>NW_006295185.1:95588-130026 GCF_000327345.1 Myotis davidii | reverse complement strand
ACTGGTCAGGGCGATAAAAAGATATTTTAAAAGAGTTCGTTATAGGCATCAGAAACCTAAAAAAAGGAGGACCTACTCTATGATCACTCCTCTTCTTCTGAGTGCGGGAGCCACTGCACAAGGTAATTCAAGAAAACATAACCCCCTCAAAACCATTTCTGGCCTAGAAATGTATTGCATAATATTGTGTTACCATTTCAATTATGTTCATTCTAAATTGCCATTCAAATAAGCTTGCATTCACAACAAGGAAGCCATCCAGGTTCAAGCCCCAAACAAAGCCCTGCCCAGGCCACAGAAGAGCCAACGGGAGGGTTTCTCCAGATGCTAGGGCAATTGTGTCCTGCAGCCGGATGCTCCTTACCTTATAGCCAAGACGTGCCGCCCGTTGCAGGAGGGTCTCGCCCGCGTTTTTGTTCACAATGAGCCTACGTGCCTCTGGGGGAATCTGCAGGGCTGCTGGGGGCTCTGAGGCCTCCTCTAGGCTGGCACTTCGGCACTTAGAGGGTGTGCACAGTTCTGTGGTTTTCACTGAGGTGGGAGTCTTGGGAGATCGTGTCTTCTGCTGGTTCCAACGTCCTTTGCCCTGGAAAGCAGCGATGTAGTCCTGGGTCAGCACGGGTTCCCATTCACTTCTACCCAGAGAGCAGATGCTAATGGGGCTCAAATCCTCAACCACACAAACCAACCAAGGAAGGACGAAGGAATTGGACATCAGAGATTGAGGGGACATCTCAGCTTCTCTCAAGCACTCTGCATGCCTTCTGCAACCTGTCCCAATCTCCATTCATAGAGGTTTGTATACATCATCCCTATAAGCCAGCGGTTCTCAACCTGTGGGTCGCGACCCCTTTGGCGGTCGAACGACCCTTTCACAGGGGTCGCCTAAGACCATCCTGCATATCAGATATTTACATTACAATTCATAACAGTAGCAACATTACAGTTATTAAGTAGCAACGAAAATAATTTTATGGTTGGGTCACAACATGAGTAACTGTATTTAAAGGGCCAGAAGGTTGAGAACCACTGCCATAAGCAGAAGCAAACTCTGAGAGTAAAGATGAGTGGAGACAACTAACTTTGACTAAAGCCTTTGTGAAAGCCTTCACTCTTGTTGCAAAAACCTTCCCCCACATCTAACCTTCACCAGGCTTTCCCCATCTTCTACCACACCTGTCCCCAGGTCACACTCATGCCCACCTGGAGTGGTGGAAGGCCTCAGGCTTGGGATTCAGGCAATTATGGGTTTGAATTCTGCCTGTCATCTACTAGCTGCAAAGCCCCAACTCTCTGACCCCCACTCTCTTCCCTGCAGGGTCTTTGAAATCATGAACAAGAGGCTCCAGAACTATGCACAGGGTGGGTGCTCACAAAACATTAGAGTCCTTTCTTCATGAATGACACTCGTGTCTCCTTTTTCCTCCCATTTGAACTGAAATGTCTAGAGTAAGTTCCCATGCCTGTCCCACCATGGTGTATTGCATCTATGGAGACAAGTAACTTGTCTCCTTAGTTCAGGGGTCTTCGTATTGAGAAGAACTGTGCTCCAGGAGCTGCATTCAAGGAACCAGACCCAAGAAGCCTCATCTGAACCTGGACCTCAGTTAGACTATGAGATTCTAAATTTGAAGCTGATGCCATGTTTAGTTGAGACTTTGAAGGTCCTTGGGAAAGGCCCATGCCAGGTGAGTGTGTCTGGCACGTGGGAGGGACATGAATCATTGGGAGGCAGAGGGGCAGACTGTGCCCTCATCAGACTCCAAGATGGCCCCTGATGATCCCCACTTCCTGATATTCACGCTCTTGCATAGCCTCCTCCCACACTGGATAGGGCTAACCTTATGTAGCTAATAGGAGATTGCTCAGACGATGATATGTGACCTCCAAGGCTTGGTCCTAAAAGACAGTGTGGCTTCTCCTTGCTCTCTTTTGGATCACTCGTTCTGGAATGAAGCCATGGGCAAGTCTGGCAAGTCTGGCCTCCCCTGCTAAGTTTTAAGCTCCTTGAAAGCAGGGTTTATACTGTCACCTTCCCTTTTGTTCCTTATAGTGTTTAACTCAGGGCTGGGCACGTAGTTGCAACAAGTATCTGTTGACTTGAGCCATCTGCCAAGCCCTGGGCAGCCAGAAAAGTTGCCTAGAAAGACATGAAGCCAGGAAAAGAGGGCCAGGGCATTTGTTTCCCCTAGTAAATCCCAAGACAACATGAGCCGCTATCCATCCTCTTCCCAAAGGGGCAGAGAGATACAATCACTAGCAGGAAGGCACTAGTTCTGAGTGTAGAATGCTGCTCTGCTGCCAGGAGGACAGTGGTGTATAATGGCAGTACTGGAGGATGCTGGGTAAAGGGCCCAGGTTTTTGCTAAGCGAAGATAGGAGCCAAAGGGTAACTCTCCTTCTAGGGGCCAGAGTTCCCAGAGACAAGGAAGGCTGCCTTAGACGGGGAGGAACAAGAGTAAATGGGAATCACCTCCCCCTCCCCCTTCCATCCTGGCTCGGATCCCCTGTGAGAAGAAGCCTATGGCCAATGCCCCAGCTTCAGTGTTGCAGGAGTGTCCCCCACAAGCCCTACCTTGTTTCCCACTACAAAGCCCCATGCCATAGGGGCAACTGGAGTAGGTGCTGGTGACTGGGAGAGAAAGAAAGGTGCGAGGGAGAAAGTGAGGGCCTGTGAGGGACAAAACCTCTCTGGGAGGTACATTTCAGTGGACACACCGCCAAGCAGAATAACCAGACAGAAGTATCAGCATGTGCTCCAGTATGCGAGGCAGCTGGTCACCTTTGTGTGGGACAAGGCCATCTCAATGTTGGAAGCGCTGGGAGAAGGGAGAGTGACTCCCACCTTTGCCAAAACTGCTCAGGGTTGCAGTGTTGCCCTCCCTGGCCTTCCCCTCCCCCAGTGACTCCTGGATAGAGGAGCAGCCATCCATTCACAGGGTGGAGGCATATGCAAAGAGCAGGATGGGTGGGGCTAGGGGTGGGGCTCCAGTAGGCAGCCTGGCCTGCCTCATGAACCAATTGTCACTTAGGACCCCAAAGTAACCTTGCACAAGTCCCTTAACTTCCAAGAGCCTCAGTTTCTTAATTATAAAGAAGACAGCAGCGCCTACCTCCAAGAGTCTCTGTGAGAATTGAGAGCCATTGTGTGAATGGAGCACTCAGCACAGACCTGACTTTCCTGCCCTTCCCCCCAGAACCCCCACCCCTCAGCCCTCTGGGGGTTGCAGGGAATGGTCATTGCTCCCTTGCTACTCTGTACCTCTCACCCCTCATTGTTTTTGTTTTGTTTTGTTTTTATTAATCCTCACCCAAGGATATTTTTCCACTCATTTTTAAAGAGAGTAGAAGGGATGGGGAGAGACAGATAGAAACATCGATGTGAGAGAGACATGGGCAACTCAGGTAAGTGCCCTTGACCTGAATCGAGCCTGGGACCCTTCAGTCCGCAGATTAACACTCTACCCACTGAGCCAAACCAGCTAGGGCTGCCCCCTCATTCTTGCCTAGGCTAAAGCTTAAGGATGTACACCAACTCAGAAAGCACTTTAGGATGATGAAAACCTTTAACAGACATACTTCCTCCTTTGTTCCCCTAAACACCCTTGTGAGATGGAAGGAGTATCATCTCTTCTTTTTTTAAATATATTTTTATTGGTTTCAGAGAGGAAGGGAGAGGGAGAGAGAGAAACATCAATGATGAGAGAGAATCATTGATTGGCTGCCTCCTGCACAGTCTATGGAGCCTGCAACCTGAGCATGTGCTCTTGACTGGAATCAAACTCAGGACTTTTCAGTCCACAGGCCAATGCTCTATCCACTGAGCCAAACTGGCTAGGGCTCATCTCTATTTTTAAAGATAATAAATTATGTTTGAGTACCTCATCTGAGCTGGAACCAGATTCCAGAATGGGGAAGAAGGGGAGGGGGCAAACGAGCACCTAGTCTCCCACCTTTTGCCAGTGCCCCACAGGGATCCCTGCTTGGGAGCTGGAAAGAGCAAGAAGAAGCACAACCACCATAAAAAGCCCAATATGAGCGTATTTTTGTTGTTGGCAATGATGAACACATATTACACATTTGAACCCAAACTTTCACTTCTCTCAAATGTATAGCTCACCCATGATGAGAACTGTGATTTTTTCAAATTGTATAATGTGGAACCTAACACCCATGTCGTTAACATCAGACCCAAAAGAGATGTCAATTTTAAACAGGGTTTCTAGAATGTTTGCCTGGCTACTGATTGGTGAGTGCCCACTTACCTGCTCCTTTTCGACTGGATAGTGAGTGTGGGGATGGGTGGCTATAAAGGGACCCAAGTGGAATTCCTTCGGCCCCACCCTTCAGCAACCTTTGTCTACTCTAGACATTAACTACCTTGCTCCCGTTTGCTACCTTGATTAACTCAGAAATCTCCCTGATTGATTTCCCAGTGAGTTAAGCACAGACAAAAGCTTCTTGATTGGATGTTAACAAGCTATTCAGGCTGCCATACTCTTTAACTCTTCCTTAACTCAAAAGCGATCCAAGGCTTGTGGAGGAAAAGCCATCATGAGCCAAACCCTATACTTTGCAAATGCTTATAGTCAGCTCTAACTTCAAATCCTCCCCTGAACGCTTCTAGAACTAGTTTAAAATACTTTAATAAATATGGGTTAATGTGATCCTCCCATTCACTCACTGTCTCACTCAGGGAACTGTTGACAGAAGAGCCTCTGGAAAGCCTGCAACCCTAGCCCACTCCCCTCTCCCACAACTCCCCGTAGCTAGCAACACACCTTTGCCTCTTCTGAGACGTTCACCATGTGCTTGGTCTTGCACTTTCGTTTTCCTGATGGCTTTTCTGAATTTTCAAGGCAGGTTGGCTCCTCCAGGTTATTCGGGAGAAAACCATTTGGTGAATCCGAGATCCCTTGGGCTTTGTTGGGCAAGAGAAGGTTCCTGTTCCTGAGGTGGTGCTCCGAACTTTGGGACGAAGTCTTCTGCTTACGGGCCTTTAAATCTGAAGGCACGAAAGAGGAAAGAAGGAATGTCAGGGAAATAGAACACAGAAAATCAAGCCTTCCTCCAACATGAATCAGAGGAATTTGGAGATGAGAATCTCAGTACAAACTTGTATAATTATCTACCTGTATTGGCACTGACAATTCCACTAACTACTTCTCAAATAGACACTCTATTTCAACGTCAGTCCTTCCTCTATAAGCAGGTGACAACTCCCAGCCCTGCCAGGAGGGGGAGACTCATCTGCCTGTCCCCAAAATGAGGGTCATTTTAAAAAGATTTCCCCAAAGCCCAAAGCAAATCAGAACTTCCTTTTCAGCTTTCTCCCTATCCCCTTTGCCTCTTTCTCCATTCCAATAGGAAAACAAATTTAGAAGCTCTGCTGAAGTGAAGTATGAAGCATACTAGAGTGGGGAATAAATGGTGGGAGACTTCCTTCATAGCCTCAACTCTACCCACCTGATTGCCCTGTTGGTCACTCTCTGAGGACAGAAAGATCAAAGCCACAGAAACTCCCTAAAACCAGAAAGTGCCATTGGGACTCAACCGGTGGACAATCACAGAAACCTGCTGCCCCCTGAGGTGGAAATCAAGTTACTGGAACAGACTGGGTAACATCTCTAATTCTACCCACATCTCACTGAACAAAGCACTTCCTAATTTCTTACAACTGGTTCCAACTCCAGAGCAGGGATCCCTGATTGGCACTGGGAACCCCATTACCAAGAGTCCCATCACCCAGGTCAGTCCTAAACCTCACATGTAGAAGGGATAGACAGGGTTTACCCTTATCTCTTAGCTATTATTAGTGTTACATGGCTTGGCCACGCCACTAGCTGTGTGACTGGCTGGAGACAAGTCATAACCTCCCCAAACCTCATTTCTATGCATGTAAAGTGAGGAGAATATAATCCACATCATAGGACTAATACAAGAATCAAATGAGGTAACAAATGCAAAACCCCTTTATAAAGTGTTAGAAAGAGTAAGGCATCGTTATCATATTATTTAAGTGTAAGCTCTTTACATAGGGCCATGCCCATGTGTTATCTCCCCCCATAAGCCTGACCACCATGCCTACCTAGTACATGGCACAAGGTCAGCATGTCTGTCAAATGTATAGCTGCAGCCTTGGTTTCTCCAATTTGTAAAATGAGGGGGTTGCCAAGATCCAAGAGTTCTCAACTCGCCTCCCTGGACCTGGCCACGTGCTCTCACATGTGGCATCACCAAGGGCAGGCCAGATGTGGGAGCCATCATTACAGTATGAGGAATTGACTGTAGGTTATGCAAAGCTTTTAGAAGGCCAGAAGTCACACTACCACTTTCTCCTAACTAGTCCCAACCCACTAGTGCAGTGGTTCTCAACCTTCTGGCCCTTTAAATACAGTTCCTCATGTTGTGACCCAACCATAAAATTATTTTCGTTGCTACTTCATAACTGTAATGTTGCTACTGTTATGAATCATAATGTAAATGTCTGATATGCAGGATGGTCTTAGGCGACTCCTGTGAAAGGGTCGTTTGACCGCCAAAGGGGTCACGACCCACAGGTTGAGAACCACTGCACTAGTGGGTCCCCAAACCCGTCCAAGAACTGCTTTACTAGATGGGTTGTAATGGCACTTCTGATCAAAATATTCTAAACCAGGGATTTTAACGCAACAAGTTTGAGCTGAGGCAAAAAGAGGAAGGGACAGAACATGCCTTGTGAGGACCTCAGAAAACATGGGGTAGCCATATTACAGCATTCAATGCCACAAAAAGGCAGCAGCCCCTACCCCGTTACCTAGACCAGGTCAGGCTCTGGAGTTGGTAACACAGAAAGGAACGGAAAGTGGAGGTAGTGGGTGTGGGAGTTGGAGTAGCTCTTCCTTTCCCTTCTGTTGGTCAAGAAGGGAATAACACAAGCCGAGAACCAAAGAAAAGGTCATGAAGCTCTGACGGGAGTAAGGTAACCTGTCTAGTTTGGGCTCTGCCTGACTCTCTGATGTCCACCTGAAAGGTGGGTAGTAGTAATAGGAGGGATCAGAGTTTTTTGAGAAGAGAGATGTTTGCCAAGAAATTCCTTCATGAAGGTCACTACCAGATCTGGAGGAAGGTGACCAGGCCATATACCAAAGCCAACAACCTCAACTGAAAACGCTTAGACACACACATGGAAGGAGAATGACCTAGTTTCCAACAACTGGAGCTGCCCCCAAGTCAAATAGGAGGCCTTGCTAAGCAGTGTTCTCCATGCTCCTGGAGCTGTTTAAGGAAAGGCTACCTGCCAAGAGTGCTGTGGAGATCTCTGTATTGGATGGAAAACTGGACCAGGCAACCTTGAAGGTTCTTCTGGTTTCAAAAGCCCATAAATTCAATAAGAAGTTTCCAAGTTTCTAGGAAACTAGCCCTCATTAGAGAAGACTGGTGCTACAAAAGCTCCTCTTCCTCCGGACACAAGTGGCTGAGGCCAACAGCTTGACAACTCATTCCTGACCAATCCATTATGGCTCTGACAGAAAAAAAGGGAAAACTATCCCTGCTGTCTCACATAGTTGATGAAAATTAGCTCAATTACTCTCATAAGTATAGGGATAGGTATCATATATGTCTCTATTTAAACAGAGCTGGATATGAAGTTTAGCCTTCTTTGCATTACAACAAGCCCAATATCTACTACTGGCTCAGTGTGCGGTTATTCAGTTTTTGCTAATCAGGAAACTGCAGATATTTGCCAGCAGCTCAGGATGAATATATTACAGGAGACAATCAGTTGTTGCTTCAAGGGCAGAGGTCAGAGAAAGAGAGTGAGTACGAGATAGAGGTGTTATTTTTGAGCCCAGAGATGTGTGTTTTGCTCATCTAGAAATCCATTATAGGAATGCTCCTGAACAGTACTTAGTGAAACATACTGATATTAGCTAGGTAAGAGGCTGTGCCTTCGTGATTACATATTATAGCATCTGACATGGCCAAAGAAAACCTGCTTTTCTCCTTGGGTCCAACAAAATAATGCCACCTCGGTCACCTCAAAGCTTTACCCTGCCTCTTTTCTTGTTTTGTTTTATTAATCCTCACCCAAGGATATTTTTTTTTGATTTGTAGAGAGAGTGGAAGGGAGGGGGAGAGACAGAGAGAAACATCAATGTGAGAGAAATACATTTTTTAGTTGCTTCCTACATACACCTGGCCGAGGGCTGTGGATTGAACCTGCAACCAAGCTACGTGCCCTTGACCAGAATCAAACCCATGACCTTTCAGTCTATGGACCGATGTTCAAACCACTGAGCAACTGGCTATGGCTTCACGCTGCCTCTTAATAGCCTTTGTGGCTTTAAGGGAGAAAGCAAAGTTATGCCTACTTCTACTTTAAGTTATTCTGTTGAGTTGAGAAAACCATTGTACTTTATTTTAGTTAAGAGCTGGAGACATCCCAGAAAAGCCAATTAATGCCCTCCTCCTTCCTGAACCCAAGATTCTAGGTGAGAGAGCCCAGCCTACCAAAAAACCCAACTCCCTCAAGCCAACCAGATAATTCCCTGGTATTGAGTTGTACCATGCCAGGATGTCACTGTGGCCTTGACCATAAATTCAGACTTTTATAACAAATTGAAGGGCTTGGGCCTATGTATCCTCAGCTCACCTGTAGATTAGTCCAAACTCTTTCAATTTCAACCCCAAGCCAAAACCTATGACTAGTGTTAAATGACCCCCTCTGGTCCAGCCAGTGTGTCTCAGTGGTTGACTATCGACCTATGAACCAGGAAATAATGGTTCAACTCAGGGCACATGCCCAGGTTGCAGGCTTGATCCCCAGTAGGGGGCATGCAAGAAACAACCAATCAATGATTCTCTCTCATCACTGATGTTTCTATCTCTCTCTCCCTTTCCCTTCCCCCCTAAAAATCAATACAAATATATATTTTTAAAAATGACCCCCTCACCCAGCCAGCATGGCTCAGTGGTTGAGCAACATTCTATGAACCAAGAGGTCACAGTTCAATCCCCGGTCAGGGCACATGCCCAGTTGCAGGTTTGATCCCCAGTGGGTGGCATGCAGGAGGCAGCTGATTGATGGTTCTCTCTCATCATTGTTTCTATCTCTCTCTCCCTTTCCCTTCCTTTCTGAAACCAATAAAAAATATATATATGTGTATTTTTTTAAAAAAATGACCCCTGTGGCAGCTAAGGCTCATAGCACCAGGTTTCTATGGGTGCAGAGGCCTTTGGCAGGTAGAGTAAAGGCAGAGGGCGCCCAGAAGCTAGAGTCATTGTGGCTTGGGTGACAGCAGCTCACTGGGGCAGCACCCCCTGGCCAGCCTTACCAGCTCTCCCTTTCCGCCGCTGTTCTTCTTCTTGCTCGGTCAAGTACTCCCCAGTCTGATATTTTCGGTTCTTCTGCCGTCTCCGTTTCTTCCTCTTCACCAGACCCTCCTCCTCATCTTCCTCCTCCTCCTCATTGGTGTCCCACATTTGCCGGGCAGCCTCTGTCCTCCAGGGCATTTCTCGGGCTCTCCACAGGTGCCTGCGGCCCTGGCTCAGCAGAGTCTTATCCTGGGCGTGGTGGCTGCGATACTGGGTGTCCCGTTGGGTCTTTCTCACCTTCCGACGCTTAGCTGGGATGGGGGCCACCTCTTCTTCCTCCTCTGTGGGGAAGACTTCCTGGCTTCCCATGTCACTGTCTGCCATTCCAGCAAAGGAGCTACAGATGCTTCCTGTAGACAGGACATACAGAAGGTGGTCAGGTATCTCTTCAAAGGACAAAGCATGGTGTTGAAGCAAGTGTCCTGCATTAGAAATCTGAACGTCTGGGTTCAAGTTCAGGCTCTGGCAGTAATTAGCTGTATGCTGTAGGAAGGTTCCTTCACTTCTGTTTCCTCATCTATGAAACAGGGATACTGTTCTCTGCCTTAAAGATCTTACAGGACTGTTTTGAGGCTCAAAGGAGATGATTTGCCCATAAGCGCTTTAGGGTCTAATATATCACACAGCTATTGAGTATCCAAACCACACACCCTTCCTCATCCATGTTGCCACTTTATTTCATTCCACAGACTCTTACTTAGTGCTTACAAGGTGCCAAGCATTTTGTGAGGAGCAGGAGAGGGCCACAGGTCCTTGCCCCTTGGGAAATTAGGATTTAGAAGAGAGTGAGGGAGGGCAGACTGGCATGGGGTCCCTGCCCCTGCTTACTATGTGACCACCAATCTCGCTGATAGAGCCACCCTAAAGAAGCAGATCTTGGGTCTTCACAAAAGAAGGGTCTCAGGAAAAGCGAAGCAAGAAGGAGTTCCTTTCCTGTGGCACGGCCTGGGTTAGTCCCGCCCAAATGCTCCTCAGCCAGTCCCTCTTCCCTTATGTTGACCCCACCTCCTATTGAGTGGCAAGAGTCCAGGGGTGGAGCTTTCTCCCTGGTACCTCCCCCTATTCCACTGCAGCTGTTCTACACCTCTGGCAAAGCATTTCCCCCTCCTCTCCCCACCACCCCAGGATGATGGTTTCTTCCCTACCCTCTTCTGCCATCTTGCCAAGAGGCCATTTTCCTCCAATTCTGCTAATAACAAAAGTATAATCCTAAATTGGCCCAGTTTAGTACTACAGGGGATCTGACATCTCCCTCAGAAGCAGATCTGAGACACCACCCTTTTTCTCTCAAGGCCCGGCTATTAACTCAACCATCTCCAAAGCCAAGTGAGGTAAGCAGAAGAAAGAAATGGTTTGAGGCAAACAGAGCAGCCCTTGACCAAAGCTTCAAGTAGTCACACCACTTAAAGACAGCAAATATCCAGCAAACTTGCCATTATACAGACCAGCCAGGGGACAAAGTGTTCTGGTTAATCTAATATTCTGGATAATACAGAATCACCATAGAGATCACACAGGATCACCAATTTCTAAAGAATCAAATGCGGTATAATGTGTTTAACGCGAAAATGGGGCTGGTAGCAATGTAAGCCCTCTTCGATGATTCAGAGGACACTTCAGGATTTTGTGAGGCTTCCAGGCTGTCATTATGAGTCCCAATTACCACTGTGCTCTCCATGTGCTGAAGTGTCAGTTAATAGAATGTCAGATAACTGAGCTTACGCTGGGCCCTGCTTCCCCAATCTATCCACTCTGCATAAAAATCTGGGTGAACCAGAGTTAGGGTTAGGGCTAAATGTCTGTATCCAAGCTTGGCCCCAATAATCATGAGATGCCAAAGCTTGCAGTAGAGCCAGTTTGCCTAAGTGGCACAGGCCTTTCCGCTTTCTACCATTGGCTGCCAAAACGAGGTGTCAAATCCCTGTTCTGAAAATCTAAGTAAATATTCCTCACAACTTGGGCAATCCCCCCACCCATCCCCACCCTAGGCTCTCTCGTCTCCACCAGGAGCTGGGCACCTTGGCACAGTGAATCAAATTCCCAAATCTCCAACTGGGTCAATGTCAAAATCACTCGGCTAGATTTCTCTCTCTCTTGGCAGTGCCAAGATGGACCACAGCCTCGCACTCACTCACCAGACTGACTGCGCGTCCGGGTGCTCAGAACCACAGGGATGAAGTCACGGAAACTGCTCTTTGCTTTCTTCTCCAAGGAACCTGAAGTGATGTGTGGTTTCGGGGCAGAAGGCAGAAATATCACAGTCAGAGTCTAAGGACTGGGAAGCCCCCCCTGAGTGGCTCAGGTGAGAAAATCAAGGGAGGGTGTATGTTTTCCCTGGTTTCAGTTATCAGCTCCCGTTAGGCTGCTATCACCTACGTATCTCTTTTCGAGAAGGAGCATTTCCTGGTGGTTTTGAAAACCTGGGAGTTGGGTCATTTCTGCTGACACCAAAAAAAGGCAGTGCATCGAATAGATTCACCAGCATGCCAGAAAGGAGAAGGCCAGGCTGCCTGTATGACTCTGCGGCTGCGGCACCTCCACAAAGTTCTCACAGAGCTGGAGCAAGTCCCAGAGAAGGGTAACCTCAATGAATCTTAGAGGACTGAGCAAGGCAGGAAGAGGGGAGCAGGAAGTGGCAGACAGAGAAAAACTGCTATATAAGAACAGACTAGAAAAGAGGCAGGTCGTGTCAGACGGGCAAGGCCATGAACATAGGCTACTGTGGGCAGAAATACTTGGGCTTCTCTCTCTGATGAGGGCGCCAAGGAGCTATTAGTGGCAGAGGATACGGGTTAAGTACACACCTCCCCACCCCAAACATCTTGTGCATCCCTAAATAATAGAGGTTTAGAATTTCTCTAAACCCTTCTAGCTGGCTAACTGGTCATTTTTAGCTTTTTTATCATGGGAGTTTTCAAGTACACCCAAGGTAAAGAAAATAGTATAACAAACCCCATTCTGCTGTTTCGTCTCAATCCTCATTAAACTCGTTTCTTCTCTGAGCCTGGACCTATTGCAGGGTAATGGATTGCCTACTCTGTTGCAGAACTGACTTTTGCCTGTCTGAAAACCACCTCTTTCGGCCTTCAGACTATGTCTTATTCTATTCTAGCAACCAGGGTGAGGCAAATAAGCCGCTTCTCCCTTCTCTCTTCCCTTTGATTTCAGAGGTGTCAATTATATCCTCCTTGCAGAGTGAGGAAGTCTCACTTTTTGGTCAGTCTCAGAGCCCCTCCTCCCGGCCTGCAGAGGGATCCCTCTGCAGCCCAGCCCAGCCCAGAGGGCCAGGACCCAGGGGCCTACCTTCCTCTTGGCCATCTGTTCGTTTTCCTGGAGACTGGGACTCCGGCTTGGTTGGCTTCCGGTGCTTGTGCTTTACCCTGACTCCATTGTGCTCTTTTCCTGAATCTGAAGCCCCCTTGGGGCTTTTCTTGGTGACTTCCTGGGAGTCACTAGGTGGCTTCCGGCACTGTGGAGAGGTAGAGAAGGTCAGGTCTGAGGTCATTTTCCCTTCCTAAGAAAGCTCTCCTAATATTGAGCCCTGTGTCCCGATTCTGACACATGGACACCAGGTGGGGGCCAGGAAAAGGGACCGCTGGCTGCCTTCCACAGCGGGCTGCAGGGGTTTTTCTGAACTTTATCCTGTGCCCTAGGTAATCCTCATAGACATCTATACCCCATCATTTTAAACAGGTCTACAGAGTCTGCATTCACATGCTAAATAAACACCCAAAGTCATTTTAAACGGTGCAAAATCACTGTGAATGGTATTGACACCAACAACTGAAAATAATTCGCTATACGGGCCAACTCAAGAAAAAATATCTATTTTCACGTGCAAATTAATAACAGAGAACAGATTCAACTGAAACAAGTAGAAAAGCATGACACAGGAGCAATCCAAATCTCCCCACACTTATGAAACGCATGGAAAAGGCCCAGGCATTATTAATAAAGCCACTTTATACTCTGCAGCACTTTCAACTTTTCAAAATACTCTCCTCTTTATTTTATTTGATCTTCCCAACAACCTTGAGAGGGAAGCTACAATCATCCCCATTAAAAAGACAAGGAAACTGAGGTTCCAAGACAATAAGTTAAATGATTTGTCCTGTGCAACACATAGCCCACTGCATATGCTCACTCATGGGCTGCCACTTACCAGGCAAACCTGGCAAGTTAGCATATTTGCACTTGCTGTGACAAAGTGGCAGCTGGGATCAGTGCTCCTGGCTCCCACACTGGGCCTTTTTGCATCAGCTCTCATTCTTCTATTTCCCTACCTGTGTCTTCAACTGTTTTTGCTCAACCCAACTCACACCTCCTGTTCATTGCATCAGACAGGCACCGTAAGGACACTCTCAGCCAAATAGTCACATATTCTCACAAGCTCTGAGGTCTCTTCATTCCACCAAATAAGAAATAGGACAGGGTAGGGATTTTCAGTATCTAGTATCCAGGGAATGCAGAATAAGCAAAATGTCTTAACAATGAAAGCAAGCCCTGGGAAGAAAGTTGTTTCCCCCAAGCAGACCTATACGCCACCATCTAGACTCTCAAGCTTCCTAATTCTGCGACCCTTTAATACAGTTCCTCATGCTGTGGTGGCCCCCAACCATAAAATTATTTTTGTTGCTACTTCATAACTGTAATTTTGCTACTGTTATGAATCCTAATGTAAATATCTGATATGCAGGATGTATTTTCAGGGGTCGCGACCCACAGGTTGAGAACCGCTGAAGGTTATCCCTGTCTAGCTCAGTGATGGTGAACATATGACACGCGTGTCAGAGGTGACACGCGAACTCATTTTTTTGGTTGATTTTTCTTTGTTAAATGGCATTTAAATATATAAAATAAATATCAAAAATATAAATCTTCGTTTTACTATGGTTGCAAATATCAAAAAATGGCTATATGTGACACGGCACCAGAGTTAAGTTAGGGTTTTTCAAAATGCTGACATGTCGAGCTCAAAAGGTTGGCCATCATGGGTCTAGCTCCAGCTAAGGGGTGGCAGTTATCTTATTGATGGAACATTTTCCATGGGAATGGGGATCTCAATTCTCCAGGGACAGGGAAGTTGCCATTCCCCATCAAATTCCGGGGACTCCTACTAACCCATGGACACCACCTGCTTCTTATTCGGCTGAATATTTAAGTTCAGTTCCTCCCTTTGCTAGCTGCCAGTTCCTACAATCTAACGTGTTAAGAGAAAAAAATAATAATTGAGGAGGAAAGGAGATAGGAACTGCTGCTTAAAATCTGACCTTCAGATATGGCCAGAGAAAAACTATTTTAAGTCAGGGGGGAAAAGAAGTTCCTTGCATGTAAATCTGAACATGTCCTACTTATTTCTGAATATCATTTTTCAGCTGGCTCTTTCAAGTACAGATCATTAACTTTTACTTACTAAAACAGACAAAAACAAGTACAACATCTAGAAGGTTTGTCTGTATCTTCTGCAGGAGCAGCACTAAGAGTGAAAATATATTGCGTACTCCAACTTAGGCAAAAAGTTGAGAGGGTGGGGCCACTGTGTAAGATGAATGTTCCAGTGAGCAGGGTTTTGAAAGGTTTTCCCCAAGAAGTTTTACAAGGGATGAGAAGACAAATACACTCAGAGCCATATGAAGAAGAACTCATTCTTCTCTGATGATTCAAAAGGCTCTTCAGGATTCTGCAAGGCCCTGGGCAGGTGGAGTTGGAGACAGGTGACTCTTCTGATTCTTGGCCGTGCCCTGAAAGGGCCTGTTTTAAATTAACTCCTGATCATAGTTTGCTTATCAACGTGTTTTTTTTTTTTCCTCAGGAAAATGGAATATAAGAAAGGAAAGTTCTAAGTTATTTGCTCTCCTGAAAAATGGGCATTTATTAAATCATTACAGGCCATTGCTAAGCACTGCCTCAAGGTCCCTAATCCTGTAACTTTACTCTCTGGCCTCTGCATCTGTCAGTGAGCCCAATGAACTGTCCATCCAAGATAGGAATAGGCAGTGCCTAGCCTGTCATTGAGTCATCTGCAAGATATAAGCTCCATGAGAGCAGACAGCACATCTATTTTGTTAGCAATACTAACAATAATAACAGCGGCCACTACCATTTACTAAGCACTTACTATGGTGCCAGGCATTGTTCTCAGCATTTAAGTATATCACCTCATTTAATCTATGTTTTTTACCAGCTTTGTTGACATATAATTTGTTGAGATACACCATACAATTCAATTGTTTTTAACAGTCACAGAGTTGTGTTACCATCATTACTATCTAGTTCCAGAACTTTTTTTATCACTCCAAATGGAAACCCGATACTCATGAAGCCATAACTCCCCAAATCCCCATCTCCACCAACCTGAGGCAACCACTGATCTACTTTTTGTCTCTACTGACCTGTCTCTTCTGGACATTTCACATCATCATCTCCTTTCAACTTTACACAGCCCTATGAGTAGGCACTATTATTTATTTTAGAGTAAGCACTATCATTGTCTCATTGTATAGATGAGAAAACTGAGAGCCAGAGAGATTAAGTAACTTGACTGACATCACTCAGATAAGTAGGGCCAAGATTCAAACTCAGGCACTGTGCCTGGCTCCAGAGAGCACACTCACCAAAATGCTATACCTCCCACCTGACAATATATTCCCACTGCTTGGGAGAAACTGGCATGTAGGAGCTGCTCAACAAACACTTGCTAAGTGGTCAGTGAAACAGCTGTGCATGAGGGTGAACGATGCTATGGTGTAGCTGAGACGAATGTGAACTTCGGAGTCAATGAGGACTGAGTTTGAATTCCAGCTCTGCTATTTAGTAGCTGTGTAACTTTGGAAAACATACCCACTCAGTTTGTTTCCTTTATTTTCTTATCTGTAAAATGAGTCTAGTGTTTACCTCCTTGGGTTATTTTAAAGATTAAGTTAGATAACATATAGGAAGCTTGTAGTATATAGGAGTTCAACAAATGGTAACAACTATGTTATTATTATTATTATTATTATTATTATTACCCCCAAGGGCAGATCACAATTACCTGAGCAAATGCTCTACTATTTATGCTCTACTATGTCATGTCCTATGTTCCTACTTGGAATATCTCTGCCATACAGAGGTGGTTGTAAGGTCACTGAGTAAAACTCAACCAAATTCTATCCCCAGGGTTCTTAACCTGCAGTCCATAGGTGGGCTTTGGGAAGGGGGTGGGTCCATGGACCCCTTGAAATTATTGTCAAAATTCTGAAGTCATGTTTCTGGGGACAGGCTCTATAGCTCTCATCACTTCTCAAAGCACTCTATAGTCCAAAAAACACTAAAAACTCCTGCCACAAACAAATTCATGGTGCTCTGGCTGCAAATCTATTCATCGATGTATATCAACATCCAATTTGAACGCTTGTTAACATAACTTCCCCTCTACCTTCCTCTCTGAAATCAATAATAAATATATATATATATATATTTATTTAAAAAAACAATCCAGGCCCAGGTGCCCACCTGCCTTTCACACCAAATTTTCAATGGGCAGAGCCCCAATGCTGCCACCCTAAGCATTGGGAGGGGGTAGAAAACTGGTGGATGAGCCCAGAAGCCAAATTGGCTCTAGCCCCACTAAACTCCAAGCAAATCCTGAGCAGGCTCCCCAGTGGTTGAGACAACAACCTTGTCAAAGGCCCCCTCCCTCCCTGGGCCCCAAGTTCTCAAGGCCAGAGGTCATCACGGAAAAGGGAAAGGAAGAATGGTTTTGCTGGGAAGGGCCTGTTATTGATTTCCCTCACCAATACCTTCTTCCACTTTCCAACCTCATCTGAGACAATGGCTTCCCTCACCTCAGGGACTAAATCATTTCCCACATCCTACAAAATATAGCCCCTCCCCATGCTAGAACACCATATATGGAGAATGTGACTTAGAAAGGGGTCAGCAGATTATTCACTCTATACAAGCCTTCCAATCAGTTCAGGTCACAGAGCTACTCAAGAATCCTGCCACGGTTAAACAAGGTTGACACCTGCAGGACAAAGCATGCCACTGGTGTCTCAGCCCTGCCCTCAACCCTCAACCTCAGTCCAATACTCACCTTGGGTCCATGAGAACTCCGGGCTATGACCTTTGCCTGTGGCAGCTGCTCCTCACCATCCTTCTCTTTGCCACATTTTATTTTCTTAGACGGCAGAGATTCAGTCACCCCATCGGTCACCACTGAGTCTGGCTGCCACTTGTTCTTGCAAGCAAAGACCCCTACGCTTTCCTGTTTCACTCGAGTCTGTGCGGCCTTACTCCGAACTTCGACTTGACCCCTCTGGGGAGCTGCTGGGAGGCCATCAGCCCGGAAGCAGGTGGCTAAATTGAAGACCACATCACCGTCCACCTTCTCCATTTTCACCCGCCCCAGGTCCACCTGGCTTCCAAGCTGTGAAAGCTCTGTGCTGGAGCCCCTCTTGCCACTTGGGACCACATCCAAGATGAGTTCCTTGGGGCGGCTGTCATGAGGTAGCAAAGGCAGCTCAGGCATCTTGCGCAGGTTCTGGGGGGTGGCCAGGACCAGCTCATGAGACATGTAGGTGGCCAGCACTTGGTTCTTAGGTTTTGTGTCTCCTGTCAGCTTCAGGCCACAAGCCCCCTGGGAGCCTTCTGTCTTAGGAGTGCCATCAGAGCAGAGGTGGCTCTCTGATTCCTCTGGCCCCTGACTCACTCTTATGTCCCCACTGCTAGGCTGAACAGATAGTGCTAGAGTCCCTGTCTGAGGGCTGAGAGTCAGAAGGACAGGATTGACTTGTTCTTCATAAGGCTTGGCAGCGATCCGGCAAGTTTTGTTCTTTGTACCAGTGTCCTGCTCTGGAGCAAAGGGGCCACCAGGCCGTGGCTGCCCCTCTGGAAGTCCGTGCACAGCTTCACTGGGGCCAACAGATGACATACCAGAGAACTCAGAAACAACGCTGGTGGGCCTGATGGGCACCCCCTGACTGGGGGTCAGCTGCCCGGCACTGGAAATGCCAATGGAAAGCAGAGATGTTTGATGGTATGGTGACCAACCAACAGGCAGGACCTGGGTGCTGGTGGGCTTCCCGTTGACTGAACACCGAGGGTAAATATTTGCTGGCCCCGTGGGCTTCCATAGAGAGAGCTCCTTGCTTTGGCAGCCCGGCAGCCCTGGGGCAATGCGGGCTGGGGTGTAACGTTTGACTGTGCTTGGCTGTCCCTCAGTCCCAGCCTGGCTTCCCTTCTTGCCACAGGAGGCACCAGTGCTCTTAGGCTCGCCTTGATCAATGATGGAGATGGGCTCCTGCTTGGGGAGATGGCGGGGGTCTCGGTTGAGGCCCAGGTTGGGCTCTTTGTTCAGCAGCAGGGAAGCAGGCACTGGGTTGGCCACTCCCACATAGGTGCCAGGAATGGTGCTGATCAGCGCAGTTGAGTTCTTCACCCAGGTGCTCGGGTCCCCATTCCTCACTATCTCAGGAAAGATGACGAAGGGTGAGGCAGTGGAACCCAGGCATGAGGTGACATTGCTGCCGGCAGCCTGGGTTGTACGCTGAGACCTAGAGAGGACCGTGGAGAGGAGGGCCTTGCTGCTGGTGTGCACAGGGGTCAACACGGGCATGGGGGGCGTCTTTCGTTGGTTCGGCAATGGAAGCTTCTGGCGGTTGGACTTAGAGGAGAGGTCGAGGGGCATCTCACTGCACTCAGATGGAGAGGCCATCTCTCGCTCCAGCTGTGGAGGTGACTTGAGGGGAGAGAAGGTAACGGAAGTCCCTTCTGTTTGCTGCTCGGTGCCACCTGTCATCTTGGCGGGTTGCGGTGGGGCTGAGCTCACACTGGGGGCTGGCAGCAAAGGCTGTGGCGTTGGAAGCACCTTGGCAGAAGCAGTGGAGAGGGAAGTATCTGCCAAAGGCCCGGGGACCCCATCAGGCGCAGGCTGGGTGCTGGTGCTGCTGGATGGGGAAGCACACGGAAGCCTGTTCACCTCCAGAGAGACCACCTTGGAATCTGAAGTCAGAGGCCGGGCTACAGAAAATGCATATGGGTAAGACCGTAGCTCTGGGGAGGCCAGCACGCCAGGGATACACCTGTCCTGTAGGTAGGATGGCAGGACAGGGAGTGTAAGAGTGGAGGAGACTCCCAGAGTGGTTGGCAGTGTGGCCACACTGAGTGGCTGCCCACAGCTCGGAGGTGGGATATAGACCAGCGGCTGGCTCGGTGTCAGTACTGTCCCTGTCTGAAAGGACAGAGGGACTTTTTGCATAGCTGGTGCCTGAGCTGCAGGAAAACACACTCGACTCAAACTAAAGGAGGCCGGGATGGGTGCAGACGTGGGAATGGCAGTTGGTGTGGCAGCCGGCATGGGCGTGGGGGCTGGAGTAAAGATTGGGGCTGGGGTGGGTGCAGGCACCGGTGTAGGAGCAAAGGCAGGGATGAGGGTGGGGGTGGAAGGCGGGCCAGAGGATGGGGTTGGAGTGGCCATGGGCACTGATGGAGGGCCAGGAGCTGCTGGAGGTGTGGATGCCGGCATGGGAGCCAGAACTGGAGTGGGGACAGGCGCAAGGACCAGGGTCGGAGCAGAAGGGGGCACAGGAGCCTGGATCAAGGTCAAGGAAGGAGCTGAAACTGAGACTGACATGGGGGAAGGGGCTGGAGCCGGCAGGGAAACAGGGCCTGAAGGCGGAGCAGAAGCCGGCACAGGCACCAAGACTGAGGCTGAAACTGAGAGAGTGTTCGAATCAGAGATGAGTGTGGGCACTGATGGTGGCGCCTGAGCCAGGGCAGGGACTGGTGCTAAGGGAGGGGAAGGAGCCGCAACTGAAGTGGCAACCTGGACAGGAACTAGCCCTGAATGGGGCACTGGGGCGGGGACAGAGAGAGGAACCTGGAATGGATCGGGAACAGATGGGGGGACGGAGGCAGAACTGGGAGCAGGGGGGCAGATGGGTGCTGGCAGCGGACTGAAATTAGTGGTAACCAGAGGCAGGGTTCCCTCCACGGGCACTCCAGTTCCCAGAGTTGCCAAAATGAAAGTATTTTTCTCCCCAACACCATGCCGAGAGTCCAAAGCCTTTACCCCAGCGGGCGAGCAGTCCACCTGTTTGCTCATTTGCGTGCTGAGGGGAGTCCAGGAGCAGTCGGGCCTGCTGCTGCCGGCCTCGGTGCTGTCAGTAGGGGGAAGCTTGAGCCCGTCTTCCGGGCCACTCAGGGGAACCAAAAGGCCCTCGGCCTCTGCCACATTCCCAGCATAGTCCATTTTTGGCTGGGGGCTGTTGGGCTTGTCTTCTGACTTGTGCCCAAGTTTTTCTGTTGCACTGCCATCTGCATCTGCCCCCCGGGCATTGCTGCCACTTCCAACTGCTGTGAGCTCCACCTGCAACGACAGAGCAACGTGCCCATCTTAGTAGTTCTCTGTGGAGGGCTCAAGTATCTCAAGGCCTGGGTGAGGCGATGGCTGGTCCTCTTTGCAACTTGACCAACCGGGTCTCGGCAGAAGCAAAGAGCAGCTGGCCAATTTCTGTCTCACATACAGCAACTCCTGGGAAATACCCTGCCCCTTCCTGTCCCTCTTCTGAGGATGACAGACAGGCTGGGCACATTGCCCGGGCAATTTAGCTCCACCCTTTGGCGGGTGGCATGTGGCTCCACATGGCCCCTTACCTTGGAAAAACTGCTGCTGACACAAAACTCCTGAGATCCAAAGTGCTGGCAGTCACCTGTCGTGGACTCCTCATCAGAAATAGGTGCTCTTCTACCATGGGAGACACAACCAGAGAAGGAACATGAGGCCTAGTCTTTGGGCTCCTGCCATCTTCCCCAGAATGCCCCCTGCCTGCCTGGGTTCCCATAAACCTTCCTGCCTTGTTTCCCTTGCTGGCTTGGGGAAAATCACAAGGAATTGGAGTGTTCAGTTTATAAACAAGAGCCTCCACACGCAGCTTTGCAAATTCTTGCAAAGGAGCCCCGTCTGCTATCTATAGATTCCCCTCTTGGGGTCGTGTATCCTGTTTTCTAGGGCTCTCATCAAGAGTGTGAAAGACACCCCAGCACCTTTGCCTTGTCTCCAGAGCTTACCCATCAAAGTGAGTTATTGGACATTGCCAAAAAGGGGAGAGGTGAGTTACAGAAGATATCAAAGGGCATGCAAACTGGGCTTTTCTCTTAAATGCAATCTTATTTTAAGTCTATAAAGGAATTGGGCTGCAGGTACCATAAGGGTAATCCTTTCCTAAAACAAATAACCACCTCCACTGTTTCATGTTCTAAATATGACTCATCACCCAGTCACCCGATGGGCTTGCCTAGAGCAGATCCATGCTTATTAGTACGTACATGTAATGATACTGATTGGAGGTCACTGGGTGCTGAAGTGCATTTCAAGGGTACAACTTCTTTCCCTCCAGGGTACCTCTTCCCACCTTATAGAGTAGCACCAAGCTCCAGCCAGCCCCTTCCTCCTGCTTTTCTCCCCTGCCTGTGTCCCACCCCTGCCAACTCTCCATTCTCTCCTTGATCTCCCAGCACCACTGCATTCTCTCCCATCCCAAAGCAAGGCCTTTAAAGCAACAGACTCCAAATTCAAATTGATAGATCACAGGGAGAAGGGCTCAAGGCCAGAGATCTGGGTCCCAAAGGAGGAAAACTTAATTGTATCGTCCCACCTGCTCAAAAATCTTCTCTACATTTCGGATAAGAACCTTAGAGCATGGTACATCCTGACTTAAAAAAAAAAAAAAAAAGGAAGTTCAGACTAGGAGGGTGAAGTTAAAGAGAGAAAACCCATTGGAAGTTTGGTGGTTTGACCACAGCAAGAGCGTACCACTGCCTGCCCTAGGGAAGACACAATGGGGCAGGAGCCACGGTGCGAGGGGAGTTTGGATGCAAGAATAAAGCTCCAGCAGAAGTGCCCACTGTGGTTCCTATGGAGCAAAAGATTGGAACGCCCTGTGTGCCACTGGGGAGGTAGATTGCCTGGGTTTTTGGATCCCTTCTTCAGAGCCCTCACTCTGAGCTCCCAAAGTAGCTAGTGCCTGCCGCACCACCACCCTAGCCAAAGGGCAGTCTGGGCACCTGCAGGCAAGCCCATGAGAATGGGGAGGGCCAGGCTAACTTCCTCCCTTTCACTGGAACAGGGCACCACTGAAGGACTCCAAACTTATACCTGGGGAAAGAGAAGCAAAAAGGCAAGGCAAGGGGTTCACTACAGGCCTCTCCCCGTCTTTTCAGGGCCCCAGAGGTGGCAATGGGGAGCAGGGGTGGACTGTTCCCTTTAAAAGACAGCTAAGCTGGTAGAAGTGAGAGGGTTCCATTGCTGGCAATGACTATTGGCGACAAACAGAAATGATAGTAAGGAGAAGCAAGGGCTAGAGATACAGTCAGGGATCTTGCATGGATGGGGCAAAAGGGGGCCTGAGGAAAAGGAAAAACATACTTTGACATTAACTCCCAAAAGACCAGAAAAGCGAGACTTATCCCCCAGCCTTGGGATGGGAGGAGAAGCGTGTCCCAACTAGATTTGCCAAGGATGCTTGGGGGTGGGGGGAGTGTGACAAGGAAAACTAAGCGGAAGTGTCCCCTGTTCACCAACTCCACATGAAGGCTTGCAGAGGAAAAATGCTATTTATTTACATTATTTCCCCTCCTGACCATGCAAAGGGGAGCTGGATACGTACTCAACACCCCCCGCCCCTTGCTCAGCTCCCACCTGGCATAAAATCATCTTGAAAGCAGAAACCCTGCCCTCCACCAGGGAGTGCAGAGCCACCTGCCAGCCCAGAGACACTGGAAGTGGCAGCAGCAGTGGCAGCAGGAGCAGCAGTCCTGGCTATTCCAGCCATCCCACGCCTGAGTGCCAGCCCCCGAGGCTCTGGGAAAATGTCGTGAGGCCACATTTCAAATCCTCTGAGAAGAGGGGTGTGCAAAGCTAAGCAAACATTAAATTGCTCCATTGAGAGAACCTGGGACAGGAATAGCTTGCAGGGGAGGGGTAAACCCGGAGAGCTCGGTCAACACGGCAAGGTTAGGGGGGGTTCAGGTGGCCAGGAGGAGGGAGCAGGGGTCAAAGCAAGCTTCAATCAGGACTGAAAATCAATCCCACAATTTCTTCCCAACAGAGATGACCCTGGGCTGTTACGCTCAAGGCTGTGTTGAACTTAAACCAGAACTGGCCACAACCTTTCCAGGCCGTTTTCCTAATTATTAAGGGCTAGCACCCCTGTCAGACCAGGTCTTTTCTAGTTCCTTGACTACATGACACACACCAGGCTCCTACTCTCCCAGCTCCTGCAGACTTTCCCTGCTTCAGTCCCACCACATCCCAAGACCACCTTCACTCTCCACAGGGTCTTCCCCAAACATACCATATGGGAAAGGCGAAACCTCACCTCAAACTCCTACTCATCCCTCAAGCCCCAACTCCAATGTCACTGCCTCTGGGAAATCTTCTCTTCCTTTATTCCCCAAGGATGTTTGTCAATCTTGCACCTAGACTCCCACAGAACCTGTATCTGTCTTTCTATAGCACTCACCACTTATATCTCATGATGACTGGTTTGCTCTCAATGGGTTTAATAAATGTTTGTTGAATGCAGGAATGAATGGGTGCAAAAAGGAAGCAAGCAAGCAGAGAGCTTTAGCTGGAGGTTTTACTACAGTCAGCCACCTGGGGCCAGGAGAAAGCCCCTGCCCACTGTCCCTGCAGCCATCACTGTATCGGATGAAGCTGGACAGGCTTCCAAACATAACTTTAAAAGTTAAGCCACAGTCCAGCCAACTGTGGTTCAGGAAGTCACGGTTTGATTCCCAGTCAGGGCACATGACCGGGTTGCGGGCTTGATCTCCAATTTGGGGCATGCAGGCGGCAGCCGATCAATGATTCTCATTATTGATGTTTCTATCTCTCTCTCTCTCCCTCTCCCTTTCTCTCTGAAATCAATAAAAATATATATTAAAATAAAAAGAGTTAAGCCACAGGTGCAATGTTATACTCAAAATGTTTAAGTTCCATAAGTTGTAAAGGGCTGAAGAAATGGCTTTTAAATATGGTGAGATCACATTTTGGAAATCAGCTGTAGCATGGCCTACACTGCAGTGGGAAGGTGACAATAAAGGGCAGATGAGATCAGAAATGACAACGCTTAAAAGGTCTTCTTAACTACTAGGCCTATTTGGGTAATTTAACATCCCAAGTAAGGTCCATAAAGAGGGAAAATCAGGTCTGAGGCCCACTCCCTGCTCCTTCTCAGAAGGCATTTAGACTGGACAGTGAAGGAAAGTAACTTATACATTGATATTTTTGAAGGCTCTAGTCCAGATGTCTGCATCGAAGTCTCAACCACTTACAACTAGTTGCCAATGAACACTTAACACAAATCAATAGCACTACCCTGCCTTCCCCCGACCACCCCGTAATAATTATCTATGGCTATACCTCATATGCAAAGGAAAATACCTTTCTCATGCACATATGAGAAGAATTTTGTCTCATTTTCCTTGGTCTTGACTTTCATATTCTAAAATTAAATTCCTTTTAAGTCCATCTCTAATTTGCTCCCCAGTATAAAGAACATTAAGCTGTCAGGTGCTGATGGCTTTTTAAAAATATAAAAAAGGTCTAGTCTCCTAACCTGAACCTCAGACAAGTACACACTTCTCCAGTTAACAACAGCAAAAGAAAGTAGATCCACACAAAGATGCCCATTTCTTTTCCCTTCAAAACTGCCAACACTCCCCCATATATACACATACCCATCCACACTCTTCTAAGATTTATCCAAGGAAAATGCCAGATCTTAAATTTTAGGAAAAGCCACATCGTTCTATGTTTTAGGTGATTGACCAAATGTGAACAGGCAATGGATTGAAACAACGGCTAAATACCAGCAAGCATGGGAGAGCCATACCTTCTCTAAAAATGGGAGCGGCATTGTAACCATCACACACAGCTCTGGCCAAGAATTATGAAAGTCAAATATATAATCTAAAGGCCACTTTGGGTGTTCTTCATATGGGGCATGATCAGAAAATGACAAAGAGGTTGGTCAATGAAATATTCTGGTGTGCAGAAAACTGAACACACACCCAGATGGAGTAGGTACCACCAACTCTTAATTTCGTATGAAAACTACATTAAGCAGTTTGATCTCCTTTATGTAGACAAGGATTTTACTGTGAATCGTCATTAATCTCATGAGGCAGGAAAGCACTGGTTACCAGAACACTCACTAACAGTACCCAGTATAAAGCTCAATGATAGAACTGCCTTTCTTCCAGGCTTATATCAATGGTCAAAAATGTTGTATGCATATCCTGAGCACCAAACGTGGATGCAGCAAATAAAAACTGCAATTGCCTGAGCTTCCCCTTTTTCTACCATCTGACAGTTCTTTTTTAAAAAAATATTTTTTACTGATTTTAGAGAGGAAGGGAGAGGGAGAGAAACATCAATGATGAGAGAATCACTGATCAGCGGCCTCCTGCACACCTGCTACTGGGGATACAGCCCACAACCCAGGCATGTGCCCTTGACCAGAATCAAACCTGGGACCCTTCAGTCCACAGGCTGACGATCTATCCACTGCGCCAAACCATCTAGGGCATGACAGCTCTTAATATGTAGACAAATATCAGTTGGTGAAGTCATCTGTTGGCCTCCTCACCTTCATCTGAACAGAGATGGCAAGGCAGAGCAGGCCACTCACACATCCCAGCCTCGTCCTATCTCAGGAAAATTAGAAATGACTACCAGCCACATCCCCAGGGTCCCTCCCCAGGCCCTGCTGTGGCTAACCCCCGGTGAGTAGGCACCGCTCACTGGAAGCCGGCAACAGCCACCTTCCCAGCCTCCTCACCTCTCCTCGTTGATACCGCACATGCGAATCCGGTCAGAACTGGTCCAGTTGTGTACGCCGCTGTAGAGCGGTGCTGTAGAGATCATGACAGCCACTCACCACCAGATAGGACCTGCTGTGGCCACTTCCCCTAGGAAAAAGAATCCCCCAAAAATCAAAACTTGTAACCACTTGCTTAACCACCTTTAACAAGGAAACACTTAAATAAAGGTAATTATAGCACCCAGATGTTAAAGCCATCTCTCTCATAAGCCAGCCTACCATGGGAAATTAAGGTCCAAATGGGGATGAGGGAGCACCAGCTTTTCAGGAATCCATAGGTTTCAGGATGGAGATGAGAATGCTGTTAATCACCTAGAGTGATTTTCTAAATTATCATAAAGACAGATATGCTTGAGTGTTCGAGGAAATTCAATCTATTTTAGACAAATGAAATGACAGTATATTTTTCTACACACATTTAGCCTAACCAACTACAATTAGAGGGTCGTTCCCATATGTGAACAGTGAAAGACTACTGGGGATCCTTTTCTCGTCAACTCTAATTCATGGGTACTGAAGTATTTGAGTGACGTAGCCAATTTAAGCTCTCCAGAGGAAGCACACGATTTCATTATAAGCTCTTCAAAAATACTCTATTCTGATTCCAAGTTGGGAGTTATACAGATGTGATGCATATATCTAACCTGCTTTAATGCTCCCTCCAAATCAGATGCAATACTCCTTGTACTGTGACCGCAAATAAGCAAAGAAACAAACAACAATGTTCGATCAAGAACCACACATTTCTGTCCTTGTGCCTTCAGTCTGTCACCCCCATGACATACCTCCCTTCACCAGCCAATGTCTAGCTCTCTCTCACTGTTAACAACCACTGCACAGCCAATTCACCTTCGAGAGAAAATGAGGCATCAAAAAAAAAGAGATTTACCCAATAAGCTTATCTTGAGACACTTAAACTCTTGACTTATTAGCCCAAAGCCTTATTCATCAAGGTTCAATTAAACAGAAACCTACAGTGACCAGAATTTTATGCTATTCTCCACTTTCCAAAGAAGCAACTCATAGTCATATTAGGGATTTGTTTAATTCATTCTTTAAACAATTTTCAGATATTGCTCATATTCAACACAATTATACTGTTCATTCAACAAATACTTATTGAGCTCCTACTATGTGCCAGCATTGTCCTAGGACCTAGGTACTGGGGATTCAACAATTAACCAAAAACCCCGCCTCCATGGTGTTTATATTCTAGTGGGAGGAGACTGACAATAAACACATTAAATGATTCTATATTGATTGTAGTGTTAGAAGGAGGCATAACACAGGCCAAGAGGCATGGTAATGGTCAGGGGTGGGAGGCAGAATGGGCTACAACTTGAAAGTGGGTGATCAGGGTAGGTCTTGCTGAGAAGAAGACATTTCAACATCTTAAAGGAAGCAAAGGGACCCATGTGGCTATCTGGCGAAAGAGCATTCCATGGAAAAGGGAACAACCTATGCTGAGGTCCTAAGGCTTAAGGCTACCTGCTAAAATCAAGGAAGAGCCAGGAGGCCAGTCTGGCACACAGGGAGTGAGCGAAGGGAAAGATGCAGTGAGGGGTGAGCAGAGCTGCACACTTCTTGGTCCTCACCTAACTCCCTATCTCTGCAGCATAGGCTACTGATGCCTTCACCCCTTTCCCTCGAGTTGGCCCTCTCCTAGCTGTTCTGACTCTGTGCCTGCTGCCTTCTCTAGGGCCCTTCTCTATCTCCACCCACCCCAGAAACCTGGCCCTTATCATGCTCATTCTCTCCTCACCTCTGCCACCCTTTCCCATCTCTTATCTCTCTCCTATTTCCCTCTATTCTTCTTCATCACCTCCCTTTCACCCTCATATTCTCCCAACAGTCTCTCTCTCCCCCCTTCCCCCACTTCGCTTCTCCCTATTTCCTATGTCTCTCTGGCACAGTCCCTTCTTCCTCCAACTTTCTCTCCTTTCCTGCCTCTCTAGCCACGAGTCCTTTCCCTCCTTTATCTCACTTTCCTCTTTTTCCCTCAGGCTCCACTCTCTCCTCCCACTCCCACTCCTCCTTCCTTCACCCCCGCCCCCACTCTCCTTCCTCACACCTCAGCCTTCAGTCTTCCTCTCTTATCCTCCTCTAGTCTGTCTGGCTCTTGCTGGCTCTCCACTACCCCCACCTCTCTCCCTCAGTGTGTATGTGTGTGTCAGCCCCGCCCCTTCTTGTCTCTCTGCTCATGAGCTCCCACAGTTTCAACTCAACCAGATCTCTACCTGTAGCCCCGACCTCTCTTCTTAGACCCAGACCAGAATTTCCAGCTGCCAACAACTTGCTGTTAATTGGATGTCCACAGAGCCTCTCAAACTCAATGTGTCTCAAACTGAACTCATTATCTGTTCCCATAAACCTGCTCCCCACCCCACCCCCATGCCCAGCATGTTTTCTCTCTTAGTCAATAGCACCACTATCTCCTAGCCTGGAAATTTCAGCACCTTCCTCATATCCAACTCCTTCTCTCTCCCATTGCCCACATCCAATCACCAGCCAAGCCTAAATCATGCCATCTCCATCCTCTCCTACCCTCTGGCCACTAACTTGATGCAGGTCCTCATCATCTTTCACCCAGAATATTACAATAGCCTCTCAACTTGTCCCTCTGTCTCCAATCTCCTGATTCTACAATCAATTCATCTTCTAAAGCACCAGTTCGATCCCATCATCCCCTCCCTCCTCAAAAGCTTTCAATAGCTTTCCTCTGTCTTCCGAATCAAGCCTGTGTTTCTTCGCACCACATTCAGGGCCCTCCATGACCTAGCTTCAAATCTCTGTCTTCTCTGCCACATCCTGCTATTCCCCTGCTGTCCTTGTCATCCTAACCCTTCCCTGAACAGGGCATGCAATTTCAGGACTTTGCTGTTTCCTCACCCTGAAATGGTCTCTCCTGTACACCCTCTTCCTCCCTGTCACCCTCAAGCCTAGCTTAAATGTCATCATGTCATCTCCCCAGCCCTAGCCCCTGGTCAGTTAACTCCTCCCTCTCTGGTTCCAAAGCATTTCATTCCTACCTCTACTGCAGCCCTGATTCTTATTCTCCTCCACAGTGTGGTTAGTTGGAGGAGTGGCATGTCTGTCTCCCCCACCAGGCAATCAGCTACTTAAGGCAAAGAAATACTGCCCGCCTTTTTTGTCTCTAGTCCTCCTGCAATGTCTTACATATAGTAAGTAATTAGTAAATGCATGTTATATGGAACTGAATCCCGGATGAGAATTGAGGTGATAACCCTGAAAAATTATAAGAAGGAAAATCAACCCCCCAAAAAGTATCCACCATGTATCTTACTACAGAAAAAAACTGTTGTACTTCAATGAAAACCCTATGAATTGTCTATAGCACACACCCTTTCGGAGCTGCCAGATCCTAGCCCGGTTCACTGTCTTTAAGCTATTTTGTACCTCTGTAAATTGCAGGTAACTGATGGATATGCAAACTCTGTCTTGTCCCATAGAGTTTGGATTGACTTCCCTCCCTACTGTGGAAAAACCAGTTTTGCCTCCATTTGTAACTCAATTCCTTTGCTCTGTAAAAATTTATGCTTTCCGGACTTTTACATTCAACCATATATAACATCTGTCTGATTCCCTTGTTGATTAATGAGTAAAATAAAATCTTTAACACGTGTTCATTTTTATATCTGTACAAGACTCATGATTTTGCCTTTTCTGAAAATTATCTTTAATATTACTAAGACAGTTATATGGGTTAACACATAATTTTAGAAAGATTTCAACAAGAAGTATGACAAATAGACTGACTGTTTCACATCAGTTCACCAGGACTGCATTCCCTGAACATCCTGGTCAATCAAGTTTTGACTGTTTCTTAGACTGTCCTGGAATATCCTAGTTTAAGAAATAACAGCTCAGCCTATTGGCTGATACACCAAGTACTTTTTTCACCTTTCTCACTATGAAGCATTGGAAGACTCCAGTCATGGAAGGGGTCGTTCTTGCCATAAGATAAATTTCAACACGAATTATGAGTGTTACTGGCAGCAGATAAAAGTAAACTAGGTCCTGGGACAGCAATCAGAGGGGGAAATCCTGGCATTTGGAAACAGAACAACATAAAAAATATCATCACCTAGATAAAGGAGTTTTTAGACTCCTGTCCCCCAGAACAAAATAACAACCACAGAAAGAAAACCAAGTAAAAACCAAAATAATTACCACACAATACTCATTTTATAACTACCTAGAGATCAAAACTGATACTGGCCCTAGACAGTTTAGCTCAGTGGTTGCAGAGTCGGCCCACGGACTAAAGGATCCTGGGTTTAATTCTGGTCAAAGGCACATACTTTGGTTGCAGGATCATTCCAGAGTCCCTGGGGTATTTGTGGGAGGCAACCAACCAATGTGTCTCTCTCACATCAATGCTTCTCTCTCTCTCTGTCTCTTCCCCTCCCTTCCACTCTCTCCAAACAATCATGGAGCCCAGCTGGTGTAGCTCAGTGGTTGAGTGTCGACCTAGGAACCAGGAGGCCACCAGTTCGATTCCTGGTCAGGGCACATGCCCTGGTTGCAGGTTCGATACCCAGTGGTGGTGGGGGGGGGAGGAGGCAGCCAATCATGATGTTCCCCTCTCATTGATGTTTCTATCTCTCTATCCCTCTCCCTTCCTCTCTCTCTAAAAATCAATAAAAACATTTTTTAAATCATGGAAAAAATATCCTTGGATGAGGATTAACGAAAAAAATGATACATACATTTTCACAAGCTCCCAAAGATGAAACATCTGTTTAAATCTTGGCCTCCCAGTCTTGAATTGTGCTTTTGTCAGAGCAGCACCCCTTCCTATATGAAGCCCATTGGTGCTAATTAGCAGTAGCCTTTGCAGGAGAGGGACATGGAGGGATAGAAAGCATAGGCAGGAAAGAATGGATCCTCCTGAGCTGGAGAATAAGCAAGGGGAACTTTTAAAGAGGCACTGATGGCGCCAATGCCCACACAGGATGGGAGGAGTCAAGATGGCTAACAGACACTAATGTTTCCCAAATCAGGATCACTGAGGTGCTTGTTCAAAACACAAGAGTTGAGGGTCCCAGCCCTGGAGTTTCTAATCCAGTAGGCCTAGGGTTTTGTTTTACTAGCATGTCCAATCAAATCACTAACTGCTCAATTGTACACTACTTCTCAAGAGAGGAAAGGAAAAACCTTACAGATATGCCATACTTGGTAGGTTCTGCTGGTGTACACACTCGTATACCACTTGCTTTTGCTCGTAGCACCTACAGTCATGTGTGGTGTGTGTTCTAATATCTCTCTCTCTCTCTCTCTCTCTCTCTCTCTCTGATGGGAACCATCACATCAAAGGCAAAAGGCGAAATTCTTAAAAGGAACTTGGAAGAAACCTGGTAACCCCATGTGACCCAGGAAGCACAGGCACAAGGATATGAAATACCTCAAAGGATTTTCCCAGATGTCACAACCATATAATTGTTAAGAAATGAACAGCTGCATGGCCCCAAAATCAAATGCTGGTCACCACTTAGAAGGCAGTGGGACCATAGTGAGTTAGCCCCACTTTGTGGGGGAAAACTCAAAAGACACGTTCAACTCATAGTGAGAACAAAGGAGAGCACTTGCTCCAGCAACCCCAAGTGTTAAGTGTGGTTGAAAAAAACAAAAAACCAATAAATAAAACTTTTCTATTTAGAAAGCACATGTACACATAAGTAGAAGGAACGAACAAGATCCAAGAGAATGAATCCAACAAGCAGGCAGCAGCAAGTAGGTAGCCAGACATAACCACCAAACTATGAAACAGGAAAAACCAAAAAGAAAATGGACTAATAGGAGAACAATAACTTTTAAATGGTGAAAATAGCAGCGAAGCTGAGAGCAAGCAGGTAGAAAGAAACCATAATGAAGCAAAAAAACTTTCCGAAAACAAAAACACTAGAAGACAAAGGCAAGTGTGAAAGTCATAAAAGAGAAGCCCATAGGATATAACAACCAAAAGGGAAAAAAATGAAATAGGGGAACCTAAAATATTTCGCCATCATGGGCCAAACTGAAACACTGTGAGGAAGCACTGAAGACAGACATTTTAGAAAAGTTTCAAGAGAATATGTTATCAAAAGGGAGAGAACATCAAATTAGAAGCCATCTCAGGGTTAAGGGGAGTTGGTCATAGGGGATGGACGACAGCACTAAAATATCAAAAAAGATTTTACAATTGGATATACTTTTTTGGTTTTGTTTTGAAATGAAGATACCCAAACAAGCAGATTTCACAATGACTACAAGCAAAGCATGGTCATCATGCATATGAGGAAGAGAAGGACACAAAATGAGGTAATAGAGCATCTACATCTGACAAATGCTTTTTACCAAGGTAGAAACTGTTTAAAAAGTTAACCTTGAGCCCTGGCCGGTGTGGCTCAGTTGGTTGGAGTGTCGTCAGAAATACCAAAAGGTTGCAGGTTGGATCGTAGGGAAGGCAACTAATTGATGTTCTGTCTCACAGGGATCTTTCTCTTTCTCTTCCTCCCTCCCCTCCCTTCTTCCTTCCTTCTTCCTCTCTCTAAAATCAATAAGAATATCCTCAGGTGAGGATTTTTTTTTTAATTAAAAAGTTAACCTTGAAAATGGCCAAACAGAGTATGCGCCCATACAAATTCCCTAGAATCATGAACAACATAATGTGAAACCTGCCCATTTATTCATGATTGGATTCTACCATCAAGATAGTAAATTAGAGCCCAACTTATGTAGCTCAGTGGTTGAGTATCAACCTATGAACCAGGAGGTCACGGTTCGACTCCCGGTCAGGGCACATACCCAGGTTGTGGGCTCGATCCCCAGTGTGGGGCATGCAGGAGGCAGCTGATCGATGATTCTCTCTCATCATTGATGTTTCTGTCATCTCTCTCTCCCTCTCCATTTCTCTCTGAAATCAATAAAATATATATATTTTTGAAAAAGATAGTAAATTAGAAACTAAAGATTAGGAAGATCTCAGTTAAACTAAATCTGGAAATACTTCCCCAGGCTTCTTTGATTCACACTGCCTGGTGACCTGGAAGCAATTATGACTTTAAAAAATGAGAGCCGGAAAATATTCATCTTGAAGCCTGGCCCTGAATCTGTCCTCAAGAGGACAGGCGTGGCCAGTAGACAATTTAAGAAGGAGGGTTGGGTCAGTGATGACTAATAAGTAAGGAAAACCAACTTTGGGACCTATTGCTGGGATAGAAATCCCGAGATCTGGGTAAAGCACCCATTAGACCAGTGGTTCTCAACCTTCTGGCCCTTTTAATACAGTTCCTCATGTTGTGACCCAACCATAAAATTACTTTCGTTGCTACTTCATAACTGTAATGTTGCTACTGTTATGAATCGTAATGTAAATATCTGATATGCAGGATGGTCTTAGGCCACCCCTGTGAAAGGGTTGTTGGACTGCCAAAGGGGTGGCTACCCACAGGTTTGAGAACTGCTGCATTAGACAGAAGCATTCATATTCAAATTTCACAGAAGCAAAGGAGAGGCCACCCATTACCTCACTTTGGGGAAAACAGCATCTAAGACATCTCCAAGGAGATCCAAGAGACTACTGGCATTGAGATCCTCGGGCTAAAGTGTAAAGGCCATGACTTCTACCCAATCACCACAGTGCCTTTAGAGAGTTCAAAACATGTCCAAATGATTGTTTTCAATAGGAAAGTGTACACAGACCCAAACAAGGATAACTTTACCTGGCTTTAGATATGGAAGCTCTGCCCAGCCGATGTGGCTCAGAGGCTGAGCATTGTTTTTTTTTATTGATTTTTCACAGAGAGGAAGGGAGAGAGATAGAAAATTAGAAACATCGATGAGAGAGAAACATCGATCAGCTGCCTCCTGCACATCTCCTACTGGGGATGTGCCTGCAACCCAGGTACATGCCCTTGACCGGAATCGAACCTGGGACCTTTCAGTCCGCAAGCCGACGCTCTATCCACTAAGCCAAACCGGTTTCGGCTTAAAACACTTTTTAAAAAGATATGGAACCTCTTGCACAGATCTTACCTTTCTTGTCACTCTGCCTTCTTACATGTGTATTCAATAGGAGACTATCATTCCTATTTTCCCTACTTAATTACAAACCTCATCCCCTAATGAAGACATTCTCCAGTGTAAATTGTTCTAATTTACTAATTTCCCATTTGAGGGTAGTATTCTAATATTCTCCTCATTCCCCACAC
>NW_006295185.1:87231-95541 GCF_000327345.1 Myotis davidii | reverse complement strand
CATTCCTACACAATCACTTTACTTTGCTTCCCTCTACTACCCCACACCACACACACACACACACACACACACACACAACACACATCAACTGTAAATAATCTGCTGCGCAATTTAAAGGAGGAAGGGGCCCTTTGCACTGCTCATCCCAACCTTCTGCCTGGCAATCTGTTTCAGCACCTTCTAGTTCCCCTGTTTTTGTTTGCTTGTTTGTTTGTTTGTTTTTGCTATCTACTGGTTCTATCCCAAGGGATCAGTCTTATAAGGGACACTGCATCCTGTTCCCAGATATATTGATTCCTGTACTTTAACAAGAAGGCTAAGTAGTTGCTCATACAGAGCTATAGCAATAGGAACCTTCATAGACCACTTGGGTACCTCCATCTTAAAAAATCTTGCCTATAGCGCTGGCTGGGTACTCAGTGGTTGGAGCATTATCCTACCACACCAGGGTTGAGGGTTCAATCCCTGGTTGGGGCACATGTGTGAATGCATGACTAAGTGGAACAACAAATCTATTTGTGCACTCTCTCTCTCTCTCTGAAATCAATAAATAAAAAATAAAAATTGTAAAAATAAAAATAGCCAGCCATCATGGCTCAATGTTTGAGCATGAACCTATGAACCAGGAGGTCAAGGTTCGATTCCTGGTCAGGGCATATGCCCAGGTTGCAGACTGGATCTCCAGTATGGGGCGTGCCAGGGGCAGCCAATCGATGACTCTCTCTCATCACTGATGTTTCTACCTCTCTCTCCCTCTCCCTCCCTCTGTGAAATCAATAAAAATATATGTAAAAAATAAATCTTAAAAAACCTTGTCTATAAACATTTATGAGAGGAATGTTAACTATCTGTTCAACACATGAGAGCTTACTCATTCAAATGAAATGTAGTTACTTCCAATAGTCACCTTGGGAGGCCAGACATTCATCTCAATGGAGTGGCCAGTGCTTTGCAATCTCCCTGGAGCTCTTCTTTCATCAACATTACCATCCAAACCTTTTTCAACCCAAACCACACCTTTTTCAATCTCACTAGGGTAGAATTCCCATCCATTCAATTTGATGTTTAAAAATTGCCAAAATCCATTTGGAATCTTCTATTCACACAGCAACAACATCCTTGAAGAGTGATATACTCCAGTTTCCACAGCCTAAACTGTGGTGGGGGGATTTAAAGGGCATCTTCAGCCCCCACTTCTCAGCCATCTCAGATACCTCACTATGTCCATTTACTATGTTATATGCAAAATGGTAATAAACTAGTACCTACCTAAAACTGACAATAATGAAAGCACTTGAAAGGACCAAAGGTATTCTACTCCAGCCCTAGCTGGTTTGGCTCAGTGGATAGAGCGTAAGCCTGCAGATTGAAGGGTCCTGGGTTCGATTCTGGTCAAGGGCACATGCCTGGGTTTCAGGCTTGATCCCCAATAGGGGGCATGCAGGAGGCAGCCAATCAATGATTCTATCTCATCGCCGATGTTTCTCTCTCTCCCTCTCCCTTTCTCTCTGAAATCAATAAAAATATTTTTAAAAATGTATTTTTTTTAAAAAGGCAATCTACTCCAACAATGAAATAGGCAAAAAATAAAGTTTTAATCTGTCTTCTATTTATTGAATTATTTATTGGTTAATCCTCACCTGAGGATATTTTTCCATTGATTTTCAGAGAGCGTGAAAGGAAGGGAGAGAGACACATCAATTGGTTGCCTCCCGCATGTACCCTGACCAGGGCCAAGGATTGAGCTTGCAACAGAGGTACATGCTCTTGACAGAAATCAAACCCAGGACCCTTTAGTCTGAGGGCTGACGCTCTATCCACTGAGCCAAACCGGCTAGAGCTAATCTCTCATTTATATTTTCATGCCATCAAGTCAGTTTAGCTCTTCTACCCACTGACATGATACTTTTTATCTTATTATTCAAATAGTACTCACTCCCATTTCCCACTGCAAGGAAATTGTTTTACTCCATTTAAGGAAAGCACCTCATCAAATTTTTATACTGACCTAGGATCTAACTACAGGATTTTGTGTAACTTTTAGATGTCACAGATATCAAGAAAATCTAAATGATCACTACAAAATTAATCAGTCCTTTTCAAAAATACAAAGCCACCTCAAAATGCCACCCTAAGTAACTAGTCCTCTTTTGAGCACTTCTCATTTCTACTAGATCAAAAGTAAGAGTTGGATATATAGTCTTGGGCTTCAGTAGGACCATGTGGATATTTTGTGTCTTTCACACTCCAAAGTTGAGTCACTGTAATTTGAGACTTGAGTCCCTTTTGTGATGCTTCTGTATCTTCTCTGCCCTGGACTATGACAGTGGCCCTCAGCTATCTCCATTTCAACATACTATACTCATGATATGGAATTTTTTTTTTATCAAAAGAGGATTCCTCTTCACCAAACTTTGGCCTTTTTAAAAAGTCTCCTGGACCTCTTACACAAATATTTGGAGAGGCCATTATCAGGCTACTTTTTCTATTCTCTCACCACAGACTATGGGCTCAACTCATTTTATATATATTGCTCATTCAAAGGTATACACACATATACTATTAACTCACATAATTTCAAACTGTCAATATTGGCTCAACCTGCTACCAGTCTATAGGTTCCTTAAGGCAAGAAAGAACATCTTATACTTTTTTAAAAATCCTTACCGGAGGACATGCTTATTGATTTTTAGAAAGAGGGGAAAGGAGAAAGGAGAGAGAGAGAGAGAGAGAGAGAGAGAGAGAGAGAGAGAGAGACATCAATGTGAGAGAGAACATCGACTGGCTGCTTTCTATACATGCCCGACCTGGGATCAAACGCACAACCTACATGTACCCTGACTGGGAATAGAACCCATAACCTTTCAGGATATGAGGCAATGCTCTAACCATTTAGCAACACCAGCCAGGGCACAATATTTTATACTTCCTTTAATCATCTTCCCCATAATGTCTAGCAACATACAAGGCACATAATAGGTACTCAATAAATACTTGCTAAACCACTGGAAAAAAACAGAAATCTTCTCTACGTCATACGGCAACCAAGAAGCCTATATAAAAAGCATTGGGGTGCCCTAGCTGGTTTGGCGCAGTGGATAGAGCATCAGCCTGCGGACCAAAGGGTCCCGGGTTCAGTTCTGGTTAAGTGCACATACCTTGATTGCAGGCTCATATCCAGGCCGGGCCCTGGTCAGGGCACATGCAGGAGGCAACCAATCGATGTGTTTCTCTCACATCGATGTTTCTGTCTTTCCCTCTCTCTTCCACGCTCCCTAAAAATCAATGGAAAAATATTTTCAGGTAAGGATTTAAAAAAAACACATTATATGCAAATGTTCAACTGTGCAGGGTCGGGCACCCCTAACCCCTGCATTGTCCAAGGGTCAATTGTAATTTGTTAACGCATCTGTTTTAAACAGAGCTGCTATCACTTTCCCTTTACTGGCAGAACTGATTGTTGGCATCAAAGTCCACTCTGGCAGCAGAGAGGGATGCTATTTTACAGCCCACCACCTGCTCATAAGTTTGGTTTGGTGATACCTGAGCTATTTGAGATGTTATTCTCTCCCATCCAATTGCTGATGAATATCCTTTTCAGAGCTATACCAAGCCCAGGCTCTATATACCAGTTTTGTAGAACTTCCAGATGTCAGAGACAGCTGGAAAGCCCAACGAGTCATAATGAAACACAGCAGCCCATTTCAGAAAGCAATGGTTTTTTTTAAAATGTCACCCCAGTAAACTAGTCTTGGGTCATGATTTTAGCATGGCCCAAAATGTCCCATGAAGTTTCAACTGGATATACACTCTTCAGTTCCTGCCCTGAAATGTTGAACAGTGTTACAGCACAGCTGTTTAAGAAGCTGCCACTTCCACCTCAAAGATGGATGCAATAATGCAGTGATGAGCCAATTTATTTCTTCCCACCATGCTGTAAATGCTAAATATGCACGGATACAACAGGAATATGGAGAAAGAGCAAGGAGAATCAAGATATAAAGGGAGTGTGCTCAGGCGTTATTGACAGCTTTCATTCTGCCATCAAGTTTACCATAGTGTACTATAAAAGGTATTGTCATAGGACACAATTGAATAAGAAAAACTAGATTATAACATAATAATAGATGCCATTTATTGGGCACCTGCTATGTACCTGGTACTATATACATATCATCTCATATAATCCTCATAGCCCTACGAGATTGGGATTATCGTCGCCATTTTATAGATAAGCAAACCAAGGCTCAAGAAAGTTAAGTGACTTGCTTCCTGACACCCAGCTAGGAAGTAGAAGAGAAAGGACTCTAACCTGAGGCTGTATGTCTCCAAAGCTCCATCAGTGATCGGTGGCAAACGTGTACGTGCGCACCTGCACGTGGTATTTTGTGGAAGAGCCACACTCAAGGGGCCAAAGAGCCACATGTGGCTCGCCAGCCACGGTTTGCCGACCACGGCCCCAGGCAATTCTGATGCATGCTAAAGTTTAAGAGCCACCGTAAGATTCTAACTTGCGTATGGTACGACCAAGGAAAACCTCATCACTATAAAATACCTCATGGATCCAGGTAAAGAGTGAATTGGCTCCTCTCAGGGATTAGGGTAACATACAGTGCATTTCTCTAAAGAACTTGGAAAAATAAAAAACTGCTTGTTCTCCTATCCCTGGACACCAGCATTATAACAAAACTTAACTGTACCCTTAAATGGCACTAACACTAAGATTTCTAGGCATACCTTAGCAATGAGGTAACCAAATTTTGTTTCTTAGCAGACAGTAGATAAAGAAGCCTGAAACACAAAGCTTTGCCTGCCCCATCAGTATTCTCAATTCTTCACGGACAGTTAGCTTAATTAAGGTCTTCTTAAAATCCAAATAAAGATGTATCCTGCTTCGCATATTCTCACAAACAAATCTGAAAATTACCACGTTTTACAAATAATAAATCATCTCTCTTCAATTTCATCACCATTCATTGAACAGGGAAAATATGACCTTGACATGCAACCTGCAGCCACTTTTTAAACAACTATTTATTTTTAAATGTTTTATGGGGAAAGGGTGGCTTCTGCTTAAAAACAAAAAACAAAAAAGCAACAACAACAGGGAAACAGAACAGCACATATGAATTATGGGAATAGAAACAGTTAAATCTTATTCTTGACCAGAATTCAACTTTAGTTCACATAAGAAAGTTCTCATCATAAAAGACTGCTTTTAAGTTATGAACAGTAAGAAAGGGTAGATTTGGAAAGAGAACAGTTTCTACGTTATTTTAAGGATGAGCACTCAAAAACTGGCATTAACAAAGCCTAGTTTGCATGTCAGGCTATGTAAAACACTGTACCAGCATCCTAGTGGCCGTAAGGTACATTACCTCTTATTACCTCCCTCTTTAGCCTTAAAGCCAAATGTTCTGGCAAGCATAGACTCATACCTAACTAGAACTCTAGCAGAGTGAAATTTCCTTTCTTTTTAAAAACTCAAAGGTCTAGAGCTTTCCTTACTCCCTGTATAATCATTCGGTGATTTCTCCCATCTATTTTACCCTATCAACAATGTCCACTTTTCCCAGCCTTCTCTCTGTTCCACTCTAGGGTTCACTTTCCCACCCAACTCAACCATGAACTCCTCTTCTCTCAATTCCAGATGCTGACTGATGTTGGAAAACAACTCCCTATCCCCTGTGACCCTTCTATTCCATTTCAAACTTAACTCAGCCTAGAATGAATGAACCACTCCAGATGTTCAACTCCTGATTAGTACCTCTCCTCCATGCCCCACCCTACCCTTCAATTCTGGCCCAAGGCTCTCAGGTCACTGCTCTTTATCCTATTTCACTCTGGAATTTCCATCATTCACCTCCCTATATCTAGAATTCCTCCCACTTACAGATTGGAAAAACTGGTGTATTCCCACTTTCTCCTTCTTTCAAGGCCATTCTATTTAGGACAATGAATTCCTTCCCCCATTCAGTATCCTTATTTAGTATAGATTTTCTAATTAATGCTAAAACTTGTAAGCCATGGATCTCAACTAACCTCTGCTTCCTGGGTTCTCCCAAGGTAGCAGCTACCAAAGGCAAGTTTTTACCTTCTTCGACACCAGCTCCAGATAACACCTGAGTACACGTCTTCTTTCTCTCACACTCTGCACTTTAAAACCATATACTATCTGTAGATTCTCTCCTTATGGGTAAATATTTTTATATTTCTTCCTACATGCTGGTTTCTCCTCAACCCTATTTTTACCCAAGATCACTCTTCTCCCTTGCCTCAACCTTAGTGATTCTAGCATGGAAGTGTAAATAGCCTTAAAGTTTCTTCCAACTTTACTTTGGAAAACATTATCCTGGAGATTTCAAGGTTCCACTTTTTCCTTAGTTGGTCCTAACATAGGACCAGTGATGATCACCTTTCTTCCCCCTTCACTGCCTAACCAACCCTCTTCCAGACGCTGTTTTTACCTCCCTTCTTTCTAGTGTTCAAGTCCTTTTCGCCCATAATTCTGTTCCCCTGAAAGAAGTACCTCTCTAAAATCCGTTATCCAGATTTGTCATATGAGATCCTCTGCCACCTGTACAAATTTTTTTTCCTATGTAGCGAACTGCAGCATGATTCAAGCAAAGAGGTCCTGGGAGGAACCTCCTTTGCTTCCCAAGGAAGTCTATGCCACTGAGAAAAAAAGGGATCCTCCCTCCACTCACCTGGTAAATCACGTCAGATCTAGAAGTACCCTTGGTATTGCCACCATTCCTTCTGGAACTCCCCTCCACTCTGCCAAATCCAGATTCCAATAGAAGAGTCTGCCACGGACTTAGCTTTCCTCTGCCCTACCCAACAATTTGCTATGTTTTCTTTGTTGGCCTATTCCAGTGGTCGGCAAACTCATTAGTCAACAGAGCCAAATATCAACAGTACAACGATAGAAATTTCTTTTGAGAGCCAAATTTTTTAAACTTAAACTATATAGGTAGGTACATTGTTATTAACTTAATTAGGGTACTCCTAAGGCTTAGGAAGAGCCACACTCAAGGGGCCAAAGAGCCGCATGTGGCTCGCGAGCTGCAGTTTGCCCACCACTGGCCTATTCTAAAGAACAAGTCCTCCTTAACCCAAGCATCCGAGTCCCCTCCTCTTCCTCTATCAGTGACTTATCAGAGCCAAAATGGAAAGAAACATACCTTTGCTGCAAAGCTGGTAACAGGGTCAGCCCTCTTAAAAGTTCATTTGAGCTGTGCCTCACAGCCTGTGCCTCCCACCCCCAACATCTACCCCAAAGGAAGCTGCCTCAGGTGTCATATCAAAAGATGAGTCTGCCTATCAATATCCACATGGTTTAGTCAAGACAGCTATGTCCCTCCTAAACTCTATCAACCTTCAGATTCTCTGAATTTGAGTCACCAAGCTCCCTGCTCCTCCTAGTTCCTCCAGTCTTTCCTATTAACTTTGCTTCTTAATCAAAATTTTATAGGTTCCTCTTCCAATCTGTTACTCCTATTTGGAGCCTCTGGTTGATTCTCGAGATTGGGTTACCCCATTGACTCCCCAGTGGAATCCTCCAAATTTCTTTCCTACATACTCTCCTCTTTGGTACCACATGGTGACATCACCATCCAATTTGAGTACTCTGGTACTAAACTAAACTCTGCTCCACTGTACTGCCTACTATCTCCCCCCAAAATAAACCTCCCCCTATCCTAACATTCAAGGATAGGACAGGCAAACAGAGAACTAGATGACCTTTAAAGTCCCTACAACCTTGGAATTTTATTATCAACCTAATTCCCTCCCAACCTCAAATGAATCCATTCCCCTTCATTCCCCCCAAAAAACATTCCAACAGTGTGACTTTGAGAAAATCTTCTAAGCCCAATGAACCATGGGGCTTCCAGAGTAACACTAACCTACAACTGCACCCCCAGAAGTCTCAGCAAAGAATTTTGCAATAGTAGTCCACCTCTGTGCCACAGGGATGACCTCCAAACTGCCTTGAGAGTATTCAGCTGTCGCACAAATTCCAGGACCCCTTTCCCATACTTGCCTAAAGAGGTCCTAAACCCTGAGCTAGATGCATCCTAGCCAAAAGACACCTTTCCTTACCTACCGACTACTCTGGCAGACACCAAGAATGAATAAGTATCATCACATCAACAGCTCCTACAGTCAACGTTTACAATTTCAAAACAATAAAACAAAAAACATAGTGTTTCCACTGGGGGAGAGGGGAGGTGTGGGCGGAATAGAAGGGCACCCCCACTGGCCTGAGCTATTGGCCTCACGGGTTTGCAGTGTGCTTCCCTCCCGCCT
>NW_006295185.1:86367-86706 GCF_000327345.1 Myotis davidii | reverse complement strand
AGCCCCCCCACGCCCCAGCCGCGATCCGCTCGAATCCAGCTCTGCTGGGCCTGCTGTCCATTCCTCACGCCCCTAAGGACCAGGGTGGGGGAACCCTGGGGTTCGCGGCCATCCCTCGCCCTCCTTCTCCAAGGGCTGGGGGATTGCCCCTGATCCCGAAACCCGGCCCCGTAACTGGAGCCTCCCTCCTTCCAGCCCTCGGCTCTGCTCTCAAACCACTTGCCTCCAGGCCTGGCGCGAAGCGGGTGGAGAGCTTCCACGCCGGATTTCCCCCCTGGCTTGCCGGGGCTAATGGGAATTGCCCCCATCTCATCCCCCCCTTCAATTTGGGACCCCTCC
>NW_006295185.1:83626-86330 GCF_000327345.1 Myotis davidii | reverse complement strand
CGCGGCCTGGCGGCCCCCGCCCGTAGAGCGAGGGCAGCGGAGCCAGGGCGCTCCGAAGTCATCCCCCGCCTTTTTTTCCAGGGACTCGGATAATTGCCCCTGCCCCCATCACAGCACTCCCACTCCCGAACCCAGGCCCCGCCGCCACCTAAGGGTACCCCTTACCCTACGATTCCTGCACCCTAACACCGGAGAGAACGCAGCCCTGAAGAGCACCCGTCGCACCTCCCCTCTGAGGTTGGAGGGTATTTTCTCCCGGTCTCTTAAAGACTTCATCACGGACAGTAACCCCCCCCCAAAAAACACACACACACACACACACATACACACACACACACACACACACACACACACACAACACAAGACCTTTCTCGCCCTGCCCTGCTGGCCATCCTCCCTTCCGATCCTCGGATTCCTGGATCTGGGGGTTGGGGCCAGGTAGTTAACAAAACGGTAGCCTCCACCTCCTTTTCTGAGGAGTGGGGTAATGCCAATGGTTTCCCCCCTAGGATCAACCAGACCCCCCGTTTCCATGGAGACCCCCGCCCAGCCGGTAAGAAGACTCTTTCAAATCCTAGCGAACAAGTCTCACCTGGCTGAGGGAGAGGGGTGAGGTGGGGGTAGGGTAGGGCAGGAATGGGGTACGAAGTGGAGAGGAGCAGTCCCGAAGGGAGGGGCGAGACCAGAGCAAGCTCCAGGGAGCACTACGTCCGGGGACACGAAGAGGACGGCGCCCCCGGGGGGCAGCTGAACAGCCGCGGGGCGAAGAAGGGACAGGGTTGAGAAAAGGCTTAAGATGGAAAGAAGCAGGGGGTGGGGGATACGAGAAAGCCGGGGAGCCAAAAGGGGTGGAGGGGTTGGGGGAGAGAAAAAAAGACGCACCTGTTCTCCGGTCGGCTCCGCGGGGAGGCTCAGGCCGCCACCCGGGCTCTCTCTTACCCCTTTAGTACCGCCACCCGCCTCCTACTGCCCGGATCTGATGCCCCCCTCCGCCCCTTATCGCCACCGACCTCCTTCTCGTCTCTCTCCGCGGCGGCGGCGGCGGTCGGACTCTAGGAACTGAGAGGAAGAAGGGAGGGCTCAGCAAAGCGGAGGAGAGACAGAGCCACACACTGGCAGCAACCGCGGCGAGCGAAAGAGTGAGGGGGAGAGCGGTGTGTGTGTGTCTTGTGTGTGCGAGCGAAGCCTGGTGGAGTGGGTGCCGGTCGCAGGGCTCGACGGGAAGTGGAGTCCAGCGGGGTCCGCGGGCGGCGCCAGCCCCGGTTCTACGGGACTACAACTCCCAGAATACCGCCTGATGGGGGGGTGGAATCGGGAGGAGGAGGCGAAGGGAGGGAGTAAGCAAGAGAGGGAGGGACGAAAGCTGGGAGCAGGCGGCGGCGAAGGGGGCAGAGCCAAGAGCCCCGGTGACACTGGGAGGGGAGGGGAGGAGGAGGGGATCACTGCGAGGACCGAGCGGATTCCGGAGAGGGAGGCGGCGGTGGCTGAAACAAGCCGGGCAAAGAGCTAGCCTCCCGGGAAAAGCGGAGGAGCTCAATCCGAGGGGCTGCAAGAGCCCCACGCCCCCACCCTCGACGCCCCTCGAAGGGAGAGGTTGAGGAAAGGAAAAGATCAGTGCACCAAGGCCTAGGGGTTCTCCCTCTTTCTTTCAACGCTCTCCACCTAATGCCCGACCTGACTTTCTCAGGCCACTGGTGCCTGATACAGTGTGCAAATCCAGAGACCCCAGATCTTCCCTGCTGGGCATCACAGAGCAGATGCATTGAATCCTCTTCTCCCAAGGGACTTAGGGAGGCTCCCCTTGCTGGCAGGGCGTGACTCCCCCCTTCTTCCCGCCACTGCCCCCCCTTCGTCCTCACCCCCATCTCCCTCCCCTGAAACCTAGGCTCGCGTCTCCCTCCCCGCCAAGAAACGGAGTCCCTAGGAGCAACTACCTACCCTTATGATGGGCCCCTACCCACCGGTATCCCCTTTTTATCGTTGCCCCCCTCACCGAGGTAGCAGTGGGGGCGACCCGAGTTGGACTGGTGTCTATTTTCCCTCTGAGACTAGACGTCCTTGGCACACCGACCCTGTGAAGAGATAGAGAAGCACATTAATACTCCGGTTTCTCCCCCACCCAAGTTCGAATTCCCATGGAAATAGCTCATAAGGAAAGGGGTTTGTAGTGGAAGTAAGCTGGGGGTGAACCCCAATCCTCAAACCTCACCCGGGGCATGGAAATCCAGGGGTTCGTCCCTTTCCTTAAAAGTCATCAAATCACTTGGTGAGGGGATAGTGGGTAGTATGTGATCTAAACCTTAATGTCCACGCGACTCGAAGCGACGCTATATGTAGGAATAAGATACGAACTAGGCTGCCTTGGCGGGAGGGAAGGTACACCCCCCCCCCTCTGCCGCCGTCCACCACCAAACACATACCCCTGAGAGGGTCAGATGGCCAAGGGAAGCGGGGAGGCAGTGGAAATGCTGGAGAATCAGAGGGTTGGGGCGGGGAGGGTACGCGGCCCCCTGAGAGCAGAATCCAGATGCTAAGAAGTGGGTGGGAGGTTTGGCATAATTGCAGACGGTGTCTTTTCCTCGATTTTCCCTGAATTGCCGCTGAACACCGTCTAACACTCGTAGTTGCTTACCAGTCGGTCCCCTAGCCCCATTTGTGCGCATGAGGAGGCAGGAGCCCGAGAAGCCCAGGCACAAACTCCGCG
>NW_006295185.1:77658-82464 GCF_000327345.1 Myotis davidii | reverse complement strand
GAGGGGGAGGAGGGGCAGGGGGAGGAGAGGGAGGTGGAGGAAAGGTCTGTAAAGGGGGATGCCTGCAGGACTTGGGGTCGGTCGAAAACCTAGCTCCAAGAGGACTCAGCTTCTGCCCGCTGTCCCCAGGCTCCTCAGTCATCAAACCCAGCCCCTTGACCCTTACCCTTTACCCTAACGACTCTCAGTCTGGCCAGAGGAATAAATCCTCGTACATGTTTACATCTCAGGCCATCCCCAGGACTGAAGGGCTGAGAAGCCTGTGGTCCACATTGGAACTCCGATGACTTTACATTAGCTCCGAGGAGAGCAGCTTGCGAAGGAGCTGAAGCTGCCGGCAGACTTCCTTTCACTCTTAGGGTGCTTCTTAGCAGCTCCAACCCTGAGCCCGGCTTGGGGACTTCAAAGGCAGCGCCTCAGCCTACAGGGTATTAGGGGAGGTGCCCCGCAGCTCCAGGAGGGTTCAGGGCTTTGTAAACGGAATGTGAAATGAATAGCAGGAATTTGAAAAACAAATCTTTATGTGCACATATATTGATACAATTTATTATATATTTATCTATACGAAGGAAGCCAGAAGGTCATTTGGACTAGAAGGAAGCCCTGCTGGATTAATGTCTTCCTCCTCCTCCTCTTCCCTGCCCCCTCCTTTGTCCTAGGCCCAGAGGTTCCACCTCTAAGCTTTGGGGTATCTTCTCTCCTTTGGAAGGACTTTAGAGATGGCAGTTGAGACTTGCCTGGTATGTCTCCCTCACCTGGTTTAAAGGATGTGTGTGAGTATTGGGGAGAAGAGCAAGCCACTAAGGCTTCAGTGGCTTTGCTGCTGTCTGAGGCTGTTGTCTGAGGCCCACTTGCTGTCCTCACCAACCTCAAATCTATTGCCAGCAATGGGGACATAATGCCTGTCATTTTAGTTTGCTTGGGAACATCTGTTTTACTTGACCACTCTCACCTTGCCATGTACCCCACACACACCCCTTAAAAAGTTTTTGGCCTAAGAAGCACTAAGAAAAAGTGAATATTTGGAAATGATTTGTTTAAGCAAATCAACATATGAACTCAAAAATGCATTATTATGTGTGGGTGGGGGCTGGAAATCACCTCTATTGAGCCTGATAATGCAGGCCCCACCAGTTCTGCTTTGATTTGGGTTGGTTGTCTCCACTGATTTTTAATTAACCTGATAATTACTAAATTTCTACTTAAGGCCCTTAGGGCCTAAGGGCTACTTTGCTCCTTGTTTTGAGGCTGAAATGGATCCTGAAACCCTTTGTTCCCACTCCTCTGTGTCTTACCATTTGGCTGCATCATTTATCTGGTGAAATGAAGGTTGGGGCAAGACGGTTGTTTCCTGGCTGAAGCTCTAGCTTCTCTGAGCCCTTTCCTGTTGGGGGCCACCCTTCCTGCCCTACAGGAGACGATGGGAAACCAAGGAGCAGGGTGGGGAGAGCTTGTAGAGAATGTAGATATTAATGATTATTTCATTTGAGACTAGAACCACAGTATAATCATCATAATAATATCTTACCTTTGTACACCATCAGAGTGTTTACAAAGCCCTTTCACTTGTATTGTTTCACTTGTTTCTTACTACAATTCTCAATTTTGTAATTGAGGAAACTGAGTCTACGAATGTCTGTGAGCGGCTTGCTCAAGGTCACATGGCTAGTGATCTCTTGAGCTAGGACTCAACCACAGGACTCCTCACTCCACATCAGAGTTCTTTTCAATGTGGTATGGCACCTCCATTTACTTCCAAAATATTCCTTTGCAGGCAGAGTTTTTCCTAATTGTTTCTCCCATCAATAACACCTACTGGCCTGGGCCTGGACTCTTGGAAAGGTAGCTTGGTGTAATGGAAAGAGAATTGTTTGGGGAGTTCTAAGAACCAGATTCTAGTCCTGTCTTGTGGATAACTAGCAGTGAGACCTCAGGCAAGCCCTAATATTTGAGTAGCACCAGCCTGATGCCAGGTACTGTGTTTTGGGACACACACACATACACACACACACACACACACACACACTCTCTAAAATATGGAAATCAATTCACCTGTCCTACCTTCCTCGCAGGGACACCATTGAGCGTTAAATGAGAATAGATGGGAAATAATTTTGTACACTCTAAACTGCTGGACTCATGCAGAAGTTATTGTCATTAGTGTCGACATCACCAGACTCCCTAGGTGCATCACAGATACCTAAGGGTGACACCTGCCTGGGCCCTTCCCTCCCAAAACTTACCAGGTAACATGGCATTTGGGGGGTCCTAGTGTAATTTAGGCCCCAAACCAACCTCTGATTAAATTTATTGGGTAATTGCCTCAATTCTCTGTCTATCTGGTAAAACAGCCGAGCCCTATGACCACAACAACAATAATATTCCAGTGACTCAAATCTTTAGAGTGTCAGAATGTAGCAAATTTGAAGCTCTGGCTGTCCCTTCATCTCCTACGCCCTAATCAGCTGAAGATGAAGTCAGGTTTGGATCTCAGGACTGCCAAAGGGTTCATTCTAAGCTACCCCAGTTGAAAGGGGATCAGGGGAGAAAAACAGCCTTGCCAACTCAGAGAAGGAGTGAAGCTGGTACTAGGTCATCAAAGCTGACAATGAGTTATAGACACTAAGTGTTCTCTAATGTTTCACTTTGTGTCCTGAGAGAAACTGAAGGGAAGAATTTGTTGTCTCTACTCACTATTCATAACTCTCAAATGCACAAACCCTAGTGCAGCAGGTGGCTGCTGGAGAGGCATTCCAGCGACCCACTGCATGCTGTGGAAGGCCTGGTCTCTGCCCTCTCAGAGCCCCAGGTCTAGATGGGGAGACAGTATGTCTGGTTAAACTTAACTCTGTAAACAACTAACAACCTTTCTAGATTTTATAGCCAAGGGAGGGGGAAATAGTACGGGGGCTAAATCATCCCAGAGGCTCTCCAGGTCAACCCCACCTTCTCTAAAACTCCTAGACACTTAACAAGGTTCTGAATCAAGCAGATAGTATTAGAGGTAGAGAGGACTATAAGAAAAACTTTTCAGGCCCTTCTGAAAAACTGGCAGTGACGATAGCCGGTTTCACTCAGTGGATAGAGCATCAGCCTGTAGACTAAAGGGTCCCGGGTTCGATTCTGGTCAAGGGACCTACCTAGGTTGCAGGCTCCTCCCTGGAGTGCAGGCCCTGGTCAGGGCGCATGCAGGAGACAACCAATCAATGTGTTTCTCTCATATCAATGTTTCTCTCTGTCTTTCCCTCTCTTTTCCACTCTCCCTGGAAATCAATGGAAATATATCCTCAGGTGAGGATTAACAAACAAACAATAACAACAAAAACTGGCATTGACTACCCACTGACAAAATCAAATCCATAAGCCTTCACCTAGTTTTCAGGGCCCTCCATGATCGGGTCCTGATTGGGTTGCAATCTCCTTTCCTCCCGTGTTCCTCACAAGTCCTCTGTTCTCACACAACCAGCCCTCTGGCCAGCAGGGCTTTCTTGACCGCTCCCTCAGCTTTTTCTGTGTCCTTCTCAGCTTGTTGAAATTCCACTTAACCATTACTCCAGCCAGTTCTTTCATGCCACCTTCCCTGATCCCCACTTCCTTCCCACAGGGTACCCCCACAGTACTGAGCGTGGTCCTTTATTTAGCACTTCTACGCTCTGCCTATCTCTCTCCCCAACTAGATTTTAACTGCCTTGTATGGAAGGAACCCAATACTTCTCATCTTTTTCTCACAGCCTCCTTCCTCTCCCCCAGCGCCCCCCACCCTGGCCCTCTGCACATGTTTGCATGGATGATCTAATCCAACCCCCTTATCTTATAGTGGGGAAACTGAGACCGACACCTGGCTTCCCTTCTTGCCATTTAAAGACTCAGTTTTAAGTCTTGATCTCTTTTTGCCTTTTTCCTCCCATTTAGTGGTTACACACACAGTCTCTGCATTTACACACACATGGTGGTCTGAATCCTCGCCCCACCACTTCTGAGAGATATTACCTTGGACACTTAACTTCTCTGCAAGCCTCAGTTTCCTCATGTATAAAATGGTGACTAATAAACACATCCTGAAAATGTTACAAAGATCAAATGGATAATCATGGGGATGTATAGCACAGCATAGGGAATATAGTCAACAATATTCTAATAACTATCCATGGTGCCGGATGGGGCGCGAGATTTATCAGGATGATCACTTAGGAAGTTATGTAATGTCTCATCACTGGGGTGTACACCTGAAACTAATATAATAATGTATGTCAACTATCATTAAAAAATAAAATGATTTTAAAAAGAAATGAGATTCGTCCTGACCAGTTTGGCTCAGTGGATAGAGTGTCAGCCTGTAGACTCAAGGGTCCCAGGTTCGATTCCGGTCAAGGGCATGTACCTTGGTTGTGGTCACATCCCTAGTAGGGGGTGTGCAGGAGGCAGCTGATAGATGTTTCTCTCTCATCGATGTTTCTAACTCTCTATCCCTCGCCCTTCCTCTCTGTAAAAAGTCAATAAAATATATATTTTAAAAAAAAACAAAATAAAATTCAAAATAAAGGATCAAATGAGTTCTTGTATGTTAAGCACTTCAAACAGTCCCTGACACCCAGTAGATGCCCCATAGCAGTTTGTTTTTGTTTTAATGTGAGGACTTTTTAAAGAGTTCAGAACTTGGGAGCACCTGCTTAATTCAAGTCCGGAAATACGTAAAAGTCACAGCCATAATATCAAGAAACAGAGAGATATTTTTGGCAAGAGGGTGCTCACCTGACTCCAGTCTGTGTTCCTATAGCTGTGGTGATGACTGTGTGTAGGCTTAGA
>NW_006295185.1:71454-73340 GCF_000327345.1 Myotis davidii | reverse complement strand
CACTGAGCCCTAACCAGTTTGGCTCAGTGGATGGAGCGTCGGCCTGGGGACTGAAGGGTCCCAGGTTCGATTCTGGTCAAGGGCATGTGCCTTGGGTGTGGGCACATACCCAGTGGGGGGTGTGCAGGAGGCAGCTGATTGATGTTTCTCTCTCATCGCTGTTTCTAGCTCTCTATCCCTCTCCCTTCCTCTCTGTAAAAAATCAATAAAATACATTTAAAAAAAGAAAAAGAAAAAGGGCCAGGGACTTCTTGTTAACTTACCAATATTGGCTTTGTGTAGTCTAAATGAGTCTTTGTGCCATTTGGCCAGGTAGGTTTCTATCTATGGGTCTTATCACTGAACACACACGTGTACAGACACTCTCCATACATACTCATTTTATAACACAGTCAACTCCTATTTGCCAAAACCCAAATAACCACAACCCTCAAAGAATCTGAATCTCTTTTTGCAATACAATGCAATAATCCCTTACATTTGTATGGGGCTTTGCAGGTCACCAAGTGCTTCCCTATCCTGACCCCATTTGTTTGTTGATTGATGTTCAGACAGGTCCTGAGGCTTTACAAGAGCCTGGAGGGCCTTGTGAAGAATCAAATAGCAGTGACTTGTGTGGTGTGAGTGTCCTTGGTTGTGTGCCGGGCCTCTGAGCACCAGGCCTCTTGCTATGGCAGAGACATCAAGGGTATAGTGACTTGCTGCCACAGACTTGCAGGGCCATACCAGCACTTGGGGGACTGGGCTGGTAGAATGTGACTCCTGCAGCTGTAAGGAGCTGAGAGACTCATCTGCACTGTGGTGGCAGCAGTGGAGACAGAAGTGTTGGAGCGCCCCTCCCTCATTTCGGGCCATCAGTCATAAATTCAGCAGACATCAGGAGATCGAGCTCCTCCCCACCCCCCACCCCCAGCTTGTTCTGGGTATTGAGGGTACAGAGAGAACAAGATTTGTCTTCTAGACGTCTCTGACCATGCGATTTGTTAGATTTTCTCTCCTTGCTCATTATATAATCTCATTTTGCCAGGGGACAAATGTTGAGAGAAGTAACCCACGCATACCATTCTTGTTCCTATCCATGTGCCTACACTTTAGCTCTCCTCCACCTGGCCAAGTCCTTCAAGCCTCACTTCCACGGAGATTTCACTGAATGCTTTTGCCCCTGAATTCTTGGCCCTGTGGGTAAGTACTGTGCAACTTAGCGCTTAGTGCTTTTCTGTGCTCTGTGCTTTAACTCTACTTCCCCATCTGAGGGCAGCCTCCTTGTCATAGAAGTGGGCATCCACAACACTGCCTGGCTGCTTTTGAGCAGCCTGCACTGCATGAATACTTTGGGACTGATTGACACTAGGCATTCAGTGGGAACCTGGGGCCCCTCAAGTCCTGCCCAACTTGCTGTCTCCCAACCCTCCACTCCCCCCCGGCAAACCACACTTCTCAAATCAACTAGCCTTTTCAATAGCCATCTTGTCTCTTAGAATCTGTATCTAGAGGCAAGGGTCATGTTTTACTGTGTCCTCCACGCAGCCCAACATAGCACTTCCGACATGAACAGAATAGAGTAAGCACATAGTTTTGCTGCTATAGATAACTCAGTGAAGATACCATTCTTATTTCAGGCATGTGTGTTTATATGCATCCATGTGTGTCTGTTCTTACTCGGTAAACTAACTGTAAGGGGCTCCAGAGGAAGAACTGTCCATTTCAGGAAGAAAGTTACAAGATGATTAAAAAAACAAGGTGAAAACTACTACTTAGATTTTTTAAAAATCCAGGGAGCCAGTGTTCTGCTTTCAGTACACATTCAGTCTAAACTCTCACACCAAAAATTTTCAAACCTCAATATACATAGGAATAATTGGGGGTTGCTAGAACATTTGGAAACG
>NW_006295185.1:62515-66432 GCF_000327345.1 Myotis davidii | reverse complement strand
GGAGGGGCAGGGGCTTTTTTCTTTGCTTCCAGTGCCATCTTCGCCAAAAAAAAAAAAAAAAAAGAATAATTCGGGGGAGCTTGTTAAAAGTCAGATGCCAAGGCACACTCCCACCCAGGGTCGTATTGAATAGGTTTGGGGTGGTACCTCGTACTCTGAATTTCTAGCAATCTCTACCAGGAATTGGCAACCATAGAGGACTCCACCTTGAAAGACACTGAGCACTTTTTCATCTTCATCAGAGATCCCCAAACTGTTCACTCCCAAGGGTTTTAATGTTTCTTTCCCCTCATGGACCTCATTTATTTTTAAAAAAATATTTTTTATTGATTTCAGAGAGTAAGGGAGAGGAGGAGAGAGATAGGAACATCAATGATGAGGGAGAATCACTGATCGCCTAAACACCCCACACTGGGGATCAAGCCTGCAACCCGAGCATGTACCCTGACCAGAAATTAAACCATGACCTCCTGGTTCATAGGACGATGCTCAACCACTGAGCAACACCAGCCAGGCATGAACCCCATTTAAAACAGTTATATGTCACTTAGTATGTGCCACACACTGTCCTAAGGGTTTTACAAATAGTAATCTGTTTAAACCTCATAACAACCCCATAAGGTAAATGTTAGTATTTTCCCATTTTACAGATAAAGACATTGAGGTACAGAGAGGTTCAGTGACTTGTCCAAAGTTGCCCAACTAATAAGTTTTTTTAAAATCAAGGTCAAATTCCCATAACATAAACTTAGCCATTTTGAGTAATTCAGTTAAATTTAGTACATTCACAATATTGTGCAGTCACCACCCCTACTTAGTTCCAAAACATTTTTATTATCCCCAAATGAAACTCCATACCTGTTAAGCAGTTGCTTCGCTTTCCCTCCTTCCCCCAGACTCTGGTAACCACCTATCTGCTTTCTATTTCTATGGATTTACCTATTCCAAATACTTCATTTAATATAATATTGATATGATATGATATGATATGGTATGATATGATATGATATGATATGATATGATATGATGCCTTTTGTTTCTGGCTTCTTTCACTTAGCATGATGTTGTCAATGTCCATCTGCATTGTAGCATATATCAGTGCTTCATTCCTTTTTATGGCTGAATAATATTCCAGCTCTAGCTGGTTTGGCTCAGTGGATGAAGCATCGACCTGAAAACTGAGGGGTCCTAGGTTCAATTCCGATCAAGGGCACATGCCTGGGTGTGGTCTCAATCCCTGGTGGGGGGCGTGCAGGAGGCAGCCAATCGGTGATTTTCTCTCATCATTGATGTTTCTATCTCTCTCTCCCTCTCCCTTCCTCTCTGAAATCAATAAAAATATATTTAAAAAAATAGTAGTCCATACTATAGATATACCACATTTTGTTTATCCATTCCCAGCAGGGAAGTGTTCAAATTGGTATCTGAATCCAAGCAGTCTGGTTCTAGAATCCATGCTCTTAACTGTGTTCAAAATAATTATCTTCCTTAAAGAGGATATATTTGCAAGTAATAATTTGCTATTTAAAAATATATCAGATATGGGCCCTAACTGAGTTGGTTAGAATATCATGCTGATATGCCAAGGTTGCAGGTTCGATCCCCAGTCAGGGCACATACAAGAAGCAACCAATAAATGCATAAATGAGTGAAACAACAAATCAATCTTTCCCTCCCTCCCTTCCTCCCTCCCTCTAAAATCAATAAATAACATTTTAATTTATTTTTATTGTTTTTTTGTTAATCCTCACCTGAGGATATCGAGAGAGAGAGAGAGAGAGAGAAACATCCATGTGAGAGAGACAAATCTATTGGTTATCTCCCACACGTGCCTTGACCAGGGATTGAACTTGCAACCCAGGTCCATGCCCTTGACCAGGAATTGAACCCGTTGACTCTTTGGTGCAAGAGCCAATGCTCAAACCATTGAGGAACACCAGCCAGGGCAATAAATAAAATTTTTAAAATGTATTAGATACATATAAAAGTACGCCAGAGCTTCAGATCAGCCTCAGACAGCCACATGGAGGTCATTTAATTCCAGCCAAAGCCAAAAACATTTGATATTATAGTTAAACTCTGCAGCCTCATGCAGGCACATTTCACTAGACTTTATGAAATAACAGATGTAATTCATAGACTGTCTCCCAGGCTTTTATGGGCTCGAGGATCCCAGTTTGGGATCCATTGATTGCACATCCTTGCAAGATACCCAGCCAACATACATAGTTTCCATCAATCTGTTCCGTAGACTCTATTGACCATCTAGAAAATGGGTTCATATGTGTTAGATTTTCCACACCAAGCAGCCAAACAAGAAAGGAGTTGGAGGTGAACCTTCAATAAATTAGAAAATTCCAAAATCCAGAAAGTCATTCTACCTGAATGTTCTAGTTAACTAACTAGAGTTTCTCCATCAAGAATGCACATACCCACCCTAGCTGGTTTGGCTCAGTAGATAGAGCATCAGCCTGCTGACTGAAGGGTCCTACATTCAATTTCGATCAAGGGCACTAGCCTGGGTTGTGAGCTCTATCCCCAGTAGGGGGCGTGATCATTGGCTGATCAATGAGTTTTTCTCATCATTGATGTTTCTATCTCTCCCTCTCCCTTCCTCCCTGAAATCAATAAAAATATATTTTCAAAAAAGAATGCACATAGCCATGTACTGGGGACCACCAATAAGAAAGCCCTTTAACTAGCCTTCCAAACCCAAAGTGTCTGCTCTGATAGAACCTGAGGTGAGAATGCTGTTCAAACACAACCCTGATCACATGATTTTCCTCCTGACCTTTCAAGGGTGTGGACACACAAAAAATCAGGCTTGCTTTCATCTCCTCTGGAGGTTTGAGATACCTGCTCCACATGTCCAAGAGACCCATTTGATAATGAGCACTGCCCTTTCCAAAGGGGTCCCTTGCTGCCTAGTCAGAGACCAAACAACCAGGCTGGATCCAAAAGCATTGGCACTGGCTTCGCTCAACAGAATGAAATGAGCATCAAGAAGAGCCTTGAAGGGGAAGAGATGCCACAAAACATGTTGCTTGAGAGGTGAGAGATGAATGGTGAGCAATGAAGGGGTCTTCGTTTTTGTAGCCCCGGGGCCTAGCTGAAGGCCTGGCACCAACACCAATGGGAAAGCACTCGAAACATGTTTGTCGATTGAATGACTAACTGAAAGGGAGCCTTCTTGTTCTAGGGATCATTATGGAGGCATTGTGGAACTGCTCTGTGGGGACAGAGAATGGAGGGAAGTTGGCATGGGTCTGGAGTGCCCTGCCAGGACCTACACAGACCATGTTTTACTGTGCATGAACATTTCTCCCAGGCAAAGTTCTCAGAGCCTGCAAGTCTCAAAAGTAGATTCCTCCAAGCTCACTGTGTGCTTTATTACACTGAACTCAAGTCCGAGGGGCTTAACAGTGGCATAGTGTTGTGGGGAGACTCTGATAAGAGCACCTATATAAAAACATATTGAAAAAGGGCCAGGGCCCTGACCAGTTTGGCTCAGTGGATGGAGCGTCGGCCTGTGGACTCAAGGGTCCCAGGTTCGATTCTGGTCAAGGGCATGTGCCTTGGGTGTGGGCACATACCCAGTGGGGGGTGTGCAGGAGGCAGCTGATTGATGTTTCTCTCTCATCGCTGTTTCTAGCTCTCTATCCCTCTCCCCCTCTCTGTATCTCTGTAAAAAATCAATAAAATATATTTAAAAAAAAACTTATTGACTTGACACACAAACGAGAGAGAGAGAGAGAGAGAGAGAGAGAGAGAGAGATTGAGATTTGTTGTCCCACTTATTTATGTACTCATTGGTTGATTCTTGTATGTGCCCTGACCGACGGGGATTGAACCTGTAGCCTTGGTGTATGGGGACAATGCTCTACCCAGCCAGAGCCTCCCTTGCAGCTCTTGCTCCC
>NW_006295185.1:59408-61240 GCF_000327345.1 Myotis davidii | reverse complement strand
CACACACACACACACACACACACACAAGATGCTTCACTCGGCCTCAAATACCCCAGAGCTAACCTGGCTGTGTCATGTTCCTCTTTTAAGGAGAATATGGAATAAACCAGATCTATGAGAGCAAAATGAAAATTTGTAATGCATAGTAATAAGAGTAATCCCTCACACCTGTATAGAATTTAATAGTTTACAAACACTTCCATCCCTTTTCCTTTATTTGATCCTGTGTCCTGTCATCATTTTTTTCATATTCAAAGACAATTTTCTGATTGTGATTTCTATCATTGAATGAAGCAAGACTAAAGCAGGGTTAAGAATCATTCCAGCCCAGCCAGTGTGACTCAGTGGTTGAGCGTCGACCTATGACCAGAAGGTTGTAGGTTGCCAGGTTGCAGGTTTGATCCCCAGTGGGGGACGTGCAGGAGGCAGCTGATCAATGATTCTTTCTCATCATTGATGTTTCTATCTCTCTCTCCCTCTTCCTTCCTCTCTGAAATCAGTAATAAATATATTTTTAAGAAAGGAATCCCTCCAGTCCTCTAGTAACAGACAGCATGGTGGGTTTGTCTTTTTTCACTTTTTCCCTTCTCTTCTTCTACGCCGCCTACGGCTCTCTGTACCCCCTGCTGCCCGTGTACTATAAGCAGCTGGGAATGTCCCCCAGCCAGAGCTGTCTTTCCCTTGTTACACTCCCTTGTCTGTGGAGCCCTAAATTTCCCAAGATAGTTTCCCAGTTTCCTGGGATCCCAGGACGCCAGGGAAAATGGATGCTGATCAGTAGCTCCCCCCTCCCCAAGCTGGGCCAAAAAAGTCTATGACTCCTGTCTAGATGAGTGGGAGGGGGAGGGGAAACCCTCTTCTTCTCCAAAGTTAGCCCCAGCCCACCTCAGCGGATTGGGCAGGCCTGGCCTGGGAGAAGGAGAGCGGTATCAATTGGACAAGGAATGGAGGGTGATGTGAAGCTTTTATAGTAGGATGTAAAATGGGGCTCTGAAGCTAAGTGCAGGCTTTGTAGGGTGCAAACAAAACCAAAATCCTGGGGCTTGCAGGAGAAGATGCTGGTGAAGGGCATGGAGAAGCCTCGTTGTAAGCACTGGGTCCTCGGACTATTTTTCTCGAACTTATTTTGTTAACTACTTCACTCATCTCCTCCCCCATATCTTCTGCATTTCTCCAGTCTCTTCACTGAGCCCCGTTCTACCTCCATTCTTCCAATGTAGCCCCAATATTCTGAGCTAAAGGGATGAGCGGAGGTGGTCGCGGCTCTCCATCCCCACCCCAGCCACTCTGCACCGTCATTTCTCTTTAGCCTGGCCACTAGCTAAAAGTAGCTTTCCCCTGCTGTTTGGGTTCCCTGCCTGCAACTGCCAGGATAGTCCGCCCTGACAGCCCCTACCAGGAGGGGACAGGGTTTCAGTGAAACCCCACCCCAGAGAGCTCTGAAGCCATCTCCTGCAAACATTCTCAAACTCCCTCATTTCTCTCTGTGTAGCCCGTGGTTGTGGCCACACCATTCACACCCTCCACCTGGTCTAGAGCCCACCCCCATGGGAATGCCCAAGAAACTAGGGAGCAAGGGGGGGGTATAAAACCACTGTGCTCTACTGGTTTGCAGCAGCAAAGGGTCAAACCCTGTCCTCGCCTGGTAGGGGCTGTCAGGGTAGACTATCCTGGCAGTTGCAGGCAGGGAACCCAAACAGCAGGGGAAAGCTGCTTTTAGCTAGTGGCCAGGCTAAAAAGAAATGACGGTGCGGAGTGGCTACCTTGCTGGGGTGGGGATGGAGACCCACGACCACCTCCCCTCCTCCCTTGATGTAATTAGCAGTCAATTG
>NW_006295185.1:53783-57982 GCF_000327345.1 Myotis davidii | reverse complement strand
GAAACCCCACCCCAGAGAGCTCTGAAGCCATCTCCTGCAAACATTCTCAAACTCCCTCATTTCTCTCTGTGTAGCCCGTGGTTGTGGCCACACCATTCACACCCTCCACCTGGTCTAGAGCCCACCCCCATGGGAATGCCCAAGAAACTAGGGAGCAAGGGGGGGGTATAAAACCACTGTGCTCTACTGGTTTGCAGCAGCAAAGGGTCAAACCCTGTCCTCGCCTGGTAGGGGCTGTCAGGGTAGACTATCCTGGCAGTTGCAGGCAGGGAACCCAAACAGCAGGGGAAAGCTGCTTTTAGCTAGTGGCCAGGCTAAAAAGAAATGACGGTGCGGAGTGGCTACCTTGCTGGGGTGGGGATGGAGACCCACGACCACCTCCCCTCATCCCTTGATGTAATTAGCAGTCAATTGAGCCTTCCAGCCTTGCCCAGCCTTGGAAACTCCTTTCCTTCAGGAAAGGAACTCCCTTCCAGACCAGGAGCCCCCAGCAGAGCCTTCTTCCAGCCCCCACCCTGGCATCCCAGGCCAACCAAGTTAGCATTGCCACTCAGGCAGTGGCAGCCAGTTCGGGGTGGGCGGGAGTGTGTAATTGCAACCACTTCCTGCCCCAGCTTGCCCTAGGGCTGGCCCTGCCCCTGAGGACAGTTGGGGCGGGACCCAGGTACCAAGAGGGAGTCTGACTGAGGTGGGGGCTGCCCAGTGGGGCTGCCCTCAAGGGAAATCAGCTGAAACTCATAAAATGGTGGGAGGTGCCCTCAGTTCTAACAAGTCAGCATGAAAGGGCTGGTGCCTCCGGGCTTTCTATTGGCACAATCCATCCCTCCCTGCAAAGAGGGATCTAGACAGCACTCTGACTAGTATATTACTAGTTCCAATATTCACTTTATTCATGAGCTCTGGACACTCCGAAGCCCCAAAGGAGAGGGGGAGAGGAGAGCCGGAGTCCCCACCATAGGGATGCGCTCCCCTCTGGCCCTGGCACTGCTCTCTCTGAGTTAGTAAGGGCAGAGAAGACATGAGGGGTGGGGGCTGCTGGAAAGACTGGGTGGTACACCACAATATTAGTCTGGTGCTTCTCCCTTTCTGGAACTTCCAGGATTTGCTGGCTGGTTGTATCATCTGTCTGACTACCCAGACCTCAGAGTGCCCACTGTGTGCAAAGCCAGTCCTACCTCAGGTACCCTGGAGGTTCAAATGCAGCAGAAAGAACCGCCGGGCTTCAGCCAGCCGGACCGGAACATTGTAAGCAAAGGCCAGAAACCTACTTTCAGCAGCGGAGGCCTAAGAGCTGGAGCCAAACCTCAAAGCTAAAGCTATATTTTTTTTTAAAAAAAAAGAAAAGAAAAAAAGAAGGCTCCCTCTCTTTGGGGGCCGGGACATCAACTGGGCATTAGGTTGGTATCGTGGGCAAAGCCTGCACTTTGTAGTCAAAGACGGAGGTGTGGCTGCCTCATCCCCATGTATTAGCTGTGTGACTCTGGGCAGCTGGCTTACCTTCTCTGAGCGTCAGTCTCCTGGTTGTGGTAAAGGTGAAATAAGGCACATGTGGGAAAGCGCTTTGGAAGCTACAAAATGCTCTACAAAGGCAAGGATGGGATGCTCATGCTAAGTGGGGTGGAGGTGGGAGAGAGGACACTACTGGGGAACAATGACTAGGCACCAATGATTACTGTGCAAAGCAGCCACGGGAGCTAAAGGAGCATTCTATAACGGGGCGACCAGAGGCGGGCGGAATGTGAGGTGGGTCAGTCTCTCTTCCAGTTAGAGGTGGGTCTGAGAGGGGAGATCCTCTAGGAAAAAGTGGGCAGGCTACGTGGAGAAAAAGCCATCATTTCTCTCCTTTTGAGAAGGACTTGCAACAGCCCGGTTGCCTTAATCATGCCCATGTGAAGAGAGGCCAGCGGTGGGTAGGGAGTTTTGTTTGGGGGGAGGGGGGTGCCTGTCAGCCCTCCAAGTGTAAGGCAGCAGCTGGAAGCGCGCTGCTTACTCGCATACCACGCCTGCAGCGTACACACTGCTCGCTGGAATGAGCCCGGAATGTCTCCTCTCCTCGCCCTCTGCAGACAGAGGCGAGCGAGGGGAGCTGGGCTAGCCGAGCTTGTTAAATGACAGCTGCAAACCTGTAGGCTTCTCCATTCCCTTCACACTCTGTCACAGACTGCCCAGGCCCAGGTGACCCCTGCTCTCCCTTCCCTGATTAGCACCCACACAGGTATGGGGCCATCTTCATTTGCTAGGGGGCGGTTCGGGGGAAGGGGGTGCCTTGGTGTCGTGGTGGCACATGTTTTAGGGATACAATCATAGTTATGCATGTCAGCAGTCATGTGTGCAGGTCCAGGCAGGTGTCTGCATACAAACATGTGTCATATATGTTCACGCTCCAAGTGGTGAGAATGCGGGACTGACATTTCTGCTCCTGTCTGTCTTTGGACTGTCTCATCTGTAAAATAGAGAGACTTGTACCAGAGCATCTCAGAAGGCACGTTTAGCTGGAATGTTCACTGTTTCTACATGTATGGCCGTGGCTGCTTTAAAAGTCAAGGCAGTGGGGAGGGAAATCAGCCAAACCAGTTGTGACGTTGGCTGTCAACACTTCAGATGTTTAGGTTTGGAGATTCAACTTTCAAAAGGCCAGTTACTTGGCATCATATAACATCTGTTCACTTTCCAAGGAGCGGTCTTACACTGACACGGGGACTATGACATGATGGTGCTTGTCTTTTTGCTGTTTGTGTCTTTACATGTATGTGAGTGCACCTATGGGTGCATGTTTAAATTGCATCACAGAATATTGGAGCTGAAGGAGATCCTGGAGGTCATTTAATTGAATCCCTCCCATTTCTAGTTCATTTATCCAACAGCCCTTTTGTGAGCCAGGGTCTGTGCAGGGAGCTGCAGAGATAAATAAGGCATAGTTTCTGCCCTCCAGGAGCTCACTATCTAGCAGGGGGGAGAAACATGGAAACAAATAATTACAATACAATGCGATAATAGAGGTATAAATCCTATGCTATGGGAGCACAGAGGAAAGACCAATTAATTCTGCCTGGGGGGTGTCTTAGACAGAAACTATGTCTGTGACAGTCACACAATCATTCTACAGCAAATAAGTTTTTACCTTCACTTTCCCATTTCCAAAATATTCATTCTTGTTCTGCTTGCCCCTTTTCATCTCCAGAAATCTAGGAAGATGCAAACTGAGTCAAGGTCACCAGGAGACCTTAGAAATCCTTAGTAAGCTGGGAGTATAAGGCTATGAAAGAGAATGAGCATGTCCACACAGAGGCCTGTCTGCACAACTAGAAAGGATTAGCCAAGTGGCATGCGAGGATCAATGCATCCCACTGGGATCCATCATGACCCCTATCCTCTCAAATATAGGCCAGCTAGAGGCTCAAGTGTGGACAGTTGTGGTTGCCCATGGCACTGGTTTGGTTCACCTTGGGGTAGCAATAGAGACTGATAGGGAGGCCAAGGGAACTGAGACTCCAGCTCTACCTGCCTGGACAAAAGGGTATGTGGATAGAGAACCCTTTCAACAGGGTTTTCTGCCCAAGGAGTCGGGTGGCAATAGGTATTCCCTCTACTTGTCTGGTGCCCTTGATTAACAGCAGTGCAGGTTAGTGAGATTGTTTCTGAGGATAATGGGGCAGCCTTAGTCAGTGTGGAGGGCAGATTAGAGCCAAGTTAACTGGCAGAGGGGAGGGGAGACAATAACTCTGGCCTCAGCACCAAGTTTCAACCTCTACCCTACCTGCCCAAGAGACATCTGTGGGAGGCTAATTTCCAGCTCTCTTCCTCCACCCAATCTAGCGTCTTTCTCCCTCTCCGTGGGCACAAGAGGGGCCTACCAACCCACCAGGGCGGCAGCACACCTCCCTGCCACCCTTTCATCCAGAAAGCCCGGAGATGCTAGAGCGAAGGGAACCCTGGGAATGTGCCTGAATGACCCACAAACACATCTGGATTTTTGGAGCTCAGGCCAGCCCCCGAAACGGACCCCAGGGAAGTCCGCCAGCGGTTGGGGGCGGGGAAGGGCGAGGTAGCGCCGAGTGCAGGGCCTGCTGTTTAGGACTCCCGGCCCCGCGACTAGGACAGTCCCAAACTTCCTGTTTCTTCCGGCCGCTCTGACCCCGGGGCTGCAGCTCCGAGATAGCTGGGGCCTGGAAGTGCATGCTGGGTAAGCGCAGACGGCC
>NW_006295185.1:47932-53728 GCF_000327345.1 Myotis davidii | reverse complement strand
GTTGGTGCCTTTTTAAAGGGAAGCCAAGTTGCCTTCCGTGGAGGCCGAAGTTCGATCCGACCTCGGCGCGCTGAGTGCAGGAAATCCTGGAGGGGCAGCGTCGCCGGCTCGGCCCCCACGGGGCCCCCAGCTCCCGTACCACCCCGGAGCCCTAAGGGGGTCGCTCAGGACAAGTAAAAGGAAGTCCTTTACTCTGCGTGGGGAGTACGTAACGGAACTGGTGAACCCCTCCACAAAGATAGACCAGATTTAGGATTTTTTTTAAACGTGCGGGCTAATGCTCAACTCCACAGAGAAACTAAGGCAATCGCAATCACTGAGGGATGGAGGTCGGGAAGGACAGCCGGGGTCCCCTCAGTGCCCCCGTCTTCAAAATGGACTGCATGGCGGGGGTGGGGGTGGGGGTGCTGAAGCAGGCGACACTTGACTGCTAATTCTAAACTGCCTCCTCCCCAGCAGCTCCACTCTCCTCCCCGATGCTGGTGCTAAGGTACATAAAGATGGTTATGCCAGAATAGAAGGTTACCCCCCCATCTCTACCCGCACCTCCCTTTGGCGCCACGCCCCTGCGTGTAGCTTTCAGATCCTGAGGAATCTGAAAGTTATGTTGTCACTCTGGGGCCGATGTTGGATATAGGACCAGGCAAGACGAAGGTAGGGTATACAGGACACACAGGGGCCCACTTTCCAGATTATTGCTCCCATTTTGAAGATGAAGAAATGAAGGCAGCCCAGAGAGTTTAAACATTTGCTGAACTCACACAGGGAATCAGTTATAGAAGTTAAAACAGCTTGGCGATTGGGGATGGGGTGATGCTTAAGACTAAGATTTAGCAATTATGTTCTCCCACCAAGTACCTTCAGACTCTGACTAGGTGAGTGCTGCTTTAGCAATCCTCTCATCCTCTCTCTGATGCCACACTGCACTAAGGTTATTTGATTATGTTTCTGTCACCCATGCTAGACTATGAATGCCTCAATAATGGAGACAGGGTCTTGATGTTTGTTATCTCAGAGCCTACTTAAGTGTTTGGCACACAGATGCCACTCAATCAATGTTTCTTTATTGAACAGTAGAAATCAAGAGTCCAGACTCCCAGGTGTTTTCAAGTCAAAATGCTCTTCTCTACCCATTCACCTACACACCTGGCCCAGAAGCACCCCTTTAGGGGCAAGATCTTACTATTGCCACATATCCTCATGCTGGACTCTACTCTCAGAGGGGATTTCAAAAATAGAACACAGAAGGTGAAGGGCCATCAGTGGCTGGCTGATTAGCTCACCTAGTCAGGGGCAGGTTTGAGTTGCCCAGTTACAAATCTGTATGGTCTGTGTCCTGGTGCCCTTCTCTGGAACCAAAATATAGCAGTCAGTGCAAACATTTATGCAAATAAGCCCAGAGCCCTGCTGCTTTCAAAAATAAATGATGGAGCCATATCAGTAGTTGCAGTGTGTCTTGGCAGGGTTTGGAAGGGGCCCTGCCAGCCCCTTACTAGTTCTCTGGGGAAGCCCAGCACAGTGAGAAGTATCCCCTACCCCTGTCATTTCCCCCTCCCTTCCAAAACTACAAACAGCCACAAACCACATGGCCCACAAGCAACAGAGATTTGTGGCCTTTGGAACCTCCCAGGGCAGGGGTCAGTCAGGAGGTCAAAGGGGGTGTAGGCATCACAGTCCAGAGTCATTACTCTAATGCCCTCTGGGAGAGTTTCAAATCAATGCGCCTATTTGTCCTCCCTCCAGGGAGGACTGGGGGTAGGGCAGTGGGGGTCCATTATCAAGCCCACCCCCACTCCAGTAACACTATCTCCAAGAAGCTCACTCATGGCCTGGCATCCTGCAAATCTCAACACTACCCACAAACAACAGAAACCGGAAATAGGATGACTTCTGTGGGGATGGGCAGATAGGATGTGTCCTTTGGATTCTAGGTTAGGAATCTAACAGTCTGGACTTTTATTTGGGAGTTTGTGGCATCTACAAAGCCAGGAGGATGACTTTGGGCCCCTGTTGACCCTTCCACATTTTAGTAAATAGCTCATTTCCAGCAAGAGTATGACTTAGCCCATGATTGTCCCCCTTCCTTCTGGGAGAATTTTAGAATCACTCCCTGTGGGAAAGAGGTAGGATAATATAGTAGTTGAGAACCTGGACTTGGGCAAAGGCCAGACCTGGATTCCAAACCCAGTTCTGCCACTAGCCAGCTGTGTGACCTCTTCTAGTTACCTTCTCTGAGCCATAGTTCCTTATCTGTTAAAAAGGGATAATAATACTACCTACCACATGAGACTTATTGGGATTAAATATGATGTGCGCTATATGCATGGCACTTTGTAAGTGCTCAATAAATCGTAGCTGTGGTGACCATTCTTTTTAGATTTTGTTGAAAGCAAGTACTGTTCTGCCCGGTACCTGTCAAGCCTGGAACATTTCTCAGCCCAAGTCCCTCCCCAAGATCACAGGGAGATGGAATTTCTTCTGGCACCCCTCCACTCCCAGAATTTGGATAATTTGTTATCAGGATTGGCCTGGGGTATGCCAAAGGTGTAGCAAGTGTGGCTCTGGCCATAGGCAATATAACCTGAGGGAATTTAGTTTTATTGCCTGAAGTGGTTTTAAGGGCTCAGCTGGTGGGTGGGGGGCTCAGGGAAGCTGTCCCTCCATAGGCTCTAAAATACATACCCAATGTGTCTGGGACCAGGCTAGTCCCCTGGCTATAGCCACCAGCTAAGTGTGCATTTCAGTGACAGTTTTGAAAATGGTTTGTCCAATTTACTTGAGAACTCCTATCTTAAATGGCCCTTGTTCAGAACCTTACCCTGGTATGGAAGGAGAGGAGAGTTCACTTTTAATTTCAAAATTTGGTTTGGGGCTGGTAGGCTGGGAAGCAGCAGCTCACAGTGCTGGGCAAGATGGGCAGGGAAGCAACCTGCTTCTGTCAGAAGTTCACGAACATGCAGGGTCCAGCTGTGCTTTGGCAGGGCACTTGCATCACACTTTTGGATTCGCCCCCCCCCCATTTTTTTTTAATTGAGTTTGTACTGCAAAGGGGAAGGTGACAGCCTCTCCCATCAGACCCAGGCTCCCTGAGGTTGGAGACCTTGTCACCTCCACCGGACCGGGAGCCTTCCGACGGCGGGGCCCTAATCTCCCCCTTTAGGCTGGCTGATGCCCAGCTTGGGAACCAAGAGAGCGGCCTCAGCCCTCCGAACGGCTCCCCCACTGGCACCCGGTGTTCCCCAACTGGCACCGGGGTGTTCGAGGTGCCGGGAGGCTCAGCAATGAGACTGAGCAAGTGGCGCGATCAGGGCCCAGAAAGGACGATGCCTAGGGGCAGAGCTCCCCAGACCTCCCGCTGGGGAGGGGGAGCAGCACCCGCCCGCAGAGGGAGGGGCCACGTGGTGGGGTGCCTCACAGGGTTCCCCCGAGTTCCTACAGGTCCTTTTGTCTGTCCCCTGCGCTGAAGCCCCCTCCCTAAAGAGGCGGCAGGGAAGGAGGGAGGCCGTGGCGGGGGGAGGGGAGGGAAGGTAACAGCTCAGTAGGGGCTGGGAGAGGCGGGAGGGGTGGCGGGCCGAGGCCGAGCCCGAGGTGTGGCCGGAGCTGCCCCAGGAGGCGAGGAGGAAAACGCGGAGGAAGGAAACCCATCCTGCCCCCAACACCCGAGTGTCTCCTGTTACCAACCGAAGGTGCAGCCTCAGGAAGAGGTGATCGGAGCCGTTGAGAGCAGATGGTCACGTAGAGAGAGAGAGAGAGGGGAAAGAGAGAGAGAGAGAGAGAGAGAGAGAGAGAGAGAGAGAGAGAAGCGAGTGAGCTCCCATACAGCCAGCCGAGAGAAAGCCAACAGACAGACCGACAAAGAGCCCAAGAGGGAGGCCAGCAGGGACAGCAAGAGAAAGGAAAAGCCAGAGGGAGGAGGGCAGCACAGCCCCCCATTTCCTGACGCTCTCCAGCCTCAACTCTCTGGTGTCACATGGGGGGGACGTGACCGACGGGGCCCGGGGACCCCCGTCCTCCCAACGGAGGAGCCCTTTATTCCCGGCTGGCTCATTCTGCCCCTGCAGTTAAGCTGGCCGCTCCCCCACTCCCTGACGGACAAAGTCAGCTGTAATTGATCCTGGTAAATACTCCTCTGTAGCTAGCAAAGTAAGGGCAACTCCCCGTTATCCGCAGGGGGCTACTACCCTCCCCCCCGGAAATCTGGAATCTCCTAGACCTTAGAGCTGCCCCCATCCCAAGTCCACTGGGAGTTGGGGCCCTGACAAGGTGAGTCCAATCCACTGGGCAACAACAAATGAGGCTCAGGTGCAGTGTTCACTGTGCCAGGCACTGTGCTTAGGTACACGCAGGTGCCGAGATGGACAACACAGATGAAAGGTTATAACCTCGCTTCTGGGACTTATACTCTATACCAGTGGTTCTCAACCTTCCTAATGCCACGACCCTTTAATACAGTTCCTCATGTTGTGGTGACCCCCAACCATAAAATTATTTTCGTTGCTGCTTCATAACTGTAATTTTGCTACTGTTATGAATCGTCATGTAAATATCTGATATGCAGGATGTATTTTCATTGTTACAAATTGAACATAATTAAAGCATAGTGATTAATCACAAAAACAATATGTAATTATATATGTGTTTTCCGATGGTCTTAGGCGACCCCTGTGAAAGGGTCATTCGACCCCCAAAGGGGTCGCGACCCACAGGTTGAGAACCGCTTCTCTAGAGGGAGAGGAGGTCACAGACAGACACAGGCAGAGCTGACCTTGAAAGGGGCTCTAATGAGTGCTAGAGGGCACATGGAAGAAGGAGAAATGACTGAGGAACCACAAGGCTTCTTGCAGGAAGTAGGATTTGAGCAAGGCCTTGAGGCCCGAGCAGAGCTCTGGAGTCCCTGGTTTTAGGTGCAGGTGGAGAGATTATTCTGAGCACAAGGTCTGAAGCCCTGGCCAGCTCCTTCTAGCAGGAACCTGCACTGGTTCATAATTATAAAGGTATATCTGTTGTTTTAAAACAAATTAGATAGTGAACATTGCTATTTCTCTTTATCTAATGGCAGGCCCCATTGCTGGCCCCTTGTTGGTGCTGATTACTGGGAATTGGCTATAATTTTCCAAAGTGCTATCAGTTCAATGAAAATTTTCCTCAGCCCAATTTTTGCTTTGGGCAAGGAGGGGACAGGAGGAAACGAAGTCAGTATCCTGTACGCTTTTCCCTTGTCCCACAGGGATAGGAGGTGGTCAGCCACTCAGTAGGCATGGACCATGGCCTCATCACAAGCATGGCCTCACCATTGGCATCACTGGGAAGGGATTCTAAATCCAGATTTCAGGTCCCTGTGAGCAGGTCAGGTGTTCTTTGGCCACCCTGGTTTCAGAGAGGAAGGGAGAGGGAGAGAGAGTTAGAAACATCAATGATGAGAATCACTGATCATCTGTCTCCTGCACACTCCACACTAGGAATTGAACCCGAAACCTGGGCATGTGCCCCAACCTGGAATCTAATGGTGACCTCGTGGTTCATAGGTCACGCTCAACCACTGAGCCATGTGAGCCAGGTGCATGGGCTGGTCCCTTCTTATTGCATTTTAAGGATGAATTCCTTTATCTGTTATCCTTTTTAGCTGGCAAAATATAGTCAACTCCCTGTTATCTACAAGGGCTACCAGGGTGCTCTGAGATTCCAGCATCTCTCTCACCTTAGAGCAGCGGTTCTCAACCTGTGGGTCGCGACCCCTTTGGGGGTCGAATGACCCTTTCACAGGGGTCGCCTAAGACCATCGGAAAACACATATAT
>NW_006295185.1:33117-47915 GCF_000327345.1 Myotis davidii | reverse complement strand
TCATAACAGTAGCAACATTACAGTTATGAAGTAGCAATGAAAATAATTTTATGGTTGGGGGTCACCACAACATGAGGAACTGTATTAAAGGGTCGCGACATTAGGAAGGTTGAGAACCACTGCCTTAGACCCTCTCTCCTCCAGCCACTGTGCTTCTTGGGGCCTGACAAGCACAAGGATATTTCATTAGGGTAAGGGGCATGGTAGCTACAAACCTGGGAGGGCAGGACCATTACATGGAAGGGCCTCTAAGGCTAGGAATATCACTTGAGGTATGGCTGGCTGGGTTTCTCAGGACAAGGGGACCCACGTCTCATAGGAAGGCTACAGTCCTAGAGGCACCCTTCTCAACATCCTGGTAAAAAGGCTGTCCCGCCCTAGCTGGTTTGGCTCAGTCGATAGACCATCAGCCTGCGGACTGAAGGGTCTTGGGTTCCATTCCGGTCAAGGGCACATGCCTGGCTTGCTGGCTCCATCCCCAGTAGGGAGTGTGCAGGAGGCAGCCACTCAATGATTCTCTCTCATTATTAATGTTTCTACTTCTCTCTCCCTCTCTCTTCCTCTCTGAAATCAATAAAAATATTTTTAAAAAATAAAAGAAAAAGTGGCTTTCTTTTTTAAAGGCTGTCACTTCGCCCAGCCCAGCGTGGCTCAGAGGTTGAGCATTGACCTATGAACCAGGAGGTCACAGTTCTATTCTGGTCAGGACACATGCCCAGGTTGCGGGCTGGATCCCAGTGTGGGGCCTACAGGAGGCAGCCAATGTTTCTATCTCTCTCCCTCTCCCTTCCTCTCTGAAATCAATTTAAAAAATATATTTTTAAAAAAAGACTGTCCCTTTCCCCAACACCTTGTGTATTCAAGGCATCAACATTATTTCAATTAACTTTTTCATGACTGTTCCTCATTTATTCCTTCATTCAGTCCTGTATTCCACAAACATCTATTCAGCATCACTGTATACCACTCTGCCCACGACTGAGGACTGAGTCCCTCCACACCAGGAGCTCCTGCTCTACTGAGAAAGCAATCACAAACTCTAAGGAGCAGGAGAGAATGCTTCACTTAGTTCCTAATCCAAAAAGGATTAATTAGATAAAGGAAGAGATAGTTGGATAAAGGCAGAAAGGCCCAGGTTCACTGTAAAAAAAAATTGGAAAATAGCCCTAGCCAGTGCTCAGTGGTTAGAACGTTGGACTTCGGACCAAAGTGTCCCAGGTTAGATTCTGGTCAAGGACACATGGCTTAGTTGCACATATGCCTGATGGGGCTCATGAGGGAGGCAGCCAATCGATACATTTCTCTCACATCAATGTTTCTCTCTGTCTTTCCCTCAGGTGAGGATTAACAAACAAAAGTTTGGAAAATAGATAAAAGCAGAAACAAAATTTTTAGCCAAGAATTACCAATTATGCCACTTCTGAGCTGTGTGGATTTTAGTTAGCCTCTGGGAGCCTCAGTATTCTAACCTGTAAAGTAGGAGTAATTGTCTCACAGGGTCATTGTGTCCACACGTGATAATTTATGTAAGTGAAATGTCATGCATAGCCCTGGCCAGGTAGCTCAGTTGGTTAGAGTGTCGTCCTGATATGCCAAGATTGTGGGTTTGATCCCCAGTGAAATGTATAAATAGGTGGAACACACTGATGTTTCTCTCTCTCTGAAATCAATAAATACATTTTTTTAAAAAAATGCCACGCATAGAATCTGAAACTTAATAGAGCCTTAATATTTTGTATGTACTTAGTACTGTTACATAACTATCATCCAAAAAAATCAACTGTTGTTAACATTTTGGTGCATTTCCTTTCAGTCTTTTTTAAAACCCACATTTCCCCATACAGTTTGTGATTCAATTCAATATAATGTATACTAGTAGCTTGCCTTTTAAAATTTTTACTTAAAATTACAGCAAGAATTTTTCATGTTATTAAAAGGTTCTTATAAATACCATTTTAGTGGCCATATAGTAGTCCATTGTGTAGATTTCTGTTGCTTTTTAAAGCTCTCAGGTTATATGTCAATTATATCTCAATAAAGCTGGCAAATAAAGAATAAAAGCTCCTAGGACTACTGTTTCCTTTATTCTTTTTTAAAATATATATTTTATTGATTTTTTTACAGAGAGGAAGGGAGAGAGATAGAGAGTTAGAAACATCGATGAGAGAGAAACATCGATCAGCTGCCTCCTGCACATCTCCTACTGGGGATGGACCCGCAACCCAGGTACATGCCCTTGACCAGAATCGCACCTGGGACCCCCCAGTCTGCAGGCTGACGCTCTATCCACTGAGCCAAACCGGTTTCGGCAACCTTTATTCTCTTATTAATTTATTTTTTTTTCTTTATGCTTTACCCATGACCACCCTGTCATACCAGGTCCTTGGGGAAGACAATGGTAGAATAACCTGTTCCCCAACATCACATTCAATGCCAGTTATTTCCTGAGACATTGGTTAGGATGGGTCCTTTTACTTGGCCATTTCCACAAGTGTCTGTCCTCCCATACACTCACTGGCAACTAAGACATTTTCAGATCTGTGGTACTGTGTTGTAACTCAACACAACCCCTGCTTCAGAGGACCCTCTCTTCCTTCCTCTGGGCATCTTTGCCTCTCCCTCCCCCCTAAACCTGGGCTAACAGTTCTTCAAGGATTCTCTGGACATCATCCCATTCCACCCTTCCAGCCAGAGATGGCACCTCCACTGCTTTCCAAATTCGGTTTATTGTAAACATATTTAAAATCTATTATTGATTTCAGAGAGGAATGGAGAAGGAGAAGAGATAGAAACATCAATGATGAGAGAGAATCATTGATCGGCTGCTCCTGCATGCCCCACACTGGGGATCAAGTCTGCAACTCAGTCATGTGCCCTGACCACAAATCGAACCATGACTTCCTGGTTCATAGGTCGATGCTCAACCATTAATCCGTGCCGGCTGGGCACAAACTCATTTTTTATGTCACCCAGAAAGTAGGCCAGGAGGTGAGCACTGTAGACACTGACAGGTCTTGGGAGGGTCAGATCAAGCTCCCGTGTCTGGAGGCAGGTCAATCTGTTTGATTCTCACCTTGCCACAGGTGAGGATGAGAATTACAGGGAGCCTGTAAGGGGCATGGAGTGGGAGTGGGCACTTCTCTTAGACCATTTCTTTTAACCCCTCTGAGATTTTCCAAATTGGGCTGGAACTTTCAAATAGATGGCTTGTTATGTGGAGACCTAAAGGCAGAGACATATTTCTGAATACAGTCCTCAAGCTTCAAGACAGGGAAATCCTTAGATACCCAGAGGGGTTGGTATCAAGCAGTCTCTAGAACATGAGACTTTGTTTGGTGAGAAGAGAGTAAAAAAAAAAACCTCTGGGCTTCTAGGATATGTATGGGATTCTAGTAAATGTGGCAGTCCCAAGAGTTAGTGCTCATTCAATGGAAAATGCCATCCACTTCAAATCAGTGGGAAAAGAATGGGTTATTTAATAAATGTTTTGGTGATATCTGATTATTTGGGGGAAAAGAGTTAGCACATCATGCCATCTGCCAAAGTAAATTCCAGAGTTAAATCATACTAGCCTGGTCAGTCAAGTTCTTGGTTGCAAACCACAGAATCTGATTCTAACTAACCAGCAGAAAAGGACTTTGTTGGAAGGCTAGTGGGATCTCACTGTGACTGGAATTGTGTAGAACCTACTTCAGGAAAAGGATAGGAACCAAGGGAAGCAGGCAGTCAGGATCATACACAGGACTGGCTTACTCAGGATGCCTTGACCACACAGTCCCCTTCAGAGACTTGCCCCTGCACTTCTGGACGCCTGGCTTCTGAGACCTCCAGGAATAATTGCTTGTCCCCCTACAGTGCTGTAATGATCAAGTCCCAAAGTCCAGAGGGAGAACTAGCAAAGGACAGGCAGACCCTGGGCCACATCCCTATGCCCAGTTGTCACTGGATAGGGAGAGAGAATATCTGCCTCCATGCCTCTCAGGATTCTCTTCAGATTATCAGGGTGTTTAGATACAGAGCAACAAAACCCAAAGTGTCCCAATTACAGTCACTGATGTTACTGGCTATGTACTAGCTAGCTGGGCCAACTGCTTTACATATATTGTTTCATTTAATCCTGAAAACAACCCTGTAAGTTGGAAACTATTATTATCCCCACTTTATACAGGAGGAAGGTGAAGATGCCTTTGGCCACACAGCTGGTAAGTAAGGGGGGTGGAGCTGAAATTTGGTCCTAGGTCCGTCTGACTCCAGAGTGGTGAAAAATGGCAAACAATAAGGCCATAAGCAACCTAGAAGAAAATAGAGGAGTATTCGTCTGGTATTGAGAGTAGGAAAAGTCTTTCTAGATGTAAAAGTAAATGAATAAATGATAAAGGACACAAAAATATAGGCACGACTATGTAAAAGTGTCGAACTTCTGCATTTTAACCTCCACCCATTTCTCCCACCCACCCCCAAACAGTGGCAACCCCCAATCTGTCCTCTTCATCTATGAGCTTTTTAAAAAGATTCCACATAAAAAGAAATCATATGATATTTGTCTTTGACAAAAAAATCAACTTCTATATTTTAAAAATAGTAACACCACTAGCAAAATTAGAAGGCCTACTAGTAAGGAGTATTTGCAATATATCACAAAGTTTTAGTATCTCTGATATATAAAGAAGACATACAAATCCATAAGAGAAAACAAACATTTCATTAGAAAACTAGATAAAGGACCAGAATTGGCAATTCACAAAACAAGAAATACTAGTGGCCAATAAACTAGGGAAAATATTCAGTATTAATAGAGAAGCACAAATTCAAATATTGAGATATCAATATACATTTTTTTACCCATCAAGTTGGCAAATACATATATAAACATTTTAATATTTGTTTATTTATTTATACATATAATACTCTGCCAGTAAGAGTTCAGGGAAGCACATTTTAAAAATCAGCTTTATTGAAGGATAATTTAGCTACAATTAACCACATCCATTTAAATTATGCAACTTAATGAGTTTTGACATATATATTCACTCAAGAAAGCACTGCAACAATCAAGACACAGAACATATTCACCATCCCCCAAAACTTGCTCATGCCCCTTTATAGTCTATCACTTCTTCCACCTCTGTCCCCAGGAGGTAACCATCAATCTGCTTTCTGTCACTACAGTTTCAGTTGTATTTTCAAGAATTGTATGTCATGGGATTATACAGTACATAGTATTTTGGTCTGGTTTCTCTCAATCAGCATAATATTTATGAGATTCATCTATGTGGTTGCCTGTATCAGTAGTTTGTTCCTTTGCATTGCTGAGTGGTATTTCCAATGTAATAAATATGCCATGCTTAATTCATTCACCTGGTGATAGTCATTGGGTTATTTCCAGTTTGTGGCAACTGGGCTGTTTAAACAAAGCTAGTATGAACATTCTGGTGGGAGTGTAAACTACTGAAATACATCAATTTGGTACCATATGTCAAAATATTAAAAATATGCATACCAAAATTACCTTAAGTCCAGGATTTGCTTCAAAGAGAATCCATGGAAGAAATGGGTGAGGGTGTAGGTGAAACAAGATTGGCTATTAGTCGATAGGTATTGAAACTAAGAGATGGGTACATAGGAGTTTGTTATACTATTTTATTTTTGTATATGTTTGAAAGTTTCCATCATAAAACTTCAATACACATATTTCTTGATCCAGTTGTTCCTAAAATCATATATGCACAAAGAATGTTCATAAGGTATTATATTTATAATAACAGTAAAAGAGTAAACAATCTAACTACCCAACACAAGATTGAGTAAATAAATTATGGCACATTCATGAAATGGAATACTATGGAGTCTTCAAAAATCATGTTTACAAAGTAAGAATACTCAATGACATTGAAAAATGCAATATACAGCCCTGGCTGGTGTGGTTCAGTTGGTTGAGCATTATCCTGGTCAGGGCACATGCCCAGGTTTCGGTCTGGTCCCTGGTTGGTGTGCATAAGGAAGGCAACTGATTGACGTTTATCTCTTTCTCCCTCTCACTTCATTTCTCTCTAAAATCAATGAAAATTTATTTTTAAAAAAGAAAAATGCAATACACATTTTATATTAAAAATGTAGGTTACAAAAAATAAATTTAAAAAAGTAGGTTACTGACTGGTGTGGCTCAGTGGTTGAGCATTGATCTATGAACCAGGAGGTCACAGCTCAGTTCCTGGTCAAGTCATATGCCTGGGTTGCAGGCTTGATCTACAGTGGGGGGTGTGCAAGAGGCAGCCAATCAATGATTCTCTCTCATCATTGATGTTTCTATCTCTTTCTTCCTCTCCCTTCCTCTCTGAAATCAATAAAGATGTATTTTTAAAATGCAGGTTACAAACCAATTAAAGACAGTATGATTCCATTTTTATTTAAAATATATACTAAATACAAATAAAAGACTGGAATGTTAATGATAGTAAATTATGTGGTATGATTACAAATGAAATTTCTACAGTGAGAATGTGATACTGTTATAATATTTTAATGGAGAAAAAATAGTATTTCATTTCTTTTTCATACTTTGCACTTTTTTTCAGATTATTTCCCTTACATTGTCTTATTTTTAACCCTACAAGATCAATAGAAGAGTTTGTGTTTTCTTTTAATATTCCCACAGACCCAAAGTATTACATTCTCAGAACTGGATGGAACCTTAGATATAAAGACAGATTACCCATTGTTTAGATGAAGAAACTGAGGATCAGAAAGGGGAAGTAACCTGCTTAATGCCATCACACACACAGAAAATGAGTGCTAGAGCTCACCCAGCGTGGCTCAGTAGTTGAGCTTTGACCTATGAACCAGGAGGTCATGGTTAGATTCCTGGTCAGAGGACATGCCCAGGCTCAATCCCCAGTAGGGAGCAGCCAATCAATGATTCTCTCTCATCATTGATGTTTGTATCTCTCACTCCCTCTCCCTTCCTCTCTGAAATCAATTAAAATATATATTAAGAAGATGAGTGCTAGAGCCAGGACTGGAAGTCAAGGCTCTGTGGCCAACTCTAAGAACCTTTCACTGTCTCTTAGAATGAAGGATCCCAGTTAAACCCAGTTCCTGACAGGGACTGTGACTACACATTCTTGAATAGGATGCCTCAAAGATGGGACAACTGCCCTGACATATACTCTTAGTTCTAACCTTGGCCACAGACTGAACCCTCTCCTCTCTTTTAATCTGGACTGGGGGCAATGGACCACTCAACTTCACACAGAACAATTTCCCCAATCCAGGGGAGTCTGAATTCTGATCTGTGTTGCACAATGAGCCATTCTTTCTCCCTCCCTTCCCCCTCTTCCATCATACAAATCTGTATGGTTGAAAGGGGGACAGGATGGGCTGGTGTGGCTCAGTGGTTGAGCATCGACCTATGAACCAGAAGGCCATCAGGCACATGCCTGGGTTTAAGGCTTAATCCGCAATATGGGGTGTACAGGAGGCAGCTGATCAATGATTCTCCCATCATTGATGTTTCTATCTCTTTCTCTCCCTCTCCCTCTCCCTTCCTCTCTAAAATATAGAGAGAAAGAGAAAAGAAAGGGGAAGGAGTAGTATATGGGTGAATCAGTGCAACCTCCTCCCCTCAAGGGTCAAGGGTAGCACTTTCTTATAGGCAGTCAGGCAGGCACCTTTTAACTAGAAGGGCAAGGGGAAGTCCACAGCTCCTATAGAGGATGCTCAGAAGCAACGTTCTACGTGGGGAGAACCTGGCTTTTTTTGAGAACATCTCTCTTACTGGTCCATGTACCTATTTGGGGCTCTCAGCTTGCTCCATCATAAGGGCCAGGCCCAGAGGCTTTTCAAACCTTAGGTCTCCAAGTTAGCTGAGGGGAGAGAGTGGCCAGGCTTAGGTCGGTTCTTGAAAGGCCTTTAGGAAACAGGGGTGGAATGCAGGGGCAGGGAGTCTTGAGAGCTGCTGTAGGAGCACCAGAAAAGATCGTGGGCGGGGGTGGGGGTGGGAGAAGATACGACCCCTGACACCTGCCGAAAGAACTGGAGAGACAGAAAACAGTGGACCGTCCATTTCCTCTTCACCTCTATTTCCGGAAGCTCTGTCCGATCTCCCCAGTGCCGGGAACCCCAGCGGAGGTGACTGGCACTGCCCCAGGAATAAGGAGGTCCCCAAAGATGGAAAGGAATCTCCCTTCCTTCAAGATAATTGGGCCAGTCTTATCTCCCTCACTGCCCCAGTTACCCCCATCTGCGCAATGCGGCAGCAACAGCCTTCCTGGGGCGGGGGTGAAGGGGGGATATGTGAGAATGCATAAGACAGAATCAGGTACAACATTCTTGAGGCAGCTCTAGTTTCAGGATCAGCTGAGAGGGAGATACACAGAAGACTAAGAGAGTTGCAATCAATTTTGGTGCCTTTACTGATAGGCACCGGAAGGCTGGACATTTGGCCTAAGCCTTGTAAGGGCTAACACATGCTCCCCCCCCCGCTTACATTTCAGAGGTGGGGAGTGGAAAGGGAGCTCAAATCTTGTCTATCTTCCCCAGTCTAGCAGGGGAGACCTATCTCAACTGTCATTGCTCAAAGATTAAGGTGACCCCTCAATGCCCAGCATTTTGCCAACTGGAAAGAATTCCTTCGGTGGCATGAGGTGGCCTTATCTTGAGTCTGTGAAACATTGTTGCCCAACACCTCCCTGCTTGTTCCCCAAATCTGGAAAATTGGCTGTCCCTTCTAGCTGTAACTATGTATGGGGGGGGGGTATTTATTGTGAGGCTGGTGGGGAGTAAAGGGGAGGGGCTGAGGTAGATAAAGGGGAGGAAAGTGGGAGGTAGTGTTATATATATTAACATGCCCACTTAGATTGTTTCCCCTCCTACAAATGCTTGGACAAAAGGACTAGCAAAGCCCATAGAGTAGCTTCAGAAGGAATTTTCTGTGGTTTAAGAGATCAAGGTAAACATGTGAATCTTTTTTTATCTCAGATCTTTGTAGAAAAGATGCCAGTGGCAGCAAAGCTAGAAACCCAGGCAACAACATGGAGGAAGCAAGAGGAACATGGGAGAAAAAGGGAAGCTAATCACATGACTTTCTTAAAAAATACATTTTTATTGATTTTAGAGAGGAATGGGGATCCAGCCCACAACGGGTGCTTGTGCCCTGACTGGGAATTGAACCATGACCTCCTGGTTCATAGGTCAGGTGAAAGCTCAACCACGGAGCCATGCTGGCCTGGCACATGTCTTTCTTGAAAGACTTTCCTGCGCTGGCCAGGTAGTTCAATTGGTTTGAGTGTCAACCCCATTCCCTTATTTCATTCCCTTAGCACATATAAGAAGCAACCAATGAATGCATGAATAAGTGGAACAACCAACTGATCTCTCTCTCTCTCTCTCTCTCTCTCTCTCTCTCTCTCTCCATCCCTTTCCTCTCTGCCTAAAAAAGCAATCAATAAAAAAATGTTTAAAAGAAAAACTTTCTTTATTTCTCTGTAGCAGAAACTGTGAGTTCAAGAGGCCAGGAAATGGCTTTAAAGAAACAACTAGAGAGCCCTTGCTGGTTTGGCTCAGTGGATAGAGTGTCGGCCTGCAGAATGAAGGGTCCCCGTGATCAGGGGCACATCCCCAGGTTGTGGGCTCGATCCCTGGTAGGGGCCGCCGATCAATGATTCTCTCTCATCATTGTTGTTTCTCTCTCTCTCTCTCTCTCTCTCCTTTCCTCTTTAAAATAAAAAAAGAAAAAGAAAAGAAACAAAACAACTAGAGAACAAGACCAGAGAGCAGAGCATCAATCTCTCTCATAGATGTTTCTCCCTCTCTAAAATCAATAAAAATATATTTTAAAAAATTATACCATATGGGAAAGTTAAGAGGTGATCAGAATCAGGGAAGACTTCTGGGAGGAGGTGAGTCTTGAACCTTGAGTTGGAGAATTTAGGTATGGAGAGTGGTGGAGAGGGTATCCCAGGCTAGAGGAACAACGCGAATCTGTGTGGGGTGGAGGGTGGAGGTGGATCCGTGTGGGGTGTGGGGTGTTGTGACAGAACAAAGGCTGCAAAGAGCAATGTTTGTTGAGGGAGGCAGCATGGCTGAAGAGGAGGATGAGGGTTGCAAGGTCATTATAGAGATCTGAAGAGAATGTACTGTGCTAGTAGGAGGAAAAAGACTTTGTTTCCCCTTTGAAAACCACGTGGTTCCAGGAGACCTTGGTGGAGCCTTCTTCACCAATTCCCTCAACTCCTGCCTCTTCCCACAGGCTCAGCCCTCAGCCCCCTCCCACCTCTCCCCTCTATTCCAGGCTTGTAGGACTAAGGGGTACTTATAGGATGAAGAGACTGACTCCACAAACAAAAATTGGTGCAATGATTTTACAGTCCTACTGTGAACCTGTGGGTGTGCATGCTTGTGTGTGTGTATCCTATTCTGCAGGGGCACACACAAAGCATGTCTTGTACTGTTCATAACTGAAGCAGAGCAGGTGGAAGCCTGTTCGGTCCCTTTGAGGCAGGCTGCATAGCACAGTGAGAAGAGCTCAGGGCTTGGATTCAAATCTCTGCTCAGCTATGGTCCACCTGGGGGACCCTTCACCTCTATGAGCCTCATTCCCTCTTCTGTGAAATGAGGGTACCAGTACCTACCCCATAAGGTGGTGAGGATGAAATGAGATAAATTGCAAAGCACCTGGCTCATCATAGCTACTCAGTATGGATAATTTTTGATAATAGTTCCCCACTCTCCCAGGCTATGTCACCCCCGGAAGCCTGTCCTGCAAGCCTGAATGCTCACCATTTCCCCCCACGTCCCAGCTCCGTTGTTGAAAATGCTGTTCAAGGCAGTGCTAGGCACTGTTTGTGTGTTTGGCGATAAAAACATGAAGCTGAAACAAATGTAGCAAAGTTGTGGAACACAACTGCTGGGGTCCACTTGTTTGTGTACATTTGAACCAAAACAAACTAAAAAAGAAGCGAAGGACTTCTTCTCCACAAGGTTATGTATATTTCTTAGGACAGAAAAAGCTGTAACTAATTTTTATGCCAGGCCAAATGTGCAAGGGGGCCCTCCAAGAGGGACTCTGAAGTGCTGTAAACCCATGGGGGTGGGGGTGGGAGGAAGGGGAGGCTGACTTCACCTACAGCGCTGTGGGCAGCTGGGCAGCTTCTTGGAGGCAGGAGCAGTTCAGCTGACTTTTTGAGAAGGAGAGCTTGATTTGCAGAGAACAGGGTGGGGGACCTGGTTACAGTGGTCCAGGCTCCGAGAGTAGTTGTAACAGCACAGGCTCTGGAACAGAACGTGACTGGTGTGCTTTGAGAACTGCAGTCCAATTGGGTGTGGCAGGAGGGAGCATGCATTAACCCCTTAGCACTCAATAAAAAAGTTGTGCAGAGGGCTTCATTGATCAGGCTAACCTGCTTTTTGCTAGTTAAGTGTAGAGACAGGAGGGTTTCTATGTCAGGGCTCAGCTGGAAGATGTGGATGAAGGAGAATGGAGCTTGCTAACTAAACTAGTTGCTGGGGTATAAGTGTGTGCTGGGTCGGGGTGGGGGTTAGGGGTTAGGGGTGTGTGTGTGAGGGGGCAGTACTCCAGGTGTAGAACTGGAGAGGAGAGTGCCTGATGGGGTCGGGTGGGTCTGCTCAACTCCCAGAGCTCAAGGCAGAACTTACAAGGAGGCACAACATGATGGACAATGAAGGGTAAAAGATTTCTCCTGCGCATGTCACCTCAGCCTGGAAGGCCCAGAAATCCCCCGCCATCTGTTTTCATTCTTTTCCAGGTACCTTGAGGATTTTTTTTCAAGTTAAAGAGGCTTCTATGCAATTACAAGACCTGAAGAGGGGGTGGCACGTTAAGCCACTATTAGCTACTCCTTACCTATGCAGAGGGAATTCTCTAAACCAGTAGTTAACCAACCTTTCAGATAAGAGCAATACTCTCCTGGAACAAACAGGAAGGGAGGAGGGAAGAAGAGTGTGACAGTGCAGAACAGGGCTGGCAAATCAAGAGGAAGAATCCTTCTTGGCAGGTGACAGGGAGGAAGGGCAATGGGCTTCAAAAGGAAAGGGCAGGGCAAGGAAGCCTGGACCAACAACTTTGTCTAAGTCAATTATTTATCCTGGGGGCCCTGTGTGCTCCTCTCTGCCCCCTTCCTCCTTCCTCTGGCCCCTCTCAATTCTAACATCTCCACCTGTCTCCACACAGCCCAGAATACTCTCTACAGTATGGATCTGTATGGCTGGGGAAGGATGCCTAGGATGCTGCCAGGTTGGTCTCGGCCTTCAAAGGCCAGCTTAACTCAAGCTTCTTAGGCCCCACAATACAGCAACTCTGGGACAGGATAGTGATCCTTAAGGGCTGGACCTAATCCCAGGTTAAAGGGATGCCTTAAGAAGTTGGAATTAACCAACCCAAAGCATCCCTTTGTCAGTTGTATTGGGGGGGGGGTAGGGGGGTCTGGGTTCATCTTCACTTTTTATGGCTAATATATGGCATCTATAGTAATTTTTTTTCATTTTCATTGCTAACATTTTGAGTGTCTACTATGTACTAGATACTTTAGTAAGATCAATAATAGTTAAGAGATATCGAACACATGATACGGCAGGTTCAGTACTAAGAACATGACTTACATTATTTATTCATCCCCATAACAGCCCTGTGCTGTAGATACTGTTATTGTCCCCATTTTACAGAATGGAAAACAGAGGCTCAGGGAAGTAAAAACTGTAATAACTCACCAAAGGCCACACAGCTAACAACTGGTAGAGAGGTAGGATTCAAATTCAGGTCATGTTGGTTCCAACACCCACATACCATGTGCTTCATCAGTCTGCTCCACAGTCTCCAGCATGCTTTGCTGCCTTGCTCCTCACTAGTGATGCAGTCTCCCAATTAGTAGATTAGTCATGTGTTGACACTTCTAGTCTCTGTCTAATGGCTTGTTTATTTAACTGATGGATGCTGCTCCCCATTTGAGGCCATTAGCATTTAAACAAAACAAAACAAAACTGTTGAACCTGGCAAAGTGACACTGTGTTTACTGTTTTTCTTCCAGTGTTAACTGTGAGCTTTTTCCACATATGTATTTTGATGTGCTAACGGTACCTAAAGAGGACTGAGGAATAGTTTAGTAATCATCTCATGCAGCTCCAGCCCCATTACCCTTAAACTCCTTGGTGAGGAGGACAAATGGTCCAGAGGGCCAGCCTCAGCTAGGATGGGGAAGAGGCATGGTGACAGTCCCACTCTGAATAATTAGGGCACAGGGAGCCTGTGCTGGGTCGGCAACTCTGTCCTCAGGGGGCTAAGTCCTGGAGTGTCCCCACTCCATGCCCGGGGAGGGAATTTCGTATTTCTTTCCAGGACAATAAGAACATCTGTGCGAAGGCAGAGGCCGGGCGCTCAGAGGCATCTCTGCCCAAGTCTCTTGACACTATCTGATTGTTACTGTTTCAGTTTCTGCTTGGATCACTGAGTGTCCATTTAGAGCAGGCTGGCTTGGGTGAGGACAGTGGAGGGCTCAGGAAGGACACAGAGATTTGTCTGATTGGGGGCTGATGTGTGAGGTGGGCAGGGAGCTTGGACTGACTCTAAAGTGGCCACGTGACAGAGAAGTAGTGGAATGGGAGGAAGGAGCACTGGAGTTAACTGCTATTGACGGGTCCCCTTTCCTTGCAGCCTCCTTCCTCTGCATGGGATTCAGCTCAGCCTTCGGGTAAATGGTTGAAGAGCTACAGGTTTGATCCTTATATGGAGTTTGTTTCACACTGAACAAAAACTGGCTACTTCCTTTCTCTCCGCTCTAGTTGCCAACTCTTGGGAGTTAAAGTGGGGAGTTTAGGGCTCACTGCAAACCCATTCCTATTACTAGAAAGTCACGTCACCCTGTGTGTTCAGATGGTGAATGCAGCTGGATCTGACCCCAGCAAGTTGGCTTGATTTGGGAAAGAGCTAAGGCAGCTTCTTAGTTTCTTCCTCACTCAGGACCTCCAGCTCCGGAACTGCCAGTTCTGGGAACCAAGAGGAGGTAGGCATCTGTCTCCTGCACATCAGTCAAAAAAAAAAATGATCGCTGGTCCTTTTGGGCATCATGCTGTGCCTGGCACGAGCTAGTAATCCCGACCCAGTCGTGGCCCTCCCGAGTTTACAACCTTAAGTCACACAATAATGACACAGATCCCAAAGGCGGGCAGTTAACAAATGCATCCACTTGTTTGCCAATCACAAGGGACCCATTGAGTGAGCCACAGCAACAAGCTGGGCCCCCTTCAAACAGCTTCCAGTCTGGTGGGTACATAGGTAAGACTGAGTGAAGGCTTGGGAGAAGAGGTTCAGGGGAGGAAACATGGTGAACTTGGGCATTCTCCAATAGCTTTTTAAGAAGTGTCTATTGACATGTGTCTGGGTTTTCTGTACACTTGAGCCGCATCCCACCCTCGATTGAAGGTGTAATTCCAGCCCTCTGATCGTGCGGGGTCCATACAAAGGACCAGAGGCAACCTCCCTCTGCGCCGCTGGTGGGGAGACCAGGGCCAGGAGCCTGCGGGCTCAGGAGCCGGGCGGCGTGTGCTCGCCCTTTCTCCGTGGGTGGCCGGGGCGTGTCACCGGTCAGGGTCCCAAGCTAAGGTTGCCTGCGGCATTTTCAGGACAAGTCCTCCAACCCTGTCCCACTAGCTGTGAATCCCAGCTGCGCGCCGTGCGCTTCTGGCACCGGTTTGGAGAGGGAGCAACGGAGGAAGCTCGGGGTAAAGTCATCCCCGGAGGTCGGTTCACCTCGTCTCTCTCCGGGGCGCGCCTGCCAGGCCAGGGCGCA
>NW_006295185.1:32326-32666 GCF_000327345.1 Myotis davidii | reverse complement strand
GGGGGGATGGCCAGGAGTGCTCCACCACGTTGGCTACAGAGAGGAAGGGAGGCCGCTTGGGAGGAATGGCCACACACAGGGAGGGGTACCCTGCTGATGGTCAGTCAGCGAGGAAGCGGGGCCCAGGGCTGCAGCAGGCTCGGGAGGGTATGGGTGAGAGACACAGCGAAAGGGAGTGCAGCGACGACCTGAGGGCGGAGACAGATGGGCGTGTGGGGAGCGCTGAGGGCAGGGATTTAATGCTGCCGATCGGGATGGCCCAAAGATCACGGTGGGGGCCGTGCAGACGGCACGGGGCTACCAGGGCAGGAAAAACTGCTCTTCAGAGAAAGTGGGAGCT
>NW_006295185.1:21563-32204 GCF_000327345.1 Myotis davidii | reverse complement strand
CAGGGGTCAGAGCCCTGTTGGGGGCGGGGGGGGCGCCACACCCTGGGGAGAAGGCTTGGGCACATCCAGAATGGACCAATCAACGAGCAAAGCCAGGGTGGCGTCAAGGGGCAGCTTCGGCCAATGGGAAGGGAGAACACTTCGGAGGTTCGGAGGAAGAAAAGAAAAAAAAAGCCCCACTGAACAACAGTCGAATCCGTTTGGGGGCTTAGAAGGCTGGGAGTGGGCGTCGTTTATAAATGTTCTGGCGCCTGCCTTCCCCTTTGAAGGATGGGGTCGCTTGCATCACTCCTGGCTTCGGGGAGTACGGAGAGCTGAGGAGGGTCCCGGGAAAGTACAAGGGGATTGGCCGTTTGCTGGGGGCACTTGATTGGACGCTTCAATTTGGGGGGGTGGTGGGTGGGACGGAGGTGGCCGCTTTGTACTCTAAAGAGAAGTTTATGGTGTTTTAAACGGAGGCAGGAGTTCCCCCTCTCCCCTTACCCGCACTGGCCACTGACTTAGGTGTCAACCCAGCAAGTAGATCGCTGACATATCAGTCCAGTAGATAACTTTAAAATGCCCCTTGGGCTCTAAACACGATCAAGGTATTTATCTTAATTCCCAGCTCCGGGTTGGTTTTTGAGAGGATAAGCAATAGTAATAGGGGCCCACAGCTACCACGGGAATTTCATAGAAATTTATGGCGTGGCTTTTTGGCTTCAATGTTAGTCTAGGGTCCTAGTGACTACTTAGCCACTAATTTAATGTGTAACACTGGAGACCTGTACTCTGAAATCTTGCCTATAAAATAAAGGCATCAGGACTAGTTACATTGGAGACCTAAACATTTTGGAACCTATTTGGCGAGTGGTATGCTTGGAAAAAGAGGGGACCATGTTGATGGGGGAAACAGCAAAGAAAACTCAGTGGCAGAGAACTTTTGGCCCAGGGATTCTGTCTGTAAAGCTCCTCAAACTGTAGGCAAGATGGTGGATATATTTGTGCATTTTTCTGGGGAGGGTTCATAATTTAATTAAATTCTCAGAGGGGTCTGTAATACACAAAAATAACCCCTCAGTCTTGGTCTAAAGAGGCTGGAGTCACTAACCTCCAAGGCAGGAGGTGAAGTACAATAGTGCTACCTCCTTTGAAATCAGGGGAAAGGGGTTCTCCAATTCCTTGCTGGGAATCTTGGCTGCGGGGACCCTGTCCATAACTCTGTTTCTTGTCACCCAAAGAAAGGCAGGTTCCTCAGAGCTGAGAAGCCCAGGTGAACTATCATAGAGCAGACTAATGCTTGAATCAAATCAATGGGAGGAGTTGGCCCTGAGTTAGGAAGAGAATAGAGCTTTACTTCTGAAAGCTCTTCTACCTCATCTGTAAAGTAGGGGTAAAACCTAAGTATCTCATGAGAAAAGTGCTAGCTTCTCTAAGACCTGTGCGAACTGGGAGGCTCACTCGCCAAGAAAATGACAGTGGCTATACTTAAAGCTGAGCCCAGCTTCAGCACCGTCCTACGACCAGCCCCAAATCCAATGTGCATATTGTTTATAGGTTCAGAGGTTAATATACAATAATTAGTCACTATCTCCGAGTGTAAAAAGAAATGGTTATTTACAGTAGATCATGCCTGATGTGATATATTTAAGATCATAGTTTAGGTTTACTTCACTCCAACCTAGCACTAACTATATAATCCTTGGTGAGAAAATGGAGTTCCCCTTGACAAGTACACCTAGAGAAGTGCAATGGGGAACATCCAAAGGCGTTTTGTCTGACTTGAAAATGACACAGAATATACTCTAGTTAAATAGATAAAAATGCCTTTATTCCTAAAATGTGTGCTGATGAATTTTGAAATTGATTCTGTAGCTTGTAGTAAAACCCGGCCAATGGAGGAGCACTCTGGGTAGGGTCCTGGTTCTAGGCACCAAGATGTCACTCTTCCAGCAACTCAATCTTTAATTTTTCTTCAGCTGTTTTTTGTGACGTATGGAGAGTTGTTTTGGATTCCTCTGTATGACAGAGAGGTCTGACCTTGAGGAAGACCGGTAGCCCACATCCTCTGCTTTTATAGGCTTAATGATATGTCCTGGCTTGGTGACAACCTTGGGTGTAGTCAGCTTCTGGAAGGCTCTCTGGGTGTTCCATGTAGATCCTATAGGGGTCTGGATGGTCCTCTCAAATTGTTGATGGTGGGTAAATGGATATGGAAGCACCCGCACCTGGAAAGGAAGGCAGAGTGACTAGGCGCGAGCCTCGCCTGGGGTGCAGGTGTACAATGGCAATTGGTCAGGTAGTGTTGGCACACGGGCCACAGTTCTACTGCCTCTAGGGAGGCAGTGAGTGAAGCTACTGAGAGGTCAAGGCATCCCAATGCCTCCATCTAGCCTTAGGAGTCCTAATCTGCTAAAGACATTGGGGAGTAGAGGGGCCTAATTTGGATTTAGGATCCCCCTCTCCCCAAGCTTTTCCAACAATCTAAGGGATTGAAAATCCACCCTGATACTGCCCCCGTAGCTGTAAGAACACTACAGTAGCTCCATGGCTATGTCCTCAAGTGGGTCTTCTACACAACCTTCCTATTCTTGTGTCTTGCAACTCCAAGAAACACCTGGGCATTTGTGTATCCCTGTAGACTTTGTGACCCTCTTACCCTCTCCTTGATAAACAGGACCAATGTTTTGTTTTTGTTTGTTTTGTTAATCCTCACCTGAGGATATTTTTTCCATTAATTTTTAGAGAAGGAAGGAGGGAGAGAGGAAGGGAGAGAGAAGCATCGATGTGAGACAGACACATCGATTGATTGCCTCCTGCACAAGCCCTGAAACCCAGGTATATCCCCTTGACTGGGAACTGAACCTGCAACCCTTTGGTGCTAGGGCTGACACTCTAACCACTGAGCACACCAGCCAGGGCCAGGACTGATGTTTTAAGGAACCCAAAGGTTTACTCCTGAACCTTAAACTCTACTAGGCTGCTACACTTAGTTAGCTTCATCCTCCATTGGCATCACAAACTGTCCAAGCTAGAAAGCCCAAGGTAATGACAAAGGTCATCTGCCTCAGACCCACAGTTTGGCTTAGAGACAGGAAGTGATTTACCTAAGAAAATAGGAGCCTCAAGGGAGAGCAGAACCCAGGCTCCTTGCCTTGCCCAGCACTCTTCGCCACTCACCACAGCACTATCTTCAGACATTTAAATAATCTTTAAACACTTCCCCAATTGCCAAAGAGGAGGAAAAGATGTAAGCAAAAAAAAAAAAAAAAAGGAAGTTACAATCAGTAGTCTTTGGAGATATTCAGTGGAACACTCAAAAGAAGCCGAGTACTGCCAGGTGGTCCTGATGGTAGTGAAGGACAGATTCTCTTTAGGTTAAGGTAAAGTTTTATTGGGGTTGATAGCTAGATCTGTACGTCACCCAAGTCAAGAGGAACAAACACACCTGGATACAGTGTTCAGTTTTGGAAGGTCTCCCCTTTAGTATAAAGCACATTTTATTCTATTGCATGCTGGGACTTGCAGTCTATAGCTTATTTTAAAAGATGAGGCAGCCCTAGCTGGTTTGGCTCAGTGGATAGAGTATCAGCCTGTGGACTGAAGGGTCCTGGGTTTGTTTCCGGTCAAGGGCACATGCCCGGGTTGCAGGCTCCAATGGGGAGCACGCAGGAGGCAGCTGATTAATGATTCTCTCTCATCATTGATGTTTCTATCTCTCTCTCCCTCTCCCTTCCTCTCTGAAATCTGTAACTTGGTTGCAGGCACATCCCGAGTATGGGGTGTGCACGAGGCAGCTGATCGATGTTTCTCTCTCATCAATGTTTCTAACTCTCTATCCCTCTCCCTTCCTCTCTAAAAAAATCAATAATATATATTTTTTTTTAAAAAAGAGGAAAAATCAAGGGAGATTCTGGAAAACTATTTGTCAATTTGCTGTGACTGCATTGAAAAACAAATAGCTAAGACCCCTGGAAGGGAAGGGTGGTCTTTATTGAGTTCCTCACTGGACCCTTCATCTAGAATCCTGGCCTGGTGAAGCACTCCTTTTCTCTCGCTCTTATCCTATACATGCCTGTTCACTGCGTTTTCTGGTTATGTAGCCTCAACTGGGAATACAGTGTTTACAATTCAATTTCTGCAGTGACTGGTTTACAAAACGAAATCAATAAAGTGTTATTGAAATGTTATTTCCTCACCTCTTTTTGTACCTATTAAATAGTCCCTCCCCTCATTTTTTTCAGAAAGAAACATACAAGTCATTTTAATATATACTGTCTAGGGGCAGATCTTAGGGTCACAGACTTTCAGAATTGAAGGGAACATAGAAGTCGTTGAGTCTAATTTCATTCCTGAGTCCTCTCTACACATGTTCATACCCCAGAGCAACACATTCTCTCTAGACTAGCAGAAAGTTTTTCCTTGAATTGAATTCTGCCTTTCCTCTAACTTCTACTTTATATGACTCCACTCCATATGACAGCCTTCAATATACTACTCAAATTTGCTTCTCTCTTGGGTAAACAACCCTAGCTCATTATCATATGACACAATTTAAAATTCTTGCACTATACTGAACAAGTGCCCGTTCGTCTTCGTTTTTCTTAAGATGTAGCTCAAATTTTATAGTCTTGCCCTGACGGGTTTGGCTCAGTGGATAGGGCATCAGCCTGTGGACTCAAGGGTCCCGGGTTCGATTCCGGTCAAGGGCATGTACCTTGGTTGCGGGCACATCCCCAGTAGGGGATGTGGAGGACGCAGCTGACCGATGTTTCTCTCTCATCGATGTTTCTGACTCTCTATCCTTCTCCCTTCCTCTCTGTAAAAAATCAATAAAATATATTTTAAAAAAATGTTATAGTCTTTAGACATTACCTTGACTATAAATACCAGCCTGAAGAACAGTAATTCTTCCTTTGGTGAGACCCATTTGCACCAGTGTTAGCTGGGCTACTAGTTGAAAACACAGATCTGAAGGCCTCACCATTGCTGCAGAGGTTATCCCTGTAAGTCGAAACCTTTCTTCCCGGTCAGTAATTAAAACAGCAGAGTCGATCTGGAATTATTCATCTCAGAGCCAGTCAGTAAAAACAAAAATAGATTTGATTCCGTGGTCAAGATCACACGTCCCTCTAGACCACAGAGCACTAGAATGTCCCTCCCAAGCAAGAGAGCTGGGCAGCAAAGAGGAGGCAGCTAAAGAGCTCTCCATCCCTCACCTGGTGAGCTGCTGCCTGGATATTTCACTTCTCATTGATAATCACATTTGGTAAATTCTTGTCTTTTCTTGGAGGACCTTCAGGTGCTTTAATGAGAAACCTGGAAAGCAAACAGCAGCATGTCTAAGAGCCTTAGGACTTAGTCAAAAGGGCTGGGAGGGCATTGACAGTGAGTTGGGCGAACCTGGTGCCCTTCTTGACAGGCTTTCTTACCGGCGTCTCTTTTTGGCACTGGGCTTCAGGCCCACACCGCCCCACTCGCCCCAGCCAGGCAGAGTCAGGTCCACGTCCTTTGGCTTACTCGCCTCCACCGTTACTCTCTTCTCTTTCAAGAAATCTCTGATGACATCATCACCAGCAAAAGCTTCCTTTATCATTTGCTTTTGCTCTCTCTCCTGTTCATCTTCCTGGGAAGAAACAAGAGTGAGAACAGAGAGGGGAGCTTGGGGTAAAGTAGGAGCTACAGAACCTTCTAACCACAAAATCTTTTTTCTGGCACTTTCTATATCAGATTTGACCCCCCCACGATGGTCCGAGATCCTAGCTCTGTTTATTAACTTCTCTATTGTCAGGGGGACTTCCAAAGACTTCAGGAAGGGAGATACTGTGGTTAAGAGGTTCTGTAGCTACAGCTTGCTTTAGAGTAGTGGTTTGGGCAGGAGCGCTTGAATTTTGGGTGGTGACGCTTTAGCGCCCTCTAGGGGGAAAGTGCTGAACAATGATGGTCTTGAAATACAGATTGGTAGCCAATCATGCTCCAATTTTCTTCTCTCTAGGATCAATATCCCCAGCTCATTATATGACACAATTTTAAACTTTCAGTAAGGAAGCTGCAGGGTGGAGTAATGAATGGACTGTTTTAGGAGGAGGAGCTCCAAGTGGCCTGGCCAGTATGCAGGCATCCTTCAACTTATAGCCCTCAAAAGGAGGGCCAGGGCTCCTGACTTGAGCAATTTCTATTACTTATTCAGGGAGTCCTGGACCATTTGAGATCCCACTGAATAGCACAAAACCTCGGCAAGAACTCCTTGACTCACCTTCGAATGTCCTGCCTGGGATCTCATCAGAGCTTTGAGTGCCTCCCTCTTTCCTCTGAGGGCAGTTTTAGAGTAACCCCAGAAAGGGTTTGGTGGTTCAGGATTTAGGATGTTGGAGTCTCGGTGGCACTCACAGATTTGCATCTATCAAATTGTCACCAGAGCCAGCGTGGCCCCATACTATTCTGGGCCTCTCAACTACCGATATGTGATCCCAGCACAACAAACTTCACTGATTCTATTCCTTGTGCAAAAAGGGCACTTTCGTCACCAGCTCTGATCCCCCACAATGGCCCAAGACACCCTGGACCCTGGCTCTGCTCACCAACTCCTCTATTGTGGGGACAGCCAAAGACTTCACGGAAGGAGATTTGGTGGTTAGGATGTTCTGTAGGTCTATCATTTGTTCCTTCGTTTTCTTCTTGGGAGCACTAGGCCGATTATTCCTCTCCAACTGCTGCCCTTCTAACGCAGGCCTGGGAAGCTCCTCATTTTGAAAGCAGCCTTCTTTGCTCAGTTCCTCTAGCTCCTCCACAGTCTGTGCTCTCTCCGGCCTCTGTAGCAACAGGGGCTCCTCTTCTTCCCCAGCAGGTTCCTCTCTCTGGACAGACAAAACAGTCCTTGCTGAACCCACGTTTTGCTTCCTGCACTGATGGCTGTCCTTGTTCAGTTTCTGAGACAGTGCCCTCAGTTCGGATAGCACCTCCTGGGTGCTAGAATCTGGAGGAAGAAATGAAAGCTGTCAGAAAAGGAGGTTGGATGTTGCCTAGTCGTGAGCACTTACTGAACACTCTCAGTGAGCATTTGTAGAGCACCCACTGGGGGTTGGGCACCGAGGCATCCCAATGAAGAGGTGAGCTCACTAATAATTACCTATCAAGTAGCAGGTAATGGAGTTGAGTAGTTAAAAGCAGCATGTTGGGCCCCATTCCCAACTTTGCCAATGACTCACTCTATAACAGGAACTGTGACTTAATTGTCTCATACAGTAGATAAACCCTGGTTGGGGAAATGGCCTCAAATCCCAAATTTTAACATTTAAAAAAATATATGCTTTTATTGATTTTTTTAAGAGAGAAAGGGAAAGGGAGAGAGAGAAATATCAGTGTGAGAGAGAAACACTGATCTGCTGCTTCCCGCACGCTCCCCCACCCGGGATCAAACCAGCAACCTGGGCATGTGCCCTGACCTGGAACTGAAGTGGTGACCTTTCAGTGCACAGGATGACACTCAACCAACTGAGCCACACCGGCCAAGGCCCAAGTCCCAAATTTTAAAAAGGCCTTTTTAATGAACAGGTGGCCTCTGAATGCAACTTCATTGTAATTTAATATTTATAATTCCTAAAAAGTGTGATTTACTATTTATAATTTACATGGTAATGTCCTATTTATATAAACCTTATCCAGCATTGTTTTATCTTAAAGCAGTATTTCATGACCTGTTGTGGCTGAGTCAAGTAGCTTGCACTTTCCAGTCACCAGCACCATATGAGTAAATACCACTGGTCTCTGAGAGCCCCAAGGAAAACATGGCAGTGACACACTTCTCAACTGTCCTCTGAATTGACTCAAGTTGCCTCCATTCCCAAAGTTCACCCTGCTCTCTAGCTCTGGCTTGAAGCCACTGGAAGAGCTACTTGAGATCTGGACTTTGGATACATCTATGTTTATTCTTCAAGGACCAAGTTCCCTTGTCCATTTTGTGTGGGGTCCATGACTTCCCACTATTTCCCCAAAGGGTTGGTAACATTCTATTTTTATCATCCAAGGAAATCCAAATCCACGTTCCATACCACAAGCAATTGCTCTACGCATTTAGCTAGATGGCCAGCTTCTGAGGGGGCTCAGGAGGATGTGGCTGCTTTCCTGTGGTTGTAGAGACACTGCCCCATGACCTTGGCCTACAGCACTGCTCTCCAAAATCCTCTTGGAAGTAACTGATTGTTAACTATTAACCCCAGAACTCTCCAGGTGAAAATCCCAAGTAAAGGCCTTATAATACATTCTAAGTGACAGCTCTTATCATTTTTGGCCATGGAAAAACAGATTCCTGCCCGGCTTGCGTGACTTAGTGGTTGAGCGTCAACCTATGAACCAGGAGGTCATGGTTCAATTTCCGGTCAGGGCACATGCCTGGGTTGCGGGCTGGATCCCCAGTGCAGAGTGTGCAGGAGGCAGCCAGTCAGTGATTCTCTATCATCATTGATGTTTCAATCTCTCCCTTCCCCTCTGAAATCAATAAAAATATATTAAAAATAAAATAAAAACAGATTCCTGCAGTCACCCAAATGCATTATTCCTATAGGAAATACAATCAGACTAAAGATTTTGTCCAGATAGCCAGGTGATTCTGAATGTAGATAGTTTCCCAAGCAGGCTTTAATGACCTGCTTTTTCCCCAGAACGGAAGCTCTCTGACCTGCCTAAAGGTGCTAACATAACACTGTTACTGTAAAATCTCTTCAAGATAACTAGTAGAAAATATATGCAAATGAATCTGAGCATTGGGGTAAAAATTCTAATTTACCACATACCTTGTGAAGTCATTAATTCCTGTCTGGAAAGTCTTACCCCGTATCATGTATCAGCCAGCATTTATGAAGTGCTAAAAATGCCATTCCTACTTCACAAACAATACAGAACACTACAGCCATAATTTGAATATGCTCATAATGCCTCATACCCTAGCCAGTTTGGCTCAATGGATAGAGCGTCAGCCCACGGACTGAAGGGTCGTGGCTTTGATTCCAGTCAAGGGCATGTACCTCAGTTGCAGGCTCGATCTCCAGCATGTGCAAGGAGGCAACTGACTGATGTGTCTCTCTCACATCAATGTTTCTCTCTCTCTGTCTCCCCCCCACCCTTCTACTTTCTCTAAAAAAAATCAATGGAAAAAAATATCATTTGGTGAGGATTAACAAAAACAAAATCACCTATGTCTGTGGGTGTGAGCGATTTTCAGATTTGCCATCCCCCCATGTACACTTCTCTCTGGTTTGTGGGTACCAGCAATGGTGACTTCTGCCCTGACTTCAAGGATGCTGTAGCCCTGCCTTTCTGAAGAGTGCAAGACCTCAAGAGCAGAAAGCGTGTTGGAACACACATTATACAGCCATGCAGATGACCACTTATTAAATGCCTTTGAAGAAAAATGGTAATTATGATCATCTGTTTTCTCTTCAGGACCCACAACACTCTCTTGAAAGTCCCTAGAGCCTCATCATTCTGCGGTGTGTGTGGGTGGGCATGGTCTACCTCTCACAGTTGGTCCATAGCATTTGTACTAAGCTCTCCCTTCCGGTCCACCACAACTCACCTTTTGTTTCTTGTCTGCCCACTGGCTTGGCATCCTGGTTGAGCCCCGACTTTTTCCTAAGCGATCGCCTTTCCTCAAATTCTTTCAACAAAATTTCTTCCTCTGCCACTGGTCTTTCTTCTTCCTCACTTTCAGAAGCCTCGTCGGCCATGGGCTCTGGAAGTTGTTCAGGGTCCTTCTGGATTTCAGCCTCTTTTGTGTCATCAGAGTGATTCCTGACCATCCAGGGGTTCAGTCCATCTGCAGTCATGTGTGCCTCATTCACCGCATCAGGGACAAGGAGATCACCCTCTTCTTCCTCACCTCCCTCCTCGTCCTCACTCTCAGAGGCCACCTGGACTTTCTGGGTCAGTTCTTTGTTCTTGGCCAACTGATCCTGCATAGCCTGGCGAGCCTGGAGGAAGGAGTCATAGCACGTGTGCCTTGTCATTAGTGATTGCAATAACACCTTCCCTGGTCCATTTCTTAAAGCTCCCTCCTCTCAATCTGACTTAAGTATTTCTTACTGGTGCCTACTGTTTAAACTGTACATATACCACTGCGTTACTAGCTATGGAATAAAATGGAAGTCAAATTCTTTGTCCTCAAGGAACCAACATATGAAACATTATATATATATATATCTCCTATCTAATAAGACAAAAAGGGTAATTGACCGTATCTTTGCTACGTTTCCCATTGGCTAATAAGGGCGATATGCAAATTAACTGCCAAGAAAGATGGTGGTTAATTTGCATACGTAGGTGCCAAGCGACGGAGCGTCTCCCTTCCTCTTGGCATCCTCCAGACCCCCGGCACAGGCTTCTGAGAGCTCTCAGCTGCGGCCCTGCTCGCGTCCTGATTGGTCATTACATGATGGCATCCCAGACAATTTGCATATTCATCTATTATTATTATAGATGTTTTTCAGTGAATTGTTCTTAGAGGAATTAGCACTAGGCTTTTTTCACCGCCTGTCCAGGGCCATCATGGGTTGCATGCATGCTCCTGGGAAGGGCCTGTCCCAGTCGGCTTTGCCCTACCTCTTCAGAGTCTCCACCTGGCTGAAATTGATGTCAGATGACCTGAAGGAGCAGATCTACAAGCTG
>NW_006295185.1:12400-20532 GCF_000327345.1 Myotis davidii | reverse complement strand
TGTAACATAGTTGTTTAGAGTGCAGCTCAGGGCTGGGCAGCGGCAGGTGGGGAACCTTGGCTTCCTCCATTACTGGAGCAAGCAAGTCTCCTGTTCACTTCAGCTGCCTGGCTACCGGCCGACATCTTGGTTGGCAGTTAATTTGCATATTGCCCTGGTTAGCCAATGGGAAGCGTGTTGGAGGTACGCTTAATTACCATGTTTGTCTATTATTAGATAGGATAGATTATTATTTTTTCTGATACCTTTTTAGATTCCTGGTTTTCTATCCACTCTCATGGCTCTTACCCAACTCTGTTTCTTTCCTCCAATTCCACCCAATCTCTCATCCTGATGGTCTCTTACCTCCAGGTCATATTTGGCCATAATTGCCTTTGACTTTGCCCATTTTCCACTGTTCTGGTGCTTAAGGCTCATTCGCTCCTGGAAAGAAAGGAGAGTGTGAGATCTGTATTGCTTTCTGGGGAAAGGTGGTTCAGAGGTAGGGCAAGAGGCAGCCTCACCATCATTCTGGCCTTTTCGAGTTTTTCCAGTTCTTCCAGTGCAGCAGCAGGATTGGTCTTCCGCAGGTTCTCAAACTCTTTTAGGGCTTTCTTGGCCTTTCCTTTCTTCAGAACTCTGTGATACCTACAGGGTAATGAGAGGGGTACAAGGAAAGAGATTCAGTAGAAACACTTATGCCACACACAAAAGTGTCCCTACTACCAAGAGGTTTTCCTATGCAGAAGCCAGAATGGACATCACAGAGCTAGGTGACGGGAGGGAGCCACTTTGGGACCTGAGAGTGCTGGCAGGCCTCTCAGTCCCTGCAGCCCACAGGGCAGACCTCTGTAGAACAAACCTACAGTGCAAGGAAGAATAGGACATGTTCCAAACAGGCAAAAAGATAGGAAGGAAGCTCTGCTGGCCTCAACAGCTATAGAATTCAGAGTTCATTCTGAAGAATCACTCTGTCACACCCTGGAAAGAAGACAAAGTAATTGTGCCAGCTTCTTGTTTATCAACAACAAAGATAGAAAGCCAAAGCCAGTGGAGAGGGCAGTAGTGAAGCAGGCAACACTTTTATGAGATTGGTCTCAGGGAAAAGAAAGGTTAGTCACTCTTATTTGTGACCTCTTCTACATGACCTCAATTGCCACGTCAAAGGTTCTTTTCACCTCACTTTCTTTCATGGAACCCAAGGCTAGTTAGCATGGGTCTCCATATCTTTTTTTTTAATTATTATTTTAAATGGTAATTATACCAATTTTTATTTTTTAAATATATTTTTATGGATTTCAGAGATGATAGAAATATCAATGATGAGAGAAAATTATTAATTGGCTGCCTCATTCAAGCCCCACACTGGGGATCTAGCCCACAACCCGGGCATGTGCCCGGACTGGGAACTGAACCATGACCTCCTGGTTCATAGGTCAACGCTCAACCACTGAGCCAAATTGGCCATTGGCCAGGCCCCCTCACCCTTTTTTTTAAACTTTTTTGTTGAATTTATTGGGATGACATTGGTTAATAAAATTACATTGGTTTCAGGTATAGCTCCTTACTTTTTGCTTTTGATTTTCTTCTCTCTTCGAGCTCTGGCCTCATAGTAAGACTGCAGGGCCCGGGCTCTCTGAAGCTCTGCTCGGCGCATCTTAGCCTACAATGAATGAGAGTTACAGTGACTCCTGGGCTTGTGAGCAAATGCTGGGAGAAACAGGCCCTGCCTGGGTGTATAAAAGGCCTATCACACTTACCTCTTCCAGGCTCATGGCTTTGAGAGAGGCCTTTTCCACGAGGGTCAGTAAAGGGTCTGTCACTGGCTGCTTGTTCTTACAAAGGAGGTTAAAAATCTCCTGCTCCAGGGGTGTTCTTGCCTTAAAGACATAACAAAACATCCTGAGTCTTAAGCCATGCTCCCACTGTCTTCCTCTTTCCAGTCCTATGACCATCTACTTTGATGCCATAATTGGAATCACTAACTGGATAGGATTGGCTATTACAGCAAGAGAAGGGGTTCCAGTTTTGCTGCCCAGCTGTGCAGATAAAGCCTTATTTTATTCTGATTTAAGACAACTTCAGCAAGGAGACTCTGAGGCTAGTCTCTAATATTACTGAGTATCACTCTGTTTGGATTATTAATATATTTAAAACAGAATGCCATTCTCTTAAGAAGAGAAGCAGGATGCCCTTAAAGTAAATGCTGGCAGGAAAGAGGAAAAGCAGTACCAAATATCAGTTTTGATAGTTGCAAAACAAAATGGCCCCTGTGTTGTTACACATATGGTATAGATAGGAATCTCAGATTTCATATAAGGCTCTTTTTAAAAATATCTCTAGAGGGAAGGGGAGATTAGGTCTAAGATGAGCACAAAAAGACACTGCGTTTAAAAATATGACCTTCAGCCCTGACCAGTTTGTCTCAGTGGATAGAGCATTGGCCTGCGGACCCAAGGGTCCCAGGTTCGATTCCGGTCAAGGGCATGTACCTTGGTTGTGGGCACATCCCCAATAGGGAGTGTGCAGGAGGCAGCTGATCGATGTTTCTCTCTCATTGATCTTTCTAACTCTCTATCCCTCTCCCTTCCTCTCTGTAAAAAAATCAATAAAATATATTAAAAAAATATGACCTTCACATAACTGGCTTCCTGAGAGTTCAAATTTAATTCTAGTCATCTTCTAACTTGGGCTCTAGTTCCTCAGTTTCCAGTAAACTTTGCATGCTAGGTACGGTCTACATGCATGGAACGAATGGACTGTGAACAAGTTATTTCACTTGTCAGCCAAACACCTCATTTACTGCTTGACTGATAATGTAAGGATGGCTAAAATAGTCAGGCCAATCACGACACAGTCCATTTTGGCAAGGTACAAAGATAGCCCTAGGCAACAGAGCCAGTTTCAAACCTCATACACACTTTATATGTGGGGTTTTTTTTTTGTTTTTTTTGTTTTAAATATATTTTATTGAGTTTTTACAGAGAGGAAAGGAGAGAGATATAGTTAGAAACATCGATGAGAGAGAAACATCGACCAGCTGCCTCCTGCACACTTCCCACTGGGGATGTGCCCGCAACCAAGGTACATGCCCTTGACCGGAACCTGGGACCTTTCAGTCCACAAGCCGACGCTCTATCCACTGAGCCAAACCGGTTTCGGCTATATGTGGTTTTCATATAAATTGTGGTCAGTCTCAAACTTACAAATATCTAGACAAATGCATAAACACACATCATCATACATTACACACTGCTATTGATTTAACCATAAACCTATTCTATTGAATAGTAAAGGTATACATTCTTCCATTTTTAGTATTTGTAGTAGTGATCAATCACAGGCTACAAAGTGATTTATATTACAATATTGTAATCTCCCTCCAATTCAGTTCAATTTACAAACATTTATTGATTGCAGCTACACTGTAGGTACTTGTAGAGGGTGCTAGAATACACAATTGATTAAGCTCATTCCTGTCCTCATAGAGCTCACAGCCTTTCAGAGGAAAGAGACAAATCCATCACTAACAACATAATAGGTTAAACATTAGTCCAAAGGAGTAATCACAGAGAAACAATTAATTCTGATTGGGGGGTGAGTTGGGCTTTGGGAAGGAAGAGACTTACTTTTTGAATTAGGCTTTGTTTGAGGAGTAAGTACAGTTCTGTAAAGGAGAGGGCCAAGTGGAGATATGAGTATAAGCAAAAACAGATATATGAAAAGGAGAAGTGTGTAAGCGGAAAGTGTGTTGTCCAGTGCAGCTAAAATGCTCAGTGTTGTCTCATTCTACAATTGGAGAGCTTCTGAAGGATTTTAAGCAGGAGTGCGACAATTAGTTTTGTTTCAGAAAGCAAATCCTGGTGATTGTGTAAGAGGGTATACAGGGTGGGGCAAAAGTAGGTTTACAATTATGAGTACACGAAACACAGAGTTTATTCTTGCATTATTATTTATCAAATATTGTTATTCTTTTCCTACCTTTGCCCTACTCTGTATGTAAAGTTGCAAATGAAAGCTGAAAATGAAAATGAGAAGAAGAGCCAGGGATCTGAGAGATGCCACAGAGACAGAATTCACACACTAGCTCACTGCCTGGAACGGGGAGGAGTCAATGGAAGGAGAAATGAGATGGCTGAGATTTCCAACCAAAGTGACTGTTATAGAATGAAGGTGGTGGTACAGGTTTGGGAGTCTGGGGAAGGAAAATGCCAGGTTTACTTTGTTGTGTGCGAAATTTAAAATGCATAGGGGAGACCCAGGTGAGGCCTCCTAGTCATATGGAATCTGGGACTGGAGCTCAGAAGGAAGGGCTTGAGAATGATCTGCAGCATATACAGTTGATAGTCAAAAGTCACGGAACTTACAGCGCAAGAATAAAAAGGACTAAGAAAGTCAGATAGATAAAAATCAGGAGTGTATCACAGAAGCCAAGGCAGGAATTTTTAACAATGTGTCAATAGTGTCAACTTGGCCCTGACCAGGTTGGCTCAGTGGATAGAGCATCGGCCTGCAGACTGAAGGGTCCCAGGTTCGATTCCAGTCAAGGGCATGTACCTAGGTTGTGGGCACATCCCCAGTAGGGGGTGTGCAGGAGGCAACTGATCCATGTTTCTTTCTCATCAATGTTTCTTTTATTTTTTAAAATATATTTTATTGATTTTTTACAGAGAGGAAGGGAGAGGGATAGAGTTAGAAACATCGATGAGAGAGAAACATCGATCTATCCCTCTCTTCCGCTCTGTAAAAAAATCAATAAAAATATTTTTAAAAAATAGTGTTAAATTGCTGAAGATTGAAGAGGGCATGGGATATGGTGACTAGGAGGTCCCTCATTAATGGCCTTTGAAAGAAGTTTTAGGCCCTAACCAGTTTGGCTTAGTGGATAGTGTGTCAGCCCAAGGGAGGCAACCAGTCAATGTGTCTCTCTCTCATTGATGTTTCTCTCACTGTGTCTCTCTCTCATTGATGTTTCTCTCAGTGTATCTCCTCCTCTCTGTAAAAGTTAATGAATAAATAAATAAATAAATAAATAAATAAATAAAATAAAAAAAAATCAATGGAAAACTATCCTCAGGTGAGGATTAACTAAAAAATAAAAAATAAATAAAAAAGAAAGAAGTTGCAGTAGGGCAGTAGGTGAAGGAGAGAGAATACAGAAGCAGTAAAGGCCAGCTCTTCCCAAAGTACGGTCCTTCCTCATCAGCTAACAAGATTCACTTCATTAAAAAAAGTTTAAGAATTAATTTATTTGTTTTTTAATAATATCAGTTTGTACACTCTGGGTTAGAGTAAGTCAAAGGGATTTATTTACTATCTTTTCATAGCCTTTAAAAAGCTAATGTATATTGTGAATTGCCAATCTCCAATAGGGGCAGGCAGCATTTTCTAGCAATGGGGTTCCCCCTCCCCTTTTGAGGGCATATTGAAAAACAAGGGTTTTGAGGTGAAAACTCTGCAAACTGCTAGTGGAGGGAAGGAGAGGGGGGCTGAGAAGAGTTATCTTACATCATTTCTAGCACTTTGCAGTTTACAAATGCTTTCACATGCATTATCCCATTTAATTCTTCTAAGCTAGAGTCTAATGGAATTTTAGGAAGCTCAACCAAGACTTTTTGGATTGTTTTTCTTAAATCCTCACCCAAGGACATACTTAGAGGGAGGGAGAGAGAGAAACATCAACATGAGAAACATCGACTGGTTGCCCTCCATATGCGTCCCGACTGGGGATTGAACCTGCAACCCAGGTATGTGCCCTGACTGGCAATCAAGCTGGAAACTTTTCTGTGTACAGGACAACGCTCAACCAACTGAACTGCTCAATTAACTGAGCCACTCTGGCTGGGCTGCTGCTTCTTTTTTTAAAAAAATATATGAGGGGAAGGGAAACAGAGAAAAATATTGCTATGATCGAGAAATCCATCAGCTGCCTCTTGCATGAACCCTGACTGGGTATCAAGCCTACAATCTGGAATCAAATCAGTGACCTTTCAGTGCATGGGATGATGCTCAACCAACTGAGCCACACTGGCCAGGTGACTTTTTGGATTCTTAATCTTCAGAAATACTAGTATATTACTAGTCCGTGGTACTTTGCACTCTAAGTGTAAGAAGAGAACTGAGAGTTGCTAGCTAGAAAGCACCCGCTGACCTAAGCATTTCCTTATTTGTGCCACAATGGCGTCATTTCTCAAAAATGTATCTTGGCATGAATGGTCCAACAGATTCAATAGACAGTCTCTGGGCCACTCTATCCTCTTGCACAGGGAGTTCCTTGGGAGTAGAGGTACCATTATTAGTGCAATCTTCACCTCTCATCTCATCATTTTCCTGCGATCTCCAAAATTACACTGTCATTGAAAAAGCAAGGTGCAGAGTGTGTAGTAGCGTACTACTACCTTTTTGACAAAAATAAGGTAAACACAAATATATCAGTAAAACTCTTAAGTTAACAATAACAAAAAAACTTACAGAAGTGGTTACATCCGGATGAGTATGGGGTAAAAATGATCAGATGGGGTCAGAGGTAGGTCAGACTTTTTTGAATCATACAAATTATATTCTCTCTTAATTTTTTCCTGAAGTCTCCCTTCCATCCTACAGCCACACTTTATTTTTTAAATTTAAATATATTTTTATTGATTTCAGAGAGGAAAGGAGAGGGAGAGAAAGATAGAAACATAAATGACAAGAGAGAATCATTGATCGGCTGCCTCCTGCTCGTCCCACTCTGGGGATTGAGCCCGCAACCCAGGCATGTGTCCTGACTGGGAATTGAATCGTGACCTCCTGATTCATAGGTCCAGGCTCAACCACTGAACCATGCCAGCTGGGCATAATGTTATATTTTAAGGTGATATTCCTTTATAAGCAAACTTTGGGTCTGCTGAGTTCCTGATTTCCCCCAGATCAGAATGTGGCTTTGAAAGCTTTTTACTATAAATACTGGGATGTGAAAAAGAATGCATCATGTTTTTTCTCTAACGGCAATTGGATGTTTTAACACAAAAACACGGAAATAACCATGTGTATTATATGCTACAAACTGATGAAGAGCAACTATAGAGCCACTGTGACTGGCTATTGCACGGCTGACAATGAATCTTGCTACCTCCTTCTCTCCCTTTCTGACTGACAGACTACGATGACCGCAGTTGGAATTTCAGTTTACCATGCCAACCAAATCAATGGCAGACCTTGCAATCTCCACATTACATAACTTCACTTTCCAAGGTGCGGTTTCCTTGCGTAGCACTTACCTTCCAGCCATTGAGCACATGCTCAATGGGAGCAAAGGCGGACTGCTCCTTCATCAGGGGGAAAACCAGCTGTTCTGCTTGTCGGTTCTTCTGAACGATGGGATCCCATTTGGAGAGCGTCTGTGAGGTTTTATTGAATGCCACTTCCCTGTGGATCTGAAACAGGCAAGAAACACGAGCCACAAAATTAGGCAACAAACTCAAAGGACTAGTGGGAAATTAGGAGGCAATGTTTCTTAGCCCAAGGAAAGAACAGGATGTTAGAGATAAGCTCTTGTTTACTTCTCAGGAATGCACTTTCCCCAGGATTAGTTTTAATCTTTTTCGGGGTGAGGCAATCACAACTTCCCCTTCCATTTGTCAGGCTTTCCCCCGTCCTTCCCTTCTTACCCTGTTTTTCCTCATTAGTTCAATTTCTTCCTCTTAATGGATACTTTTTAACTCACCCGCTCAACCTCTTCTTTGTTAAGAGGTAGCTCCACAGTCTTCTTTGATTTGACTCTATTCAGTTGCTTTTTCACAGTGGCCAATGAGGATGAAGTTTTAACGGGCTCAAGCAGATCTGAAAGGACTAATCTTTCTCCTGATCCTGTAGAAAGGCCAAACTTTCTGGTCAGACTGATAAGTGAGGCCAAATCTCAATTATCACACAGGCGGATATCTGGGTAGAAAATGCCGCAGACAGGCAAATATGCAGGGAAGCAGAAATAATTCTCTTACTTTAATCACTAGCTATAGTGGCATGATCACTTTCCTTCATTCTCACATGGGTTGGGAGGGTAGAGGAAAATTATTTATTTTCAAAAGCCATTTGCTTTTCTGATGGTTTTTCTGCTTTCACTCTTGCTCTGCTGCAATTCATTCTTCACACAGCACCCAAAGTGATATTTTGAA
>NW_006295185.1:10448-12346 GCF_000327345.1 Myotis davidii | reverse complement strand
CAATGGCTCCCATTATACTTGGAATTATAATCATCCCTTGGTATCCATGGCAGTTTGGTTATAAGACCCCGAGGATACCAAAATCTAAGGATGCTCAAGTCCCTTACATCAAATGGCGTCATATTTGCTGTAACCTGTATTTTGCATATAGGCTGTAGCAGGGTATGCCTACACATCACTTTATTCGCAAGGATTCAGCCTAGTGTTCAGTGTGTGGCAAATTCAAGCTTTGCCTTTTGGAATGTTCTGGTGTTTTTTAATTCAAATATTTGCAATCCATGGTTGGTTGAAGACAATGATGTGATAACCAAGGATATGGAAGGCCAACCACATGGATCTAAACGACACAGCCCTATGGGATCTGGTCTCTATATGGGATCTTGGTCTGTTATTCCAATGCTGTGTCACCCCCACCTCCACTATGTTCCAGCCACACTTCCTATTCTTCAAACATACGATCCTATTTCTTCCTTACAGCCTTTGTACCAGCTGGCCTCTGGCCTGGAATGCTTTCCCCCGTTTGATGATTGACTTTTCTTGTCATTCATATCTCTTTATTGCATCATCTTGTTTTAATTTTCTATTGTCTCCACATCCCACTAGAATGTAAGCCTCATGAGATCAGTGTATTATTCTTTATATAGCCCAATATCTAAACCAGTGATTTTCAACCTTTATCATCTCAAAGCACACATAAACTAATTATTAAAATTCTGCGGCACACCAAAATATATATATTGATCTGACAAAGAAAAGGTGTAATTTTGATTCATTCACACTGGATGGCTATTGTTGTGTTGGCTGTTGTCACTGTCATTTTTTTTTTTTAAATCTGACAATCTAAGGGGAAGAAGGTCAGTGTCACTGACTAGGTATTGCACGTTTTAAAAATTCTTGTGGCACACCAGTTGAAAAGCACTGATCTAAACTGTTCTGAAACTGATACATAGTAGAAGCACAGGATGTATTTGCTGAATGAACAGGCCTGGGAGAATACAGTTACTTGTTCTGGGAAGTGATAGGTAGTGGTTACTAAAAGAATGTAACTCATTTAAGCTTCTTAAGTTGTGAATATGGTTACAAAGTTTTGGCATCTAGACTTGGTATCAGGTTGAAATCCCAACTCTGCCATTTACTCGATCATGAATTCTCACAGGGGTGAGGTCACTCCCCCACCCAGGGGGTGAAAATTGGTTCTTGGGGGAGTGTGTGAAAAGAATCTTGGATATTACAAAGTTTTGTGTCCCTCTGAAGCTCAACCCTATCCAACAAAGGGGGTGGGGGAGATAGTGAAGAAACAAAGTATATAAAAAGGCTCCCCAGGAAGCCAAAAAGAGAAAAAAAAGTTGAAACATTGTACTAGGACCTAGCTCAGCATGTCAGCATTTTGAAAAACCCTAACTTAACTCTGGTGCTGTGTGTCACATATAGAAATTTTTTTATATTTGCAACCATAGTAAAACAAAGATTTATATTTTTGATATTTTATACTAGGGGCCCGGTGCATGAAATTCATGCACTGGGTGTGTGTGTGTGTGGGGGGGAGTGTCCCTCAGCCCAGCCTGCCCCCTCTCACATACTGGGAGCCCTCAGGCGTTGACCCCCATCACCCTCCAATTGCAGAATCGGCCCCTTGCCCAGGCCTGGGCAGGGGACCCTCATTTCCCCCCATCACTGGTTCTGCCCCCCGCCCAGGCCTGATGCCTCTGGCCCAGGCGTCAGGCCTGGGCAGGGGACCCCCCAGACCCCTCCGATTGCTGGCTCTGCCCCTGGCCCAGGCCTGATGCCTCTGGCCCAGGATTCAGGCCTGGGCAGGGGACCCCCCTTTCCCCCCATCACCAGCTCTGCCCTTGCCCAGGCCTGATGCCTCGGCCAGCGGCATCGACCCCCATCACCCT
>NW_006295185.1:2224-10115 GCF_000327345.1 Myotis davidii | reverse complement strand
CTTTCAGATTGCGATCACCGGCTGGGGGTGGGCAAAGGCTCCCCGGTTTTCTGATTCTGCCCCCTGGCTCTTGCCTGCTGCCTGGGTTTCCAATCATCATTCTTCCGTCCTTCCCCTTTCGCCTCCCATCATTGCCCCTACATATGCAAATTAACCGCCATCTTTGTTGTCAGTTAACTGCCATCTGAGTTGGCAGTTAATTTGCATATAGGCCTGATTAGCCAATGAAAAGGGTAGCGTTGTACGCCAATTACCATTTTTCTCTTTTATTAGTGTAGATATTTAAATGCCATTTAACAAAGAAAAATCAACCAAAAAAAATGAGTTCACGTGTCACCTCTGACATACGTGTCATAGGTTTGCCATCACTGTACTAGGTGAAGGCCCTCAAGTAAGTAACTTGACTTATTGGAGCTCTAGTGGAGAAATTATCTGCTGGTCAAAACTCAAAGCACTGTGAGAACTGAAATAAAAATGAAAACATGGCCTTAACTGGTTTGGCTCAGTGGATGGAGCATCGGCCTGTGGACTGAAGGGTCCCAGGTTTGATTCCAGTCAAGGGCATGTACCATGGTTGCGGGCACATCCCCAGTAGGGAGTGTGCAGGAGGCAGCTGATCGATGTTTTTCTCTCATCAATGTTTCTAGCTCTCTATCCCTCTCCCTTCCTCTCTGTAAAAAAAAAAAAAAAAAAAATCAATGAAAATGAAAACATGGACATGATTAAGCTAATGAGAGGTAGCTATCTTCATTCATGTCCCTCTCTCCATAAAGTAGCTCATCAAGCTCACTGGAAGACCTTGACCATGGCCTTTCTATGCTTTCTTCTAGAAATGGAAGAAACTCAAGGGCATCTGACCATCTTCTTCACCCATTACAGGTAGATATTTAAAGTATGACCCATTAATCACATCAAAAAGAGTTCCTGGGTGGTGAAGTGACATTATACTTTTGGAACTCCACAAGCTCCATGCACAGATAGCTTCTTTTGTTAACTTACCTTCAGAACTGACCGTGAATTCTGACACCTTCAGACTAGCCTCAGATCTCTCAGCCAATTTCCGCCTGAAATTTAGGCAAAACAAAATATAGAAAGAACGGACACATATTGCTGGGGGACAAATACTTCTTTGTATTTCTCTCCCAGAGTTTTGTCACAAAGCAACCAGGAAATCTGTTCCTAACCTGGACTTGGTAGTCTAACCATCTCTTAATGTAGACTCAGACCCTCAAAAACACAAGGCAATAGGTAGGCATAGTGGAAAAGGTATTGGACTTGGATTCAAACATACCTGGATTTAAAAACAAAAAACATACCTGTATTTTAATACTGGATGTTACTTATGAGCAGTGATTGTGGGGCAAGTCAATTAACTTCTCTAAAGGGGATAAGTAATGTCTACTCAATGCTTCAAAAATATGTGTATTCAGTAAGAATTCATATGCACAGAGGTCTAACACAATAATGGCTAACAATTACATAATGTTTACTAAATGGTGGGCATTAGTTTAAGACCTTTACATTTATTAACTCATTTAAATGTCACAACCCTATAAGGTAGGTACTATTATTAATCTTATTTTCTAATTGAAGAAATTGAGGTGCAGAGAGATCACAAAATTTGCCTATGCAGTCTGTCTCCAAAGTATGTGCTCTTAATGATGTTGGCATTGTGTCTTCACTGTCGTAGGTACTCAATGAATATTAGTTGCAGATAAATCTCATGGAATCAGGTTACAACCTGTCCAAATGGCGGGAATGTTACCTATTCTTTCCATCAAGGGAACTGATTGCTTCCAGAAGCTTTTGATGCTTTCGCTCTCCACCACCGTCCCCCTAGATACAGAAAAGGAAAAACCATAAGAATGATGAAGGGAGGGAAAAGGCAGTGTGGAAATTGAAGCCCATGTAAAATCTCTCCATCTTTTGGTCAGTGGGGAATCAGATGAGGTTTGAAAGAACTGCTTCAAAAACCAAACTCCCTCATTATAGAGCCTTGGTAATGTTATACTTCTGTCTTAACTTGTTTGGGGAAGAAAAATGCTATGAGAATGTTTCTGTATGCAACATAATGTGATTTGACTCAGAAACTCTCAAATTAAAAAACCAATCTAAGTAGCTTTGTCAAGAGAATAAAGAGCTGGCATTCCTATAGCATCTGTTGGAGATCCAGCTTAATTATGTATATTACAGTCAGACACTTAAATAACTCTCTACAGAAATCCAAATCTGGGAAATAGGAAAATCCTATAATGAGGACCATATGTTTTGTTCTTATATACTCAACTATACTTAATCAACTTGAAGACAGTGACTGTATCTTATACAGTCTTCAAATTCCCACAGCACTTAATATAGTATCTTCTACATGAAACACTAAACAAGTGGTTGTAATTTATTTGCAAGACCTGCACAAATGTAAACAATTTTGCCACCTATTTCCTTTCCAGGAATGTGCTGCCTAACTTTGAGGTGGAAGGGAACTGGAGAAGACAGTTTAGCGATTGTTGCCCACCTCATCTTCACTGGTGCTCAAGGGGTAGTCATTTGGCAAATCTTCTAGTTCTTCCTGTTCCCTTAGAGCCAGAAGGCTGTTAAAGGAGATAAAAGATAAATATTATCAGTTGAAATAACAAGAGGTGAACAGTGGTTGGTGATACCCACACAGAACTGCATGAAGAAGATATAACACCCTCCAGTGATTGGCACTGCATTTCCCACTGACCTTTGGGAGGCTGTAAAAATATCAGACCCTAGGGAAGGTGGCAGAAGATGCTGTTGCTCACCCGAGGCAAGGCAGTTTCACCATTTAATATTTCTAAGCATCCTCCATATGGAAGAAATCTTTATAGGTGCAGCTTACTCAGAAGTGACATCTTGATCACTTGTTCCCGGGAATGAGGAAACAGAACTGGATGAAAGCAGATGAGTAATCAATTTTTCCTGGGGCCTTCTCAACAAAGCAGATGCTTAACTAAGGAATACTGCTGGTACCCAGAAATGAGTTATGGAACCTGCATCAGTCTTCGCAAGGCAAGCTGTGCTGAACGGATTATATTTAGTTCCCTATTGGGTGGGATGAAACATCACAGGAGAAAACGTCGCAGATGGCTCCCATCAGCAAAGGTTTACAAGAAAAGAGAGTTTACAGCAGTGGCACTGCCTGCACAGAGGACTGAAACTCGCGAAAGAAGCGGAAGAAAAGAGTCACGTGATGAGAGCAATGCAACATATTAACTTAGCTGGAGAGGGAGAGACCGCATCAGGACCACAAGGATAAGAATACAGCTAGGGAGAGAATTAAGTTAAATTAAAAGGGTTTTAAAAGATGGATCGCGGAAACAGTAACGAATAGTGATTTTTTGAGAGGGAAACAAGTGTAATCTGTTAAACGGCATCCACGTCTCAAAATCCGACCCCTATTGAAACCCAGCCTCCCGATCCTTCTTTACCCCTCACCTCTTCGCAGTCCGAACCCCGCTCATCTCAGCCGTCTGCCCCTCACATGGACCAGGAGCGGAAGCTAAAAGGAAGGCAATTTCCGTACCGGCCGAAAAGCAATTTCTGCTTCCTCCAATCACGTGTGACGAGTCGCGTCATTTCCGGCCCGCCCGGGGCTTGCAAGGAACCGGAGCTGCTTCGGGAGGGGCCTGCTGGGACACCGGAGCCTGAACGGTAAAGCCTGCCAGTGGGCGGAGCTTTGCTGGACCCACCCAACCCTCTTGTGTCCCCAGCATGGGTGCCCCTCCTTCCTGCCCCTGGTTTCCGAGCGGCCCAAAGTGGGAGATCCTTAGGGCGCGGGTGCTGCCTGGCCAGGGATGGGCCGAGAATTCGCTGTCCCTGCTGGATCCAGGCTCCAGCTCCCGTCCGTGTTGGACAGCGTTCTGCTAGCCGCCTCGGGCCAGCTGCAGGCTTTTTCTGAGCACCTGCGTGGTAGCCAGCAGCGTGCTATGCCCCTGTGATTTATCAGTGAACAAAGCAAATTTTCTCTTCAGGAAAAATCCCCTCTCCTCCTGTGCCTTCTTGTCATCGCAGCTCTCTAGGTTCCTCCTTCCCTATGTAACAGTTTCATCCAGGATCGGTGGTTGCAACTCCCTCATCTCCTATAAGACTCTATTACTTTTTAAAATATCTGGCTTATTTATTTATTTGATCCTCACCCAGGGATATTTTTTCCGTTGATTTTTAGGGAGAGGGGGAGAGAGAGGGAAAGACAGCGAGAAACATTGATGTGAGAAAAACACATCCATTGGTTGCCTCCTGCAGGAGCCCTGACCATGGCCCTGCAGAGAGTAGCCTACAACCAGGGTACATGCCCTTGACCAGATCGAGCCCGGGACCCTTTGGTCTGCAGGCCAACACTCTATCCACTGAACCAAACCGGCTAGGGCTAGAAAACATTTCAAACATAGACAAGTACATGCAATAATATGGCTTTACCCTTACACTTGTTCAGACTAAAAACATTGGAGTCACTGACTCCTTTCACTTACTATGTTTCACAACTTTTGCAACATCGTTATCAACTGTGCTATTGTTTTTATTCATTTTATTTTTTGTTGTTGGATTTATTGGGGTGACATTGGTTGGCAGGACCATGCATGTTTCAGCTGTACAACTCAATAGGACATTGTCTGCATACTGCCTCATGTGCCCATCACCCGAAGCGGGGTTTCTTTCCATCCCCATTTATCCCCCATCTGCCCTCTTCCACCTCCCCTCACTCCCTTTTGCCTCTGGCTATCACCATATGGTTGTCAGTGTGTATGTGTTTGTGCTATTATTTTAAAATATACTCTAAAATCAACTCCTCTTCCTGTCATTCTCATACCTATTTGATTCCTCTTCTTCACTGACACCCTTAAATTTTGTCAGTACCTTCAAAATACATCCAGAGTTTTGCCCTAACTGGTTTGACTCAGTGGATAAAGCATCGGCCTGCGGACTGAAAGGTCCCGGGTTCAATTCCGGTCGGGGGCATGTACCTTGGTTGCGGGCACATCCCCGGAGGGAGGTGTGCAGTAGGCAGCTGATCAATGTTTCTCTCCCATCGATGTTTCTAACTCTCTATCCCTCTCCCTTCCTCTCTGTAAAAAATCAATAAAATATATTTTAAAAAAATACATCCAGAGTTTTAACAGTTCTCATTATTCCCACTACCACCATCTTGGTCCCATATACTATCACCCATTGCCTGAATTATTGCAATAGCCTCACAAGTGGATCTGCCAACTTCTGCCCATGCCTCTCATATCCCACAGTCTATCCTCAATGCAGCAAGCACCCAGCAGAATCCTGTTAAAATGTCAGATGATATTATTCCTCTACTCAAAATACTGCAATGAATTACCACAGACAGAATTTTTAAAGCCAGAGTTCTAATAATCTAAAACACCCAAAAAGAAAAGTTTTTAAATGAGAGAAAAGTAGCAAAGTAATGTTTGAAACATTCTTGGCATTGATTCTTTTAAAACCCTCCCATTTGGCTTTCCCTCCACCATTCCACTGAAACTTCTCTGGACAAGATCAGTAACACCTGAGGTTGTTAAATAAAATGGATATTCTCAGTCTTTGCCTTCCCAGAACTTTGTGTGGTATTTGATACTACTGGTTTCTTTTCTTATTCATATTCAGGAAAAGTTTTTGACCATTTACTATGTTTCATGCCTCTTTGATGAACAAAACAGACATGTTCCTGGTTACATAATCTACTTTCTAATGGGATTAAACACAATTTTGTCTTTGTTAAAACTCCACTCTGGACTTTCATGACTCCACTCTCCTGGTATCTTAGCTTTATGACCATCTTCCTTAGTCTTCTCTGCTGGCTACTTTTTCTGTTCTTACTTTCAAAATGATAATGCTCCCAAGGTTGTGTTCTCAACTCTGTTTGCTTATCCCATGTGCTCTTCCTAAGCCTTTAACACTTGCTTGAGAACTCTAAATCTCCATCTGTGGTTCAGATCTTTTCCTTGAGCTCCACACGAGTATCTCTGATTGCTTCCTGGCAATCATTTTTTGGTCACAGAGGCACATCAATATTAAGTGTCCAATAATTTCTATCTTGCCTGCCAGAGTTATGTATATTTGCATCTCCATGACTCACATCATCAGCTACCCAGTTAGTCAAGTCAAAAGTCAGAGTCATCTTAATAATGTATTTTTATTGATTCCAGAGAGGAAATGAGAGGGAGGCAGAACCATTGATAGGCTGCCTCCTGCACGCCCCACACTGGGGTTTGAGCCCGAAACCCAGGCATATGCCCTGACTGAGAATCAAACCATGACCTCCTGGCTCATAGGTCGGTGCTCAACCACTGAGCCACCCCCAGCCAGGCAAAAAGAGTCATCTTAGAGTCCTCTCTCCCTTATGCTTCACAGTTGTTCCCTCACATTGTCAGTTTTTGTTTCCCAAATTGCTTTCACATAATCTCTCCATCTTCCCATCATTTTTGCCATGTAGCAGAACCTTGTGATTTCAAGCCTGTGTTATTGCCCTAATCTATTATAGAAAAGGGGAGCATTAAAGCATATTGATGAAGAGCATGAGTTTTGAACTGGACTCGGTTTGAATCTTATCTCTGCTACTTATTAGCTTTGTAATTCTTTTTTTAAAATATATTTTATTGATTTTTTTTACAGAGAGGAAGGGAGAGAGATAGAGAGAGTTAGAAACATCGATGAGAGAGAAACATCAACCAGCTGCCTCCTGCACATCTCCTATTGGGGATGTGGCCGCAACCCAGGTACATGTCCTTGACCGGAATCGAACCTGGGACCTTTCAGTCCTCAGGCCGACGCTCTATCCACTGAGCCAAACTGGTTTCAGCAGGCTTTGTAATTCTTGAGTAAGTCACTTGACCTCTCTGTGTCTTTCCCCCTCATTTTTAAAATGGCTGTAATAATACATTGGCTAATTCTGAGAACTACATGAATTAATATACATAAAGCACTAGAATAAATGCAAAGCTTTTAGAATAATACCTGTCACATTAAATGCTCAATGTTAGCTTTTATAATTATTTTTTTTACTAGCTTTTCAGTCTTTTCTCTCTTCATCTAGTCACATATAGTCTGACCATGTCCTTCCCCTACTGAAATCATGCAAATAGGTCCTCATCACCTTCAAGATAAAATTTTTAAAAAAATACTATTTTGGTCCCAGCTGGCTTGGCTCAGTGGACAGAGAATTGGCCTGCGGACTGAAGGGTCCTGGATTCAATTCCAGTCAAGGGCATGTACCTCAGTTGCAGGCTTGATCCCTGGCCTAAAAATGGTCTCTTTCAGATTAAACAACTATGGGAATTTCTTGCCTCACAGATACTCAAAATACAAAATCACATGTTTTCTATATATTAAGGTCTCACAATATAAGGTCTTGCCAGTACATTCATTACCTTTTCAGTTATAAATATTATCAATAGTAATCAAGGTGCACATTTCACTTCTGAAAATACACAATGCCGGGCTCTTGAGGGGAAAAAAAAAACATTCAATAGAATTTTCATGTCCTTAATAGGTCCCAACTAGCCCATTTAACTAACAGACATAATAGTCTCCTCAATTCCTTCTCAAATTTAAGTCTAAATAAGCTCCTAAATGAATCTCTATTTTATCCCACTCAACTTATCTTTTTTCTAAATATATTTTTATGAATTCTTATTTATTTAAAACTAGAGGCCTGGTACACGGATTTGTACACCAGTGGGGTCCCTCAGCCTGGCCTGTGGGGATCGGGCCGAAACCGGCTCTCTGACATCCCCTGAGGTGTCCCGGATTGTGAGAGGGCGTAGGCCAGGCCAAGGGACCCCACCGATGCACGATCGGGACCAAGGAGGGACTACAGGAAGGCTCCAGGGCATGTACGGCCCTTCTCACCCAGTCCCAATAG
>NW_006295185.1:0-1092 GCF_000327345.1 Myotis davidii | reverse complement strand
GCCAAGCCCCACCAGTGACGGAAGCTCCCAGCCTCTCCTTTTTTTCTTTTTTCTTTTTATTCTGGGATTTATTTACCTTCTATAATTGAAACTTTGTAGCGTGAAGTGGAGCTCAGAGCCATCCATGGTGGGCTGGAGGGAAGCTTGACTTCCTCCATCACCAGGGGCAACCCAAGGCTCCAGCTCCGTGGCCATGGCTGGCTGAAAGCAGGTATCTGGGGTTTATTTATCTTCTATAATTGAAACTTTGTTGCTTTGAGTGGAGCTCAGAGCCAGCCACAGCAGGCGGGAAGCTTGGCTTCCTCCATCATTGGGGCAATCAAGCCTCCTGCTTGCTCCACATCCGTGGCTGCCAGCCGCCATCTTGGTTGGGTTAATTTGCATATAGTCACTCTGATTGGCTGGTGGGCATGGTTTAAGGCGTAGTGAATGTATGGCCAATTTGCATGTTTGTCTTTTATTAGTGTAGGTAGATATCAGTTCATACTCCCCAACAGCATAACTGCCAGATCTGCCACCTTGAAGTGAGCATATTTCTAACACACTTTGCAACAATCTGAACTTGGAAGCAGGTTGTTTTGTTTGTTTGGAAGTAGATCTTCCTTAGAGCTCCCAGATCAAGAGGGCAGTTTGGCCAACACCTTGATTTTGGCTTTCTGAGAACTTAAGCAGAGAACTTGCCGTGGTCTTGTGACCTATAGAACTGTGCGCTAGTAAGTGGGTATTGTTTTAAATTGCTAAATTTGTGTTAATTTGTTACATAGCAGTAGAAAACTAATGCATTGAAAGAGCCACTCCAGATCCCTTATGGTTCCTCTTATGTATCATTTCCTTATCATTTCCTTCCTTTCAATGTATTTGTTAGCGCACTGAATCTAAAGTATATAGGTTTTAGCTCAGATGGTGTGGCTCAGTTGGTTGAGCATTGCCTCATGCACCAAGAGGTTACCAGTTCGATTCCTGGTCAGGGCACATGCCCAACTTACAGGCTCTATCTCCAGTAGGGGGTGTGCGGGAGGCAGTCAATCAATGTTTCTATCTTTTTCTCCCTCTCCTTTACTCTCTCTCTAAAATATCAATAAAAACATATTT
>NW_006295184.1:197013-204701 GCF_000327345.1 Myotis davidii | reverse complement strand
TGATGGATGTGGACAACAGGGGTTGAGGGTGAGCACAGGATTGGGGAGATGAGGGGACATTGGGGGGATAAGGACACATTTGTAATATCTTAATCAATAAAGGGGGGGAAAATCAGAACAAGAGGTAACATTCCCCCACTGGCATTACAAGGCCAGCTAACACTAATACCAACACAGGAGATGAGATGCAATAAAAATCTCAAATTGTACCCAGCCATAAAAAAAGATGCAATATTGCTATTTGCAACACCATGGATGGATCTTGAGATTATTATACTTAGTGAAATAAGTCAGATGGAAAAGGACAAGAAACATATGATTTCACTCATATGTGGGAATAAAATAAGCAACAAATGAACAAACAAAATAGATAATCTCATTACACAGACAACATAATAATAGTTACAAAGGGAAAGGGAAGTAGGGGGAGGATGAAGTGGGTAAAGGGCAGGTCAAATATATAGTGACAGAAGGAGACCAGACTTTCGATGGTGAGCACACAATGAAATATACAGAGGCTGTATTATAAAATTGCACACCTGAAATGTATATATTATTAACCAATGCTACCACAATATATTTTTTAAATCTTTAATTTAATTTTATTTAATTCAAACTGCTTTAATTAAGAAGGTCTCATCAATTTGTTGCAACAATACTGGAAACATCTAGTACCTTGGTTCTCAAACTTGAGCTTACATGGAATCACCTAGAATGCTTGTTAAAACGCATACTGCTGGCCCTACCCCCCAGAGTTTCTGATTCAGAAGGTCTAAGGTGAAGCCTAAGAGTTTGCATTTGTAACAAGTTCTCTGGTGATGCTGATGCTGCTGGACCAAAGACCACATTGGAGAACCATGAATCCAGTGGCATATTCGGTATATTGAAATCTTACTTTCCATTGTAGCAATGTCCTTTGGAATGCTTGAACAGGCTCGAAATGTTGAAACAGTTTTCCCAAGAACTTTCTAATTTTCCACTAAGTGTACCGGTTAATAATGCAGATTTTTTTCCCAATAGATGGAGTTACACATATGTTGATATATATGCGATTTGATATGTATGTTATTTTGTTGTATTGACAACAAGCTTCAAAACTTTATGTCAAATTTTCTGACGGTGTTAACATCATAGATATTTTTACACTTAAAAATGTCAAATTTTGTGCAAAAAAAGAGCATTTGTGGGAACCGAAAAGTCATCAATAAAATGGTGCTTCAACGGCACGAAAGAAAGTCTTTTTTTGCATTGAATTGTGACTGGCGATGAAGAGTGGATTTATTTTGAGAATCCCAAACGCACAGAATCATGGGTTGATCCAGGTCAACCATCAACACCGACTGCAAGGCCAAATCGCTTCGGAAACAAGACAATGCCCTGCTTTTGGTGGGATCGGGAAGGTGTGGTGTATTATGAGCTTCTAAAACCAGGTGAAACCGTTAATACTGGTCACTACCGACAACAAATAATCAATTTGAACCACACTTGGATCGTGAAACGACCAGAGTGTTCCAGAAGACACGGCAAAGTAATTTTGCTTCATGATGACGCACCATCACACACTTCAAATCCAGTTAAAGACACGTTAAAAGATCTTGCCTGGGAAGTATTAACCCACCCGCCGTATTCACCAGACCTTGCTCCTTCAGATTACCACTTGTTCCGATCGATGGCACACGCACTTTCTGAACAGCACTTCAAAACGTACGAAGAAATGGGAAATTTGGTCTCTGAATGGTTTGCCTTAAAATAAGAAAAGTTCTATTGAGACGGTATCCACAAATTACCTGAAAGATGGGGGAAATATGTAGCTAACAATGGACATTACTTTGAATAAAGCACTTTTGATGTTTCTCTTGAAAAAAAAAAAAGATGACAAACCATGATCAAGTGGGATTTATTCTGGGAATGTAAGGTTGGTACGACATCCACAAATCAATAAACATTATATATCACATAAACAAAATAAAGGATAAAAACCACATGATCATATCAATAGATTCAAAAATGTATTTGATATAATCTAGCACCCATTTATGATAAAAACTCCCAGGAATTTGAGAATAGAGGGAACATACCTCATCATAATGAAGGCCATATATGACAAACCCACAGCACCAATATCATACTCAATGGGCAAAAACTAAAAATGTTTCCCTTAAGATCAGAAATAAGACAGGGATGTCCACTTTCATCACTCTTATTCAAAATAATACTCTAAGTCAGAGCCACAGCCATCAGACAAGAAGAAGAAATAAAAGGCATCCAAACTGGAAAGAAGGAAGTAAAACTGTCATTCTCAGATGACATGATATTGTATATACATAGAAACCCTAAAGATTTCACCAAAAAATATTAGATCTAATCAATGAATTCAGCAAAGTGTCAGGATACGAAATTAATATCCAGATATTGGTGGCATTTCCATACACCAATAATGAGTTATCAGAAATAGAAACAAAGAAAAAACTCTCATTGATTATTGCAACAAAAAAATTAGGTACCTAGGAATAAATTTAACCAAGGTGATAAATTAGAAAAATTAGAGGACACTGAAGAAAAAGAGGAAGATACAAATAAGTGGAAGCATATACTGTGGTCATGGATTGGAAGAATTAGCATCATTAAAATGTCTATAGCACCCAAAGAAATCTATAGATTCGATGCAATTTCTATTAAAATACCAATTACATATTTCACAGATCTAAAACAAATATTTCAAAAATTTATATGAAACAAAAAAATACCTCAAATAGGCTCTGCTATCTTGAGATAGAAGAAAAAAGTTGGAGGTATCATAATACCAGAAATCATACTTTACTACAATCCCATTATGATCAAAACAGCCTGGTACTAGCATAAGAACAGGCAGATCAATGGAATAGAACAGAGAATCCAGAAATCAACCCATGCCTACATGGTCATTTAACATTTGACAGAGGAGGTAAGAATATACACTGGGATAAAGACAGTCTTGTCAATGGTGTTGGGAAAATTGGACAGGTACATGCAAAAAAATGAAACTTACAAGAATAAACTCAAAATGATAAAAGACTTAAATTTAAGTCACAAAACCATAAAAATCCTAGAAGAAAACATAGGCAGTAAGATCTCAGAAATCTCTGAGAGCAATATCTTGGTTGATAAGTCTACTAAGACAAAGGAAATATAGGAAAAAATAAATAAATGGGACTACATCAAACTAAAAAGCTTATACATAGCAAAAGAAACCATCAACAGAATGAAAAGAGAACCCATTGTATGAGAAAACATATTTGCCAATGATACATGTGGCAAGACGTTAATCTCCACATCATATAAAGAACTTATACAACTCAACACCAAGAAGACAAACAATCCATTTTAAAAATGGGCAAAGGACCTGAATAGACACTTCTCCAATGGAGACATGCAGATGGCCAATAGACATATGAAAAAAATACTCAAGGTCACTAATCATCAGAGGGATGCAAATTAAAACCACAATGAGATATCACCTCACACCTGTCAGAATGGCTACCACCAATAAATAGCAAGTGCTGGCAAGAATGTGGAGAAAGGGAAATCCTAGTGCATTGCTGGTGGGAATGCAGACTGCTGTAGCCACTGTGGAAACAGTATGGAGTTTCCTCAAAAAATCAAAAATGGAAATGCCTTTTGACCCAGCAATCCCACTTCTGGTAATATAGCCTAAGGATCCAGAAACACCAATTTGAGAGAATGTATGCACCCCTATGTTCACAGCAACGTTATTTACAATAGTCAAGATCTGGAAACAGTTCAAGTGCCCATCAGAAGATGAGTGGTTAAAAAAGCTGTGGTACAGTTACAGAATGGAATACTACGTGGTTGTAAAAAAAAAGAAATCTTAGTTTTTGCAACAGCATGGATGGACCTGGAGATTATTATGCTAAGCGAAATAAGCCAGTCAGAGAAAGACAAATTCCATATTATCTCACTAATATGTGGAATCTAATGAGCAAAATAAACTGAACAAAATGGAACCAGAGGCATGGATACATGGAACAGGCTGACAGTTGTCAATGGGATAGGATGGAAGGACTGTATGAAAGGTAAATGGATGAGCCAAAGAATATATATGCTTAACCGATAAACACAGACAACATGAAGGCTAGAGGGAAGATGGGGGAAGGCAATGGTGGTGCTGGGCAAAGATGGGGGAAATGGGGACATCTGTAATAGTGTCAATAATAAAAATCTATCTATCTATATAAAAGCCTAGTATGCTAAGTGTCCGTCCGACTGGTCACTATGATGCGCACTGACCACCAGGGGGCAGATGCTAAACACAAGAGCTTCCCCCTGGCGATCAGTGCGCCCCCACATGGGGAGCGCCACTCAGCCAGGAGCCGAGCTCACAGCTGGATAGTGCAGCTGCGGTGGTGAAAGCCTCTTCTGCCACCGCAGCAGTGCTAAGGATGTCCAACAAGCCAACTGCCTGCGTCCCCTCCCCCATGATGGCCCGGCCCGTTTCCTATTTTTTTTCATTTATTGCTCTGTAGATATATGATATATTTTCCCACTCTGTGGGCTTGTCTTTTCATGTTTTAAATGGTGTCTTTTGATGAAAATATATTCTTAAATTTAATATAGTAAAATTTACAATTTTACCCCATATTGTTAGGGCTTTTAGTGTTCTGTTTAAGAAATCTTTCCTACCCCCAGGCTAGAAATACATTCTATGTTTTCTTCTAAAGCCTATATCTTCTATAATTAGATCACGATTGTATCTGGAATTAATTTGAGTGTAATGTGAGGTAAGAGCCAAGATTCATTTATCAATATGGATATGCACCTAACTCAGGGCTACTTACTGAAAATACCATTTCCAACCCACATTGCAGCAGAATCTTTGTCATGAGTCAAATGATCACATATACATAGCTCCATTGCAGGCTATTTATTTTGTTTCATTGGGGGGGGGGATCACATTAAGTGTCTAACACCAATTTGAAAGAATGTGTGCACCCCTATTTGAGACAAACAATCCATTTTTAAAATGGGCAAAGGATCTGAATAGACACTTCTCCAATGGGGATATACAGATGGCTATTTATTCTTGCATCAATAATATACTGCCTTAATAACCAAAGTACAACTATTACATTAACAAAATTCAAGAAAATGTTATATATCAATGTGCCAAAATGGCATCTGATGATATCCAGCAGGCATTTCTAATTTTAAAAAAATTGATTAGGGACTGAAGGAAACAACTAAGCCACACAAAATCTGTTGACCTCAAATCTAGAGCAAACATTACACTTAATGATTTACATTAAATTGGGGAAAACAATTAGATGCCTTTCTATCACCACTAATCCTAGACTTTGTACTGGAATTCTTTCTATTATAATAAAATGAATTAATAACTATAAATATTCAGAAAATAAAAGTATATCTCTTTGCAACTGACATAACTGATTGTCTAAAAAACCAACAGTCTAGTAAAAAAAAAATAAATTAAGAAGATTAGGTCATAATGAAAGCTATGATTATATCCATATTTTAAACTTTAATGACAGTATCACAATAAATACAGATATAAACCAGATCTGGGATAAGGTTTTATCATTCATACTAGGTATAATGGATTACTATCTAGAATGTCATTTTTAAGAGTCCCACAATTCTTATATAAATGTTCTTTTAAAAAAAGAATATGGTCAAAAAGCTTGAATTAGAAAATTACAGTATTTATCAATAAACAGATGTAAAAAGATTCTTACTATTAACCAAGAACATATTAAAGCACATGCCAGAAGTGGAGATATAAATAATATTTTATCATGTTGAAGGGGTTGTAAATTAGTACCACATTGATGTTCTCCACTTCTCCAGGAATATCTAGTGATATTGAAAGTAAATATAACCTGTGACTGGGCAACCCCACTTTTTGATATATACCTCAGAGAAACTCTTGCTTCTGTATAGCAAGAAACACAAATATTCAGTAGATATTGAGTGAGAAGTTGTATAGAACCTAAACATTCAATAAAGGGCCTAAATACATATGATGTATTTATCTAAACAGAGCTAGGGGTTTTCTGTTCTATTGAAAAGCACCATAAAATTTAATTTTAAAAGAATTAGCTTATTGGATAGCATGATGAGTTGCTTTCTTCACTATACAGATAACCATACACCTGTCATAATGCTGACATTTCTATCCTTAAAGCCACACTTTTAGGTCAAGGTAACATCTACCAAAGTGGAATATCACCTGCAATAGGTAATGGTTATGAGAATTCTATCATAGTCTGAAATACACAGGTTTAGGTAAAGTGAAATATATATAATATATTTTTATTGATTTCAGAGAGGGAGAGATAGAAATATTAATGAGGGAAAATCATTACTCAGCAGCTTCCTCCATGATCCCTATTAGGGATCGAGCCTGCAACCTGAGCATGTGCCCTTGACCAAAATTGAACCCGGCACCCTTGAGTCACAGGCCTACATTCTACCCACTGAGCCAAACCAACTAGGCCAGGAGTGGGCAACTCCTGGCACGCGTGCCAAACATGGCACGCCAGTAACTTTTGCTGGCATGTGAAACTCTCTCTTATAATTTTCCATTTACAATTGTGAATCTTTGTTCTCAGCGATGAATTTTGTTAAGTCTTGTAATAGGAGTAGTCTGGCGGATGAAAGTAGTAGCTCGTGCATATATCTGAAGTTCATGAAATATAAACCTGATATAAGATCTCTGTCATCAGTGATGCAGCAGCAAAAGTCCCACTGATAATACCAAACAGAGTCATAACGTTTTCTGTTGGACTATCATTGTACATATATACATTAAAAAATAAATGTATTTTCCATCATCATATACTGTGTTTTTGTCGCTCGAATGAATTTTATTATTTCTTCAAGGTTCTTCACATACGTACTCCTTAAGAGATATCAAGTAGGCGTAACATGTTCTCAAAAAATTAGGGTTGGCATGCAGAATTTTGAGTCAGAGATTTTGCTGGTCTTGGCACGCACTCACAAAAAGGTTGCCCACCCCTGGACTAGGGTAATAAAATGAAATATTTTTTATAGAGACTCTATGTGTCCCTCCCACCCCCCACCAAAAAATAAAGTATACAGAGCTCCTGTGCTTGTTTGACCACAAAATCATTTTCAAGTACCATTAAATACTAGTTTTGTGGAACATACTTTCAGAAATTTTGAGTTAAGGTACTGTCTCCAGAAGACCTCTAACATAAAAGGAGAAATACATTGACCTACAGACAAAAATTAATTTTATTATAGTACTTATAATACTCTTCAGCATCATATTTTTGTGTAAACATTGTGTCTAATGTTTACAAATTTTAAAAAAATTGAAATCATGAGTGGGAACTATGTGTTATTCTAGATGGTGAATGATTTTTCAATGGATCTGCCCAATCTGCCCATTATGAGCAAAATGGACTTGTAGGTACAAGTCATAATGTATTGTTTGACTACAGGAACATTACAGAGGTTTGTTTCAAAATGAAGTGTGTGGCAATACTCATTTTTATTTATGGAAGGTTTCTAAGGGTTGAATGCCTATTTTTTATAGCTATTGTTCATCCTTTTTAAAATATATATTTTTATTGATTTCAGAGAGAAAGAGAAAGGGAGAGATAGAAACATCAGTGATGAGAATTATTGGCTGCCTTCTGCAAGCCCCT
>NW_006295184.1:194369-196884 GCF_000327345.1 Myotis davidii | reverse complement strand
AGTGAAATATATATAATATATTTTTATTGATTTCAGAGAGGGAGAGATAGAAATATTAATGAGGGAAAATCATTACTCAGCAGCTTCCTCCATGATCCCTATTAGGGATCGAGCCTGCAACCTGAGCATGGTTAGAAAACCTAAAATCTGGATACCTAATTGAATCCCAACAGATCAAGTCCCCGGATATTCCTGATAGATAATTTTATGTTTTATAATCATTTTAATAAACTACTGAGTTCAATTTACTAAACTCTATTTGAAATGCTTACATATATCTTTATTGATACTGATCTAGATTTTACTTTTTAGGGGCTATCCTCATCTATTAAAATAGTGCATTGTAGAATGATCTGGCAAAATTTTGTTAGAGGTTATCTATTCTTAAAAACTTCTTGTTGCCTGCAAAACTATTGATTCTGGTTTTAAGAAAAACAAGATAAATAAATTTAAATGTTTTCCTTTGTTTATATATCTGTACAAGTTTTTTTTTTATAGTATCTTAAGTCAATTTTGATTATTTAGGCTTGAACCAACAACCATTTTATTGTATCTCATGATTTTGTGGGTCAGGAATTTGGGCAGGGGCTCAGTTGATCAATTTTTCTGTTCTATAGAGCAATAACTGAGGTCACTCAATGGCATTCTGCTGGTGGCTGATCTGAAGGATCCTAGCCCCTCCACAGGGGATCAAGCCCACAACCTGGGCATGTGCCCTGACCAGGAATGGAACCCTGACTTCCTAATTCATAGGTCGATGCTCAACCACTGAGTCATGCCAACCAGGCTATTGTATATCCCCTTTTTAAAGATAATGAAGATAAACAATAAGAAGAGAAACAATTTATAAGATAGCAGAGCTGAGTCATGTCATTTTTTCCAACATTGTTACATTGCTCAGGTTAGAAAACCTAAAATCTGGATACCTAATTGAATCCCAACAGATCAAGTCCCCGGATATTCCTGATAGATAATTTTATGTTTTATAATCATTTTAATAAACTACTGAGTTCAATTTACTAAACTCTATTTGAAATGCTTACATATATCTTTATTGATACTGATCTAGATTTTACTTTTTAGGGGCTATCCTCATCTATTAAAATAGTGCATTGTAGAATGATCTGGCAAAATTTTGTTAGAGGTTATCTATTCTTAAAAACTTCTTGTTGCCTGCAAAACTATTGATTCTGGTTTTAAGAAAAACAAGATAAATAAATTTAAATGTTTTCCTTTGTTTATATATCTGTACAAGTTTTTTTTTATAGTATCTTAAGTCAATTTTGATTATTTAGGCTTGAACCAACAACCATTTTATTGTATCTCATGATTTTGTGGGTCAGGAATTTGGGCAGGGGCTCAGTTGATCAATTTTTCTGTTCTATAGAGCAATAACTGAGGTCACTCAATGGCATTCTGCTGGTGGCTGATCTGAAGGATCCAAAACTATGTCACTCAACTGTCTGGTGTCCTGGTGGGCATGTCCGGAAGACTGGGCACTTCTCCCTCTCTGTATTCTCAGGACTTCTCCATGTGGTATCTTCAAGAGAAGTAGCCAGACTTTTTAACAGTTCAGGGTCTGAACTTGAGAGAGTATGCCAATACTAGTAAATGAAATAAAATGTACCAGTAAGTCTGGGTCCAGAAACTGGCACTTTCACTATATTCTACTGGTCAAAGTCTGATTATATTCAAGAGGAAAGGATGTAAATTCCACCTCTTGAAGGGAATATCAATGAATTTACAGTAATATTACTCTGCCACAGTGTTATATTACCACTAGAGGTCCAATGCACAAAATTCATGCAAGAGTAGGCCTTCCTTCCCCCGGCTGCTGGCACCAGCTTCCCTCCAGCCGCGGGACCTGGGCTTCCCAGTGGCTGCCGGCAGGCACCAGGGACCCACGCTTCCCTCGCAGTCCTGGCTTCGTGGGGGAGGTAGCTCTTTGGACCAGGGTGGGCTTGGCACACAGATGCTGGATGGGTGTGGGCTGCATGCACGGCTGCTGCTCCTTAGATGGGGGGGGCTGCTCGCACAGCTGTTTCTCTTTGGATGGGGGCAGGCCGCATGAGGCTGCTTGCGGGGCTGCTGCTCCCATGTCGCATTGCCCTGGGCTAAAGTGTTGGGCTGATCAAAGAGCATATTACACTTTTATTATTATAGATTTTACAAATGAATAAATTGTAATGCAGAGCAGTTAATAGCATATTGTTCAATAAAATACAAATAGGAAAGTGATGGGATAGAGATAAGTGTCTTTCCCACATTTGTTATATTAATAAGATCAGTTTTTAGAATGAATGTGAAGTTTATCAGTTTTGAGTAATGGTAGAATACATTAAATTATCACATTTTTATAATGTTTGTTCTGTATTGATTAAGATATTACATATGTGTCCTTATTGCCCCATTGTCCCCGCAAACCTCCATTCATGCCCTCACCCCCCTGTTGTCTGTGTCCATTGGTTAGGCTTATATGCATGCTATAAGTCCTTTGGTGGATCTCTCCCCCTTA
>NW_006295184.1:193824-194332 GCF_000327345.1 Myotis davidii | reverse complement strand
CTTCCCTCTGAGGTTTGACAGTCTGATCGATGCTTCTCTGTCTCTGGATCTGTTTTTGTTCATTAGTTTGTTGTTCATTATATTCCACAAATGAGTGAGATCATGTGGTCCTCAGACAGGGGTGGGCTGCTCGCGCGGCTGCTGCTCCTCTGATGGGGGTGAGCTGCAAAAGAGTCTGCTGCTCCTTGGACGGGGGTGGGGAGATGGGGGGGGGCACTCGCACACCTGCTGCTCCTTGAATGGAGTCGGGCTGCTCACGTGGCTGATGCTCCTCCGACAGGGGTTGTCTGCTCACGTGACTACTCCTCAGATGGGGGCGGGCTGCACCGTGGCTGCTGCTCCTTGGCAGGGGCAGGCTGCTTGTGTGGCTGCTGCTCCTCGGAGCAGGGTGGGCTGCTCAGGCAGCTGCTGCTCCTTAGACGGGGGTGAGCTGTGCGTGAGGCTGCTGCTCCTCAGATGGGGGCGGGCAGCAGGAGGATGCAGCTCCTTGGTCATGGGTGGGCTGCTC
>NW_006295184.1:178459-193708 GCF_000327345.1 Myotis davidii | reverse complement strand
GGCAGGCCGCATGAGGCTGCTTGCGGGGCTGCTGCTCCCATGTCGCATTGCCCTGGGCTAAAGTGTTGGGCTGATCAAAGGGGATCATGCTTTGGAATTCACAGGAGCCTGTGTCCAGGGTGGCTGGAGTTTCGGTGACTGTGGGACTGCAGTCAAGGTAGCAGGTCCCTGGCGGGGGTGGCTGTAGAGTCCCAGGTATTATCTGAGGGCACCCTGGGTGGAGGTGAGGCTGGGCTCCTGGTCACAACAGCTCTCCCCTTCAAAAAGGTGAGGCCTCTGAGGAAGAGCCAGCCGCTCTGGGACTGTTTGCAATGGTAGCAAAGGCTGCCTAGTTAGGTGAGCCTGGTTAGCCTGCCCTCAAAGGTCCTGTGGGATCTAAGTGTGCCTCAGTCACACACACACACCCCACACTCTTTTGCTCCTCCTCACTCATGCTCTCTCCCTTACTGCTGCCTTCTTACTGCCTCTGTTGTTGGGTCTAGAGAGTTATTGACCCACTTGTGGATGGAGTCTCCTCTCCGAGGGTCTGGTTATGTGGCTTACTCTCTAGCTCACTCTCTAGGTCAAACAGGATAAAATTCACTTTGACAAGACACGACATAAAGGGAACAAAACACGAATGTACTCACGACACCGATAACCCCAATATAAGTGACCACCAGAGAAAAGAGAGGTAAGGGAGAGAAAAGAGAGCACAAATGATATCAAAGAGAGAAAAAATGGTATGAGAGAAAAGAAAAAGAAAAAGGGAAAAAATATATATGGGTGGGGGGGAACACCAGACAACAAATAGGTAAACCAAAACTTACAAACACCAAATTCCCAGTAAAGAGGGTGGGGGCAGAATCTTATATACAGAAAGTAAGGTTAAGAATTGGATGAATATGGGGAGGACCACAGTTCAGTATAGAGAAAGTAGAAAGAGGATTAGTGGATAAGAAGAAAGAGAAAATAATAATAATAATATGAAAAAGTTGATTAAAAAAGAGGTTAAAAAATAAAATAGGATGGAAAAATAATGCGAAAAGAAATAGAAAATAAAGAAACAAATGAAAAAAGGGAAATAAAGAAAAAAGATAAGAATATTAAAATAAAATAAAAACGAAAAAGTGAAGTGTTGTTCCTTCGGCTGGTTTAAGATCCCACTCTTCTGTACTCTCTGTGGCTTCTCAGTTTCCTGTTGCTGGGACTGAAGGCCTCTCTTCAGGCCAGTCCCTGTGGATTCTCAGGGGTTATTCAGATATTTTTTTTCCCTTTGTACCACTCAGGGTATAGTCTGGGTGTGGCTGTATTGGTTGCCTGGAGACTGCAAGGAGGGGCTATCTCTTCAGGTGAAAATGGCTGCCCAGGTCCCGAGCTCAGGTATGACTCAGCGCCAGACTCGTGGCCACCTCTCAGGGACCCTCTCCTCTCCTGAGACTCCACAAGTCCACACCTCAGCCGCGGGTGAGTGTCCATATCCGAAAGATCCTATGAACTAGGTTCAGCAAAGACCAGGAGGGGAAAGAGCTGTACCTGTGTGAACCCCTCTCCTCCCTGCAAAGTGCGGTCTGGGCAGCTGTCCTGAATGCCCCCTCTGGGCTCAGTCTGTCGTGACTGTAGACCCAGATCTAGAATCCCCTGCCACCAGCAGTCCTGCAGACCTTCTTTCCACAGACAGATGCTTTGCCTGACCCAAGGGACACGGACTCTGTGTCATGCGGTTTCCCTCTGACCCTCTGGGCTGGAAGGTCTTGCAGTTCTCCCCAGCCCAGATTCCTGATTTTACCATTCTCCAGGTGTCCTCTGCCCTTCCCGGCTGCAAATTGTTTCACCAGCTGTGTCTACTTCGCCAATTTGGGGTGGATGTTATTCGATTTAGTTGCTCGTTCTATCTGCTCTGGGACAAGGCTCAGGACACACTGCCATTTTCAAAGGTTTTTTTTTCTAAATTACCACATTTTAAAAATTCTACAAAACCACATATGCCAAGATGATTGTATGTATGAAGCAAAAGGAATTAATTACTACACCCATAAAGGTTCTACAACATAGGACTGAGACTTTCTTATAGTTTTACATTATGAATTTTCACATGATGGGTTAGGTGTGAATGCTGTCTAAAGGCCTTCTTACATTCCTTGCACTCATAGGGTTTCTCCCCAGAATGAATTCTCAGATGTTGAATAAGTGATGAATTAAGTCTAAAGGCCTTCCTACATTCCTTACATTCAAAGGGTTTCTCCCCAGTATGAATGCTCTGATGTAAAGTAAGTTTTTGGCGCAATCTAAAGGACTTCCCACACTCCTTACACTTATAGGGTTTCTCACCAATATGAATACTCTGATGTTGTGTAAGTTGTGAGAGTAGTCTAAAGGTCTTCCCACATTCCTTACAGTCATAGGGTTTAACACCAATATGAATGCTCTGATGTGAAATAAGTTGTGAGTAACGACTAAAAGCCTTCCAACATTCTTTACATTCATAAGGTTTCTCACCTGTATGAATTCTGTGATGAAGAATAAGATGATAACCACGACTAAAGGTCTTTCCACATTCCTTACATTCATAGGGTTTCTCACCAGTATGAATTCTCTGGTGGAGTGTTAGTTGTTGTCGCACTCTAAAGGCCTTCCCACATTCCTTACATTCGTAAGGTTTCTCACCAGTATGAAGTTTGTGATGTATTCTAAGGCCAGAGCCACACAAAAAGGCTTTCCCACATTCTTTACAGTCATAGAGTTTGTCAGCAGTATTAAGCTTCTGATGTCGAGTAAGGTGTGCATACTGTCTAAAGGCCTTTCCACATTCTGTACATACATAGGGTTTCTCACCAGTATGAATCCTCTGATGGAGAGTAAGTTGCCCACGCACTCTGAAGGCCTTCCCACATTCCTTACAATCATACGGCTTCTGGCCAGTATGAATTTTCTGATGTACTCTAAGGTCTGAGCCAGACATGAAAGATTCTCCACATTCCTTACATTCATACAGTTTTTCAACAATATGAAGTTTCTGATGTCGATTAAGGTGGGCAGTCTGTCTAAAGGCCATCCCACATTCCTTACATTCATAGGGCTTTTCACCAGTGTGAATTCTGTGATGAAAAGTAAGTTGTTGGCGTACTCTAAAGGCCTTCCCACATTCTTTACATTCATAGGGTTTCTCAACAAAATGAATTCTCTGATGTGGAGTAAGAGATGTGTGTTTCTGGTTAGAGGACACTTTTTGAGATGTTATTTTCACTTGTCCAAAATATCCCTCTTGTCCTTTAAAATTTTTTTTGGATTCCCAATTATTTTTTAAAATTAGATTCTTAAGGCCATGTGTGTTAATTCTTTCCATTATCTTCCACTGGACTAAGTTTATTTCATTAATGTCATTTTCTGAGGATAACCTCTTGGTTTCATACCTGGTCTCCAAATCTGAAAGAAAACAAGAGAACAAATATGTAGTTCCTTTTTCTGAAAGTAGTAAAATTTCTACAGCAAAAAATAAGTAAATAATTATAATAAAATGACAAAGTAATGACCAATGAAATTCTAAAGCTATTACAAAATTTGAGGAGAAAAAACATAAGGGAACACCAGAAAAAAAATGAGAATTCATGTAAGATTGGGTATTAGTTATAGGCATGCCTCATTTTATTGCGCATCACATTATTGTGCTTCACAGATACTATGTTCTTTACAAATTGGAGGCTGTGGAAACCCTGCATTAACCAAGTCTATCAGCAACATCTTCCCAAAAGCATTTGTTCACTTCATGTCTCTGTGTTCTATTCTGGTTATTAATTCTTGCAATATTTCAAACGTTTTGTATTATATTGGTTATGAGGATCTATGATCAGTGATCTTTGATGTTACTCTCCACCAGCAAAAATATTATGACATACTCAATGTTCAGATAATGGTTTACATGTTTTAGCAATAAATAATTTTTAGTTGTTATGTATATTGTTTTTTTAGACATAATGCTATTGCACACTTAATTGACTACAGTATAGTGAACACATAACTGAATAGTCTCTAGAAAAAAAATTGTGTGAATTTCTTTAAGGTGAATATTTGCTTTATTGCAGTGGTCTGAAACCAAATCCACAATATCTCCGAGATATGCCTGTAAACATAAGTCAGTGGTTTTCAAATTGAGATGTGGATTAGAATCACTAGGGAACTTATTACAAATGCTCAGGTTTAGATACAACCTAAATCTCTTGGATCGGATTCTACAGTCCTGAGCAGTCCTATTTCAATATTCTCCATATGATTCTGATGAAGATAAAAAAAAATTCATACTTAACTTTTTTCAACAATTTTTCTTTATTCTTAGAATAAAATCAAACTTACTATGGTTAAAATGCCTTTGCTTATAACACATTATCTCAGCACTGTCCTCTTCACTGCTACTTGGAGAGACCTATTGAGATCGTAGAACATGTCCCAACTTACTTTCATCTTTTAGGCTTTTAGTTTGCTGTATCTCCCACAAATCTGATTTGGGCTTTTTACATGGTAGCTCCTTCTCATCCTAAGCCCTTCATTTAAAAGTCACTTACTTTAAGGCTAGCTCTACTGACAGTATCTAAATTGATGTTTTGGGTGGGTTGTTTTTTTTTGTTACATGTCTGTGTTATTATATATGTATATATATTTTATATATCTATGTTGAAATGATATAGTTATTAATTTTTCCAATTGTTATTCTGCTTATTTTCTTACCCTTAAACCTCTTTAAGGGCAAAAAACACAATCTCTACTTTACTCTCCATTAAAAAATAAATTCAGTCTTAGTGGTTTGGCTCAGTGGATAGAGTGTCAGCCTGTGGACTGAAGGGTCCTGGGTTCAATTCCGGTCAAGGTCACTTACCTCACTGGCAGTCTCCTTCTTTGCCCCAACCCTGGTCGGGACTTGTGCAGGAGGCAACCAATTGATGTGTCTCTCTCACATCAGTGTTTCTCTCTGCCTCTCCCTCTCCCTTCCACTCTCCTTAAAAATCAATGGAAAAAATATCCGTGGGTGAGGATTAAAAAGATAAAATTAAAATATTAAAATAAATTCATAGCACATAATATGTTTTACTCATTTAATTCCCATATATTTCTCTGTCTCTAATCTGGCTTTAGTATATTTACTATAATAGAGGCCCAGTGCATGAAATTTGTGCACTTAAGGGTCCTTTAGACAGGCCGGTGCCCTCTTGCAGTCTGGGAGCCCTCAGGGGAGTCCGACCGATGGCTTAGGCCCTCTCCCCGTGAGTTCGGACATATTTAGCACTTGCCAGCCATGAGCCTGGCTTCTGCTGAGCAGCCCACCCCCTATGGGAGCACACCGACCACCAGGGGGCAGCTCCTGCATTGGGTGTCTACCCTTGGTGGTCAGTGCACATCATAGTGACTGGTCATTATGCTGTTCGGTCAATTTGCATATTAGTCTTTTATTATATAGGATATCTTACCATAATGATTTAAGTATTTCCTTTATTTATCCAAACTAGTCCAGTTAAATATATAAATGGAAAATGGTGACTGTGTACTCCTATGCATCTTATTACAGCTTATATACCCTTAATTATGCAATATTCTCTATAATACTCATTCCTTCCTTCACATAGCTATGAGTTACTTTTTCTTTGTCTTGACATATTAAAAAGATACTGAGGAGTTCTACTTATTTAATCTTCCCTTTATTTTTTTTATTTATTTTTTTAAAATATATTTCTTTTTATTGCTTTCAGAGAGGAAGGGAGAAGGAGAGATGGAAACATCAATGATGAGAGAGAATCATTGATCGGCTGCTTCCTGCATGCCCTCTACCGGGGACCAAGCCGGCAACCCAGGCATGTGCCCTTGGCCAGAATTGAATCCGGGACCCCCCAGTCCACAGGCTGACGCTCTTTCCACTGAGCCAAGTCGGCTAGGGCTAATCTTCCCTTTAAACCTATTCAATTACTCATCCATTTTACAAATGCTCAACTGGTTTTGTTCCTTTTTCCCCTTGCTCAGGTCTTCTGCTTTCCATTCCCTCAGAGGCAAGGCCATTTATGTATTTCCTAGAAATGTGTACCAATGATTTTTCAGACAGAGGTAAATGTTTATGCCTTACTGAAGTTCTCATGAATTCCTTAACAAAAGGGAAAAAAAGGATATATGTCAGGAATCCACTAATAGGGACAAAGGTCTTGTAGTTTCTGGAGTGTAAAATACTTGCTAACAAAGGTCACATTGAATACAGACCAGCATATGCCTACCCAAGAGGAGAAAAAGCCATAGGAAAATTTAAGTACTGAATGAGTTGTGTATGAGAGAAAAAGGATGACTTTTTCAATTCTGATAATACTAGAGGCCTAGTGCACAAAATTTGTGCATGAAAGGGGGGTCCCTCAGCCCAGTCTTCACCCTCTCGCAATCCAGGACCCCTCAGGGAATGTCTGACTGCCGGTTTAGGCCTGATCCCACACCAGCAGTCGGACATCCCTTTTGCAATCCAGGACCACTGGCTCCTAATTGCTTGCCTACCTGCCTGCCTGATCACCCCTAACCACTCTGCCTGCTTGCCTACTCGCCCCTAACCACTCGCCTGCCTGCCTGATCGCCCTTAACTGCTCGCCTGCCTGGTTGATTGCCCCTAACCACCTCTGCCTCAGCCCACACACCCAGGACCCAGGCTTCCCTTCTCTAGCCGGCCACAGGCAACTGGGACCCGGGCTTCCCTCCCTGTGGCTGGCTTCAGGCACCCAGAACCTCGGCTTCCCTCACTCTGGCTGGCCACAGGCACACTAGACCTGGGCTTCCCTCCCTCTGGCCAGCCGCAAGGCACCCAGGACCCAGGCCAGCTTCGCCTGGGCTGGCCGCAGGCACCTAGGGTTCCGAGTGGCTTGGCTCAGGCCCCGGCTTTGTCAGGAAGGACATCCAGAATGACGTCTGGAATGACATCTGGTCTATCTGGTCTAATTAGCATGTTACCCTTTTATTAGTATGGATGGTTTATATAAAAAAGTTGAAATCACATAGACTTTTTTACTAAAACTAGAAATAACAGAATTTTAAAAAGTTAATCCACTTGAAATTTTAGAAGTCTATATTAAATAACTTTTAGATCAATATGGAAATAAAATCCAAAATAGTATTTTTGTATTTAAAAACAATGGTAATTGCTGAAACCGGTTTGGCTCAGTGGATAGAGCGTCAGCCTGCGGACTGAAGGGTCCCAGGTTCGATTCCGGTCAGGGGCATGTACCTGGGTTGCAGGCACGTCCCCAGTGGGAGATGTGCAGGAGGCAGCTGATCGGTGTTTCTCTCTCACCAATGTTTCTGGCTCTCTGTCTCTCTTCCTTCCTCTCTGTAGGGGATCAATGAAATATATTTAAAAAAAACAAACAAACAATGGTAATAATTTCAAAAAAAACCCTACAATAACTTTGTATCTATAAATTTTAATCATAATGCATGTAAGGGAATTAAAAACACCAATAAAAAATTTAAAACAACTTAAGATCCTCAAAAAATTAGAAAAATAATAAATGAATGCAAAGCAGAAAAGGCATTAACTGTATAAAAGCAGAATTAGGTTAATAAAAAGAAAAAAAACTAATACATAAAGCAAAAACAAATCAGAAAATAAGATAAACCATTAGTTCATATAATGAAAACAGAAAGCACAGACACTGAAATAAGAAATATTTAAAATAATCATGAATATAGACAGAGGATATTTGATAAAGGGGTTATCTCCCCAATAAATTTTAAAACATAGCTAAAATAATATTTCTAAAGAAATATAATTTACCAAACTGAACACTGAAGAGATACAAATTAATTTCCATAGAGCATAGAACAGTGATGGCGAACCTATGACACGCGTGTCAAAGGTGACACGTGAACTCATTTTTTTGGTTGATTTTTCTTTGTTAAATGGCATTTAAATATATAAAATAAATATCAAAAATATAAGTCTTTGTTTTACTGTGGTTGCAAATATCAAAAAATTTCTATATATGACACAGTACCAGAATCAAGTTAGGGTTTTTCAAAATGCTGACATACCAAGCTCAAAAGATTCGCCATCACTGGCATAGAATATGGTCAGACTTACCATGTCCTTTTCCTAGGAAAGCAGCATTTAAAAGGTTACTAAAGCCTTAAAAAATAGGTCATCCAAATTCTACTTATGAGAATTAAGAAAGAAAAGGACTTCTAAACTATTTTCATGAAGTGATACTACACTAAATAAAGACTATTCATGAAAAGGAAACTATATTCCAACTTTCTGAAAACTAATGTAAAAATTCTAAACATTTAATAAAAGAGCACACTGAAAGACCCAGTGTTGTTTATTTAAAGAATGTTAAAGTGGTCTTATATGGGGAAAGCTATTAAGATAATTCCACATACCAATAGAGCTGATGAAGAAAAAAGATCACATAATCTATCCCAAAGATGCTGAAGGGGTGATTAAATAAAGAACTACTACTGATTTTTTTTTTATTTAAAAAGCTCAATAAAACAGGAATAATTACGTAGCTAAAATAATATATATAGTCTTAACTAGAAGGCAGCTTAAAAAATTATTAGTCAACATACTATCTGGAAAAAATTAGAGGTAAAAGAATTTAGTAGGTAAGATGGTGGCAGAGAACACTTGTTGGAAAACCAAGATGGTGGTGTAGGTAAACGCCTATACTCACTCACCTCCCATAACCACACCAAAATGACAACTAAAATACAGAACCACCATCATTCAAAACTGCCTGAAATTTGGCTGAATGGAAGTCCTACAATTACAGAAATAAAGAAGAAAGCACACTGAGACTGGTAGGAGGGGCGGAGGTGTGGAACAGATTGGTCCGACTCCCACCTGCGGTGTTTTTCTGAATCAAGAGGGTTATCGCCAAGGCTTCCCATAAGAAGCAGGGGGTCCTAGCCACACACCAGACACCCCAGCTCAGAGCTGGGAAGAGAAGTCCCCGTAACTTCAAATCCAGAGCTGGGAAGAGAAGTCCCCGTAACTTCAATCTGTAAAAACCAGCAGGGATTGTGGCTGAATGACATGGAGGCTGCTGGAGTCCCAGGTGTTCCTCTTACAGGGCCCATGCACGAACTTACATGGTCTTGTTACATTTGAGCTTCAGCACCGAGCGAAAGCTTTGGGGGAATCCAGGGACATACAAGAAGGAACTGGACTGTCTGGCATCAGGGCAAGAACACAGAGGGTGGCTTTCTCCCAGACAGGGGTGCTTGTAGGGGTCATTGTTCCTGTACTTGGACCTCCCTTGTCACAGAGCTGACTGGCAGCCATATCTATTTCCAACAGTGTGGCCCACACTGTTTGCTCTGCCCTGGTGATTCCCTGAGACTCCACCCCATCCAAGTTGTTTGCAGATGCTTTTCCATATGAATGGACTGTCTTGGCTCAGAATTCAGACATTGCTAAAATCTCTTAAACAAGCAATAGCTGGAAACCTATCAATTAACCCCTTCCCGAACAATTTTTTTGTTAAAAACGTTTCTTTTTCAGACTAATTTTTTTATTTTGGTTCTATATAGTATTTTTGATGCTGGTTATGAAAACAGTTTGTAACTCGTCTTCCTATAAACCATATTTTTTTACCATATTTTCTTAGTATACTCGTCGACGACTGAAAAAGAACATTTTGTGAAAACGAGTATACACGTTTCTGCCGGGGAAGGGGTTAAAGGCCCAAGACTTGGCATTGGCACCAGCCTATCTTGCTTCATAGCTGGGCCTCGCCTGGGCATTTCTTAGCCCAATACAAGTAGCAGCCATCTGAAGATCTCTGTGTAGCTCCTGTCAGGTGGTCCCAGGCAGTGGCTGACTTTGTACCTCCCTGGAGGCCCCAGGGCCAGGACACCTGGTGGACAAACCATATCAGATTACAACTCTATGCATCCACAAGTGACACACTCAAGGGGCAGACTCAGCACCAAAGCCCTACTTAAGCAAGTCCTGCTCCATAGAGGTGTCTCCTGCACAGAAGCTTTTCTACTGTAGATACAGATGGACCTTACAGCCAATTGGCCTGGAGGTCAACTCTTTCCAGTGACACCAACAGCAATCATGGCTCAACTACAAGAAGACTGTGCAGACAGCCCACACAGGGGAGCACCTAGAGTGCCCAGCTCAGGTGACTGAGAGACTGAGCCACTGGGCCTACAGGACACCTACAGGCTACTCTACCAATTCCAGGAGACATAACATTTCTACCTAATACATAGAAACAAACACAGAGAAGCAGCCAAAATGTAGAAACAAAGAAATACTAGTATGTTACAAATGAAAAAATGGAAACCAGCAAACTAGTGGATACAGAGTTCAAAACAATGGTTATTAGGTTACTCAAAGATCTTAATGAGAGCTTCAAGGGAATTAATGAAAGCATTAAGGAATTTAGTGAAACTTTCAAGGATCTTAGTGAGAAAATCAAAGACATGAAAAAGGACCGTCAGAAATTAAGCATACACTAACTGAAATAAAGGATAATTTACATAATTCAAGAGATTCAATCAACAATTTGGAATATGAGGCAGCAAAAAACACCCAATCAGAAGAGCAAAAAAGAAAAAGAATCCAAGGGTAGTGTAAGGATCCTCTGGGACAACTTCAATCATACCAACATTTGCATCATGGGGGTGCTGGAAGGAAAAGAGGGAGAGAGCAAGGAATTGAAAATCTATTTGATAAAAATGACAGTGTAAAAAGTCAATAAAATAAAATAAAAAAATTAAAAACAAAAACAAAAAGAAAAAGAATTTAAAGATATGAATATAGTGTAAGGAGCCTCTGGGACAACTTCAAGTGTACCAACATTTGAATTATGGGGATGTCAGAGAACAGAGTCTCAAACAATAGGAATCCAAAGAGGCCCACACCAAAACATCATAATTAAAATCCCAAGGGTTAAAGATAAAGAGAAAATCTTAAAAGCAGCAAGAGAAAAGCAGTTACCTACAAGGGAGTGCTCATACAACTGCCAGCTGATTTCTCAACAGAAATTTTGCAGGCCATAAGGAAATGGCAAGAAATACTCAAAGTGATGAATAGGAAGGATCTACAACCAAGATTACTTTACCCAAAGCTATCCTTTAGAACAGCAGTCTCCAACCTTTCAGACCTCACAGACTACCAGTGGTCTGCAGACCACCGGTTGGTGACCGCTGCTCCAAAGGTTTCCTTAAACCAGCGGTCCCCAACCTTTCGGACTTTGCGGACCACCAGTGGTCCACAGACCACTGGTTGGTGACCGCTGCTTTAGAATATGGTCAGATAAAGAGCTTCCCAGACAAGAAGAACCTAAAGGGGTTCATTATCACCAAACCAGTATTACATAAAATGTTGACAGGTACTCTTTAAGAAAAGGAAGAAGAAGAAAAAGATAAAAAAATTATGAACAATGAAATGGCAATAAATCATATCTATCAATAATGGAATCTAAAAATCAAAAAAATGAACAAGAAATATAATGAACAAAATAAACTGATGAATAACAGAATCAGAGGCATGGAAATATGAAAAGAGTGACAACTCTAAAGAGAAGGAGGGAAAAAGAGAGAGAGAAAGAGAGAGAGAAGGAGGGTTGGGGCCTGGAAAAGATTAACCAAAGATCTTATATGCATATGTGTATTACCTATAGACACAGACAATAGGGTGGTGAAGGTCTGGGACAGCGGAGGAACTGGGTGGAGGGGGGCAATCGGGGAGAAAAAGCAGGACATCTGTAATACTCTCAACAATAAAGATTTAAATTTTTTACATGCAAAAATAAATAAATAAATACTTGTTAAAACAAAAAACTAACAACAAAAATGGTGGCAGAATACATGGAAGCTACATTCACCACTTCTTAGGACGAAACCAGATTCACAGCTAAACTATAGAATCAACTTAATAAATAAACTTATCATTTTGGAGAACTAACCTAGAGACCTTAAAAGTACAGGAATCTGGACCCCATTAATTGGATGAGATGAACCAGGAGGGGCCACCTGTGAGGTCAGGTCTGGGAAAGGGGGACACACTCTAGGGCAGTGGTTCTCAATCTGTGGGTTGCAACCCCTTTGGGGGTCGAACGACGCTTTCACAGGGGTCGCCTAAGACCATCCTGCATATCAGATATTTACATTACAATTCATAACAGTAGCAACATTACAGTTATGAAGTAGCAATGAAAATATTTTTATGGTTGGGTCACAACATGAGGAACTGTATTTAAAGGGCCAGAAGGTTGAGAACCACTGTTCTAGAGGGATATCGCAGCTGCAAAGGTTCCCCCTGAAAAGTGTGGGAACTGAACCTTACAGCAGGCTCCTTAGCCCAGAGCAACAGAGCTGGGAAGAAGCAACCACATACCATCTGGCTGTAAAATTCAGCAGGGATTCAGTCACAAGAAAGAGATAAGAGTCTGCTAGAAACAAAGATGCCCTCTTAAAGGGCCAACACACAAAATCTTGTTCAGAGCTACTCACTCTGGGCTCCAGTGGGAAAAGGGCAGAACACAGGAGAGGTGTGTGAAAAGAGACAGGTTTGTAGCTCTAGAAAGAGAGGTGAAGGAACAGACAACAGGGACCCTATGCTGAGTCTCTCTCACACACCGCAGATGACATCTTTTGGGGTGGAGCACTCTTCTCCTTATGGCATCAACCTAGAGTCTCTCTCACACACCACAGATGACATCTTTTGGGGTGGAGCACTCTTCTCCTTATGGCATCAACCTAGAGGAGGGGTGGGCAACCTTTTTGTGAGTGAGTGCCAAAACCAGCAAAATCTCTTACTCAAAATTCTTCTGCGTGCCAAAACCAGCAAAATCTCTGACTCAAAATTCTTCTGCGTGCCAACCCTAATTTTTTGAGAACCTGTTACGCCTACTTGATATCTCTTAAGGTGTACATATGTGAAGAACCTTGAAGAAATAATAAAATTCATTCAAGCGACAAAAACACAGTATATGATGATGAAAAATACACTTATTTTTTAACGTATACATGTACACTGATAGTCCGAAAGAAAATTTTATGACTCTGTTTGATATTATCAGTGGGACTTTTGCTGCTGCATCACTGATGACAGAGACCTTATATCAGGTTTATATTTCGTGAACTTCAGAGATATGCACGAGCTACTACTTTCATCCATCAGGCTACTCCTATTACGAGACTTAAAAAATTCATCACAGAGAACAAAGATTCACAATTGTAAATGGAAGATTATAAGAGGGGGTTTTGCATGCCAGCAAGTTACTGACGTGCCAGGGGTTGCCCACCCTTGGCCTAGAGAAATACAGAAGGTAGCCCCACTACCTTCTGAACTCCCAGTCATCCCATCCTGCAAAGCTCATACCCTGCTGAGAAGTCAGCTTACTGGGCAGGGATACAGAGGTCTGGGCAGACTGAAAAGGTGTCAGTGACTGAGTTGTGTGGCTCTGGTGTAGGGGCTACTCCACAAAACATCCACCTCCTATCTTTCCGTAAAGTTGACTGGTGCTCCCCCTCAAGGGAGTTTCACTAGTCCCAGTCTTGCAACACCTGGTGACCCCACACTGTTGAACCCAGGCTCACTGCAAAATCTATAACACACCAAGTGGTATGGCTCTAGGATGGGGAACATTATTCCTTCACATGCCCAACTGGTGTAGAACTTCCCCTTACACAGCCAAATCTTATTCTATTTGGGCCTGATAAACTCTACTGGCCTCATTCTGATAACCCACCCAACAGCAAAGGTCTGTGAGCACAAGCTGATGGCAGCTAGACTTAGTATAACCTGGGAGTTTTGTTGAGAAGGACTCAGACCCAGCAGAGAACCAAGTCTGAATCTATCAATTTCGTGAACACCACTCACCTCAACCTGGTGACTCTTAAGAACTTTCCTCTTGCAACTTGAGTACCACCAGAGGTTCTTTCAGTGACTGAGTCTAAAGGCAGCCAGCTGGTGGATGTGGATCTTGGGATTCTTGGACCTTTTGCTGACCTGCTCCAAGACTCGATGCAAGTGGAAGTGGCCTTAGTGCAAATCTTGGTCCTTCCCACACACACGCAGGCCCAACAAAGGGAGCCACAAACTGTGAATCACTTTGTAGCTCCATAAAGGTGTCCAAGGTGAGTCACTGGCAGAACCAACATGTACCCATTGGCCAACTTCAGACAACAGAGCAGAATCCAATTAGTTTCAAAAGTGGCATATCATGCCCTAGCCGGCTTGGTTCAGTGGATAAAGCGTCAGCCTGCAGGCTGAAGGGTCCCAGGTTCAATTCTGGTCAAGGGCACATGCCTGGGTTGTGGGCTTGTTCCCCAGTAGGGGGTGTGCAGGAAGCAGCCAATCAACGATTCTCTCTCATCATTGATGTTTCTCTCTCTCTCTCCCTTCCTCTCTGAAATCATTCCCGGTCAGTCCATTAGTCTGGGTTTTCCTGCTCAATCCCCAGTAGGAGATGTGCAGGAGGTAACCCATCAGTGATTCTCTCTCATCATTGATATCTATCTCTCTCTCCTTCTCCCTTCCTCTCTGAAATTAATAAATATATTTAAAAAAAATAAAAAATAAATTTATAAAAGTGGCATATCTGAAGAAAGATCTCAACAGGTATCAGACTCAGCTGAGGCAAATTCCACTTCATGTAGTTAGCACCTTCACAGCAGCTCATACACTGTGGCTGAATCCAATCATCACAGACCACCTAAGGACGAACCTTACACACAAATGGGCCAATAGCTATCAAGACTCAATTATTGTCAGTCCCCTCGGCCTCCACCGCCACTGCCCCTCTGGCAGGCAGTCCTTCAAGGGAAGAAGCAAGGTGGTGGGCAGCTGGGTGGGTAGCTGATGGGGTGGCCAGTGTTCCTGTGCACTCAGCTGAGGCAGCTGTGGCTCCATGGGGTCAGCTTAAGGCACCCTTGTGCTCCAAGGGCACTTCCACTGCTGCACCAAAAACTGCTTTGTGAAAAGCTGACAATAATTTCTTTAAATCCCATCTCTTGGAGAAACCAAGATGGCAGCATAGGTAAACACCTGAAATTGCTGCCTCGCACAACCACTTCAAAAATACAACTAAAAGACAAAACGGACATCATCCAGAACCACAGGAAAACTGGCTGAGTGGAAATTCTACAACTAGAAGAAAAGAGAAAAGCACACTGAGACTCAGAGGAGGTACGGAAGTAAAGTGCAGAGGTAAGGAGGCGCACGTGGAAAGGGCTGGCAACTGAGGACACGGTTGTCTTTTTCAATCGGGAGGGAGTCTCAAGCTCCCAACTTCT
>NW_006295184.1:177128-177678 GCF_000327345.1 Myotis davidii | reverse complement strand
GTTCCAATAGCAGACTAGAGGGTCGCAAGAATCAAGTCAAAGATTTGAAATATGAAGAAGCAAAAATCACCCAACTGGAAAAACAAAAAGAAAAAAGAATCCAAAAATATGAAGATAGTGTAAGGAGTCTCTGGGACAACTTCAAGTGTACCAACATCCGAATTATGGGGGTGCCAGAAAAAGAGAACAAGATATTGAAAACCTATTTGAAGAAATAATGACAGAAAACTTCCCCTACCTGGTGAAAGAAATAGACTTACAAGTCAAAGAACTTGATATTTGAAGTTTGAGAAACTCAATGAGAGCATGAAAAAGGACAGAGAAACCATAACAGAACCAGTCAGAAATGAAGAAAACACTGAAATGAAAAATAGAATAGGAGGAATAAACAGTTGTTTATGAAGCAATAGGTCAAATCAGCAATTTGCAAGACAAGATAGCAGGAAATATCCAACCAAAGCATCAAAAAGAAAAATAATTTTTTAAAAATAAAGATAACTTAAGAGACCTAAAGATAACATGAAATATAACATCCACATCATAGAGGTAT
>NW_006295184.1:174187-177086 GCF_000327345.1 Myotis davidii | reverse complement strand
CAGGAAAAAAGCAAGGGATTGAGAATATATTGAAGAAATGATTTAAAATCTCACCAGCCTGGTAAAGGAAAAACACATACAAGTCCAGGAAGTGCAGAGAGTCCCAAACAAGATGAATCCCAAGAGGGCCACACCAAGACACATTATAATAAAAATGAAAAGGGCTAAAAACAAAGAGAGAATCTCAAAAGCAGTAAGAAAATGACATTTAGTTATCTACAAGGGAGCTCCCATAAGACTGTCTGGTGATTTCTCAACAGAATGTTTCAGGCAGAAGGGATTGTCATGAAATACTCAAATGGATGAAAAGCAAGGATCTATAAGCAAGACTATATTATCCAGCAAGGCTATCATTTAAAATTAAAATAACGATCTTTCCAGACCAGAAAAAAACTAAAGGAGTTTACTACCACCAAACCAGTATTACAAGAAATGTTAGTCTTCATTAAGAAAAAAACAGAGAAACATAGTTATAAAGAATAAAATGGCAATAAGTACGTACCTATCAATAACCACCTTAAATGTAAATGGCTTAAATGCTCCAATCAAAAGGCATAAATTAGCTTAATGGATAAGAAAATAAGACCCATATATATGTTGTCCACAAGAGGCCCACATCACATCAACAGATACATACATACTAAAAGTTAAGGAATGGAAAAAGACACTTCATGCAAGTGAAAATGAAGGAAAAAAACCCCAAAAACTGAGGTAGCAATATAAATATCTGACAAAATAGACTTTAAAAGAAAGCTATAAGAGAAAAAGAAGAAGAATCCATAATAAAGGGAGCAATTCAAAAAAAGATTTAACCCTTGTTAACATCTAAGCAACTCAACAAAGGAGCACCAAAATATATATAAAGCAAAGCTTGAGAGATCAACAGTAATAGAGTGATAGTAGGGGATTTTAACACCGATGTGAGAAAGACACATTGACTGGTTGTCTCCCTCACACACCCTGACTGGCCATGGGAACAAACCTGCAACCCAGGTACATACCCCTGACTAGGAATTGAACCTGTTAGTGGGCAGATGCTCCAACCACTTAGCAACACCAGCCAAGGCAATTTAAGTGGTATCTTCAGAGCATTTCACCCCGAAACATAATATACATTTTTTGACCTTGCACATGGAACATTTTCTAGGATAGACCACATGTTAGGACACAAAAAAAGTCTCAATAAACTTAAGAAGATTGAAATTATATCAAGCATTTTCTCTGACCATAATGTTATGAAACAAGAAATCTATCACAAAAAAACCCTGAAAAACACACAAAGAAATAAAGGCTAAATAGCATGTTACTAAACAATGAATGGTTAACAATGATTTCAAGGAAGAAATCAAAAGATACCTTGAAAGAAATAAAAATGAGAACACAACCCAAAATCTATATAACATAGCATAAGCAGTCCTAAGAGGGAAATTCATAGCATTACAGGTCTACCTCAAGAAACAAGAAAAATCTCAAAAACAGAGAAACATCTAACTTTAGACTATAAAAAGAACAATAGAGCCAAAAATGAGTAGAAAACAGGGAAAAATAAAGATCATAGCAAAAATAAACAAAATGGCCACAAAATGAGTCATGGGTTCAATTCCTGGTCAAGAGCATATACCTCAATTTGATCACCAGCCCCAGCATGGGTGCACAGGACAGCGGCCAATCAAGGTGTTTCTCTCTCTCTCCTCCCTCCCTTCCACTCTCTCTAAAAATCAATGGAAACAATATCGTTGGATGAGAATCCTATATAAAAAAAAGCCTAATATGCTAAGTGTCTGGTCGTCCATTCATCCAAAGCCAAGGGAACAAACCTGCAACCCATATGCTAATGATATGCTAAGGCTGCTCAAATGCTCGCTATGACATGCACTGACCACCAGGGGGCAGACACTCCAACCGGTAGGTTAGCTTGCTGCTGGGGTCCAGCCAATCAGGACTGAGCCAGACGGGCCAGACACGCCCTGGGGCCCTCCCATTCTCCCTCCCAACTGGCAAACCTCCCACGTCTACCTATCGTGCACTGGTGGGGTCCCTCAGCCTGGCCTGCACCCTCTCGCAATCCGGGACCCCTCAGGTGATGTTGGAGAGCCAGTTTCAACCCAATCCCAAAGGCCTGGCCGAGAGACCCCACTGGTGCACGAATTCATGCACCAAGCCTCAATGTAAAAATAAAATAAAATAGAGTCTAAAAACTAAGTACTGGGGTGTGGAGGGTGTAGTGATGGGGAAGGAGGAGCTTTTCTCATTCTCCTGGAACCTTGGATCCCCGACAGTTTTGCAGAACACTGATATCCATGGACTTCATTTAAAAAAATATAAAGATCATCAATGGACAAAAACATGAGTCATTTTGTATTGTGGCATTCAAATCCTAGAACTTTGGGAAAGCAAAAAGTACAAGTTTTCGAAGACCCTGAGGCCTACCATCATTATTACTCATTCAAAATTTGAGTCTGAATGACTTCATCAAGACTTCGATATTCAAAAGCCTCAAATCTCATCTGCATTAAAGCTCTCTATTGAACTTTGTCACAAAACTAAAAGCTTAAAGGGACTAAAATCCATTAATACATTCTATTTTACATCCTTTTCTCTTGTCTCTTCAATTTCCTTCACCTTTCACGGCTTTCATATTTCTTACTAGAGGCCTGGTGCAGAAAATTTGTGCACAGGAGCAGGGGGTGTTCCCTCAGCCCGGCCTGTGCCCTCTCACAATCCAGGACCTCTCAGGGGGATGTCCAACTGCTGAATTGGCCCAATCCCACTCAACGTAGGAGCTGCCCCTGGGCTCACGGCTGATGAGCACAGTGGCAATGGCAGGAGCACTAAGGATGTCTGATTGACATTTAGGCCATCAGTCGAACATTCCCTGAGGATTCCCAGACTGAAAGGC
>NW_006295184.1:159390-173972 GCF_000327345.1 Myotis davidii | reverse complement strand
GTCATTGCTGCATCATCCTGTTTTTTCAGTGTTAGAGTAGCCTTGCCAGGTTTTAATTTTTAAATCTGAGAGACTGTTCCCAATATATAGGTCAGGGTCCCTAGGGCTGGCCGGCGATCAGGGCCGATCTGTAGGGCAACTGGCAGGGTGATTGGGGTGCCCCAGCTGGCACCCGCCTTGGTTGGTGGCCTGGCGCTGCCCACTGGCCAGCCCTGCTCCCCACTGCCACCACCAGTCACCTCCCTCTGCAAGGCGACCAGCAGGCAGGGTGATTGGGGGGCCCCCCACTGGCACTCATCTTAGCAGGTGGCCTGAAGCCACCCACTCACTGGCCCCAAACCCCGCCACCAGCAGGGCAATCACGGACAGCACCACCCACTCGCCAGCCAGCCCTGCCCCCGACTGCTGCCACCAGCTGTCTCCCGCTGCAGGAAGACTGGTGGGGAAGTCGGGGGACCCTGCTTGTACCTGGCTTGACGGGCCTGGGGGCTTCAGACTGGGGGAAGCTCCTGTGTTGAGCATCTGCCCCCTGGTGGTCAGTGCATGTCATAGCAACTGGTCATTCTGCCATTCAGTCGATTTGCATATTAGGCTTTTGTTATATAGGACTAGAGGCCCGGTGCACAAAATTTATGCACAGGGGCGGCGGGGGGGGGGACACTCAGCCTGGCCTGCACCCTCTCCAATTCGGGACCACTTGGGCAATGTCCAACTCTCAATCCAGGACCGCTGGCTCCTAAAGACTCACCTGCCTGTCTGCCTGATCCCCCAACCCCTCTGCCTGCCTGCCTAATCGCCCCTGACAGCCCTCTCCCGCCAGCCTGATCACCCCCAACTGCCCTCCCCTGCTGGCCTGATCACACCTAACTGCTCTCCCCTGCCGGCCTGTTTGCCTCTAACCGTCTCTGCCTTGGCCCCCACAACTGTGGCTTTGTCCGGAAGAAAGGCAGGATGACCGGAAGATGTCCAGTCGATCTGGTCTAATTAGCATACTACCCTTTTATTAGTATAGATGTTCCTTTAGACTAAAGCTAAGGACACAGTACTTTCCAAAAGAATATATATCCTATGGCCGTAAGTTTTCATTGGTAGAGAAGCATAAACATTGCAGGATAAGTTTAGAATCACATCTTTTGTTGTGTCCTATAAAAACTTGAATCAACAATAAGAAAAGGAGGATTAAGTGGTAGAAATATTTGAGGTCAGATTGTACTCTCTGAGTCTATGTGATTTAGAGAAAAGAGCCTCAACCTAAAAGTTAATGGTTCTTATTCTCTCTGCCTCCTCCCAAATATTTGATAACCTGGAAAATCACTTAACCCCTTTGAGCCTTAACTTTATCTGAAAAGCAAATCTGGTAATACATATTTTCCCTGCCTACTTCACAGGGTTGTTGTGAAGATCAAATGAAATAGCATATATAAAAAGGACTGTTAGATAAAATGTGCAGTACACACATAGTTGCAAGTCACCCCCTCAGTTTTGGGCCTGGGAAAGTAGGTGATTTAAGCACACTGAAAGCACCCACCATGTCCAGGATGGATATGTGTAACAAGGCTAAGTTAATTTTTGTTTTCTCTGAGTACACAGAGTACTCTTGTGGGCTAATTCTAAGAAGGAGGAAGACTATAAATTTCTCCAAAATTATGTTAGTATTACTCTAGAGCTGTTATGTGTTGTAACATATTTGTTGTTTGCAAAATTTACTAAGTTGTGACCTGCTTTTTTTTTTTAAGTGAAAGAACACAGAACAGAACATTTCTCAATGCATCCTACCTGGTAAGCGTCAATATTGTTTTAATTATATAAGTGTGTGAATATGTGTTTGTATTTGTGTACTTGGTCATTAAATAAAATGCATTTTTTTAAAATATATTTCTTTATTGATTTCAGAGAGGAAGGGAGAAGAAGAAAGAGATAGAAACATCAATGATGAGAATCATTGATTGGCTATCTCCTGCACACCCCCCACTGGGGAACGAGCCCACAACCCAGGCATGTGCCCTCAGCCGGAATCGAACCTGGGACCCTTCAGTCCACAGGCTGACACTCTATCCACTGAGCCAAGCCGGTTAGGGCTAAAATGCATTTTTTATGAAGAAAATAAATGAATAAAAATAAAAACCAAGTACTGGTTCTTGGAAAAGATAAACAAGAATGATAAATATTTAACCAGACCCATAAAGAAAAAAAGAGAGAGGACCCAAATAAATAAAATCAGAAATAAAAGAGAAGTAACAAATGAACAGCACAGAAATACAAAGGATTGTAAGAAAATATTGTAAACAACTACATGCCAAAAATTGGACAATTGGGACTATATAAAAAAATAGCTAGAAAGATGCAACCTTCCAAAACTGAATCAGGAAGAGTCAGGAAATATGAATAGACCAATTATAGCTAAGAAAATTGAAGCAGTAATTTAAAAAACGCTCAACAAACCAATGTCCTAGAATGAATGGCTTCTCAGGTGAATTTAGCAAACATTCAAAGAATGAATACCTATTCTTTTCAAACTATTTCAAAAAATTAAAGAGGAAGAAAGACACAAGCTCATTTTATGAGGCCAGCATTATCCTAATTTCAAAACCTACATAAAGACACTACAAAGAAAGAAAACGAGCCTGGCCAGTTTTCTGACCAGGAGGTCATGGTTAATTCCCAGTCAGGGCACATGCCCAGGTTGCAGGCTCAATCCCCAATTGGGGGCATGTAGGAGGCAGCCCATCGATGATTTTCTCATTATTGATGTTTCTATCTCTCTCCCCCTCGCCCTTCTATTCTGAAGTCAATAAAAATTCCTTTTTTAAAAAAGAAAGAAAATGATAAGCCAATATCCCTGATGAACATAGATATTAAAATTCTCAACAAAATATTAGCAAACCAATGCAGCAATACCTTAAGAAAATCATATGCCATGATCAAGTGGGATTTATTGCTGGGATGTAATATTCACAAATGAAAGTTATATACCTCATAAACAAAATAAAGAGTAAAAATCACATGATTGTATCAATAGATACAGAAAAAGCATCTAATAAAACCCAGCACCCATCTATACTAATAAAAGGGTAATCTGCTAATTAGACCAGATCAAGCCCCAATCGGGACTGGGCGAGATGGCCCCAATAGGCCCTGATTGCCGGCAAGGCCTAGGGACCCCACCCATGCACAAATTTCTTGCACCGGGCCTCTAGTTTATGATAAAATCTCTCAGCAAAATGGGAACAGAGCAAACATACCTAAACAGAGTAAAGAAAAACAAAGCTGGAGGATTCACACTACCTGACATCAAACTATTCTACAAGGCCATAGTAAACAAAGCAACATGGTACTGGCATAAAAACAGATATATAGATCAATAAAACAGAATAGAGAGCCAAGAAATAAACCCACACCTTTATGGTCAATTAATATTTGACAAAGGAAGCAAGAACATGGAGTTGGGTAAAGACAGTCTATTCAATTCAATAAATGGTGTAGGAAATTGGACAGATATGTGTAAAAAAATAAAAGTAGACCACCGTCTTGCACACCATACACAAGTATAAACAAAATGAATTAAAGACTTAAATGTAAGATGCAAAACCATAAATCTTTTAGAATAGTCAGTAAAATCTTGAACATTGCTTGCAGAAATATTTTTTCTGATATATGTCCTAGGGCAAGGGAAACAAAAGAAAAAACTACATCAAACTAAAAAGTTTTTCCACCATAAAGGAAACCATTAACAAACTGAAAAGACAACCCACTCAATGGGAGAACATATTCACCAATGATACATTTGATAAGAAGTTACTATACAAAATTTATGAATAACTTATACAATTCAACACCACAAAAACAATAATACAGGTAAAAAATGGGCAAAGGATATGAATAGACACTTCGCTAAAGAGGACAAACAGATGGCCAATAAAAATATGAAGATGCTCAATGTCACTAATCATCAAGAGAAATGCAAATGTAAACCACAATATCTGACAGAATAGCTATCATCAATAAGTTAACACACAACTGTTTTCAAAGATGTGGAAAAAAGGGAACCCTCATGCACTGCTGGTGGGAAAGCAGATCGTACAGCCATGTGGAAAACAGTATGAAGTTTCCTCAAAAAATTAAAAATGGAACTGCCTTTAAGCGAGCAATTTCACTTTTGGTACTATGTCCAAAGAGACCCAAAACACTAATTTGAAAAAATATATGCACCCCTATGTTCACTGCAGTGCTATTTAACAATAGCCAAGATTTGGAAGCAGCCCAAGTGCCCATCAGTAGATCAGTGGATAAAAAAGCTATGGTACATTTACACAATGGGATATTAAGTGGTTGGAAAAAAAGAAGGAACTCTACCCTTTGTGACAGCAGGGATGGACCTGGAGAGTATTATGCTAAGCGAAATAAGCCGGTCAGAGAAAGGCTTATATATGGAATCTAATGAACAAAGTAAACAAACAAAATAGGAAAAGACTCATAGGTTCAGAAAACAGACTGACAGTGTCAGTGGCGGGGAGAGGGGGCGTTGAGGGGCTGGGTGAAAAGGGTAAAAAGATTAGCAAAAAACAACAAAAAAATACCCTCAAGCTTATAAACAGACAATAGTATGGTGATTACAGGACGGAAAGGGGATTGGGATGGTAGAAGAGGGTAAAAGAGGTATAATTGGTGATGAAATGAGACTTGACTTTGGATAATGAACATGCAATATAATATGCAGATGATATATTATAGAATTGTACACTTGAAACCTATATAATTTTATTAACGAAATGTCACCCCAATAAATTGAATAAAAAAATAAAACAGCAACCAAAAAAAAGGGGGGGGGATTATAAAGCAGGTACTCCTATTTGCAGATGATATAACTACATAACTGGAAAACTTAACAGGTTTAAATAATATAAATAGTAACAGAATAAAGTAAAGTAGTAGGATATAAAATTAAAATATAAAATAACTTTTTAATATATATTTAACAATCCTATATAATAAAAGAGAAAAATGGTAATTGGCGTACGGCGATACCCTTTTCATTGGCTAATCAGGGCTATATGCAAATTAACTGCCAACTCAGATGGCAGTTAACTGACAACAAAATGGCGGTTAATTTGCATATGTAGGCACAATGCAGGGAGGCGAAAGGGAAAGCAGGAAGAAGCCCCCTGCCACTGACAGTGATCAGAAACCCAGGGGGGCGCTAAGACCCCCCAGGGCCGCCTTTGCCCTGCCCCCCAGCCATGATCGGAGAATCAGGTGCCTTTTCCGCCCTGGCCAGTGATAGCAGGAAGTAGGGGTGGAGCCAGCGATGGGAGCTGGGCAGGGTCAAAGCTGGCAGTCCCGGGAGCTAGGGGTCCCTTGCCTGGGCCTAAAGAGGAGCCCACGATCATGGGGCCGCTGATGCTGTGGGTCCCCGCTGCCCAGGCAGGACACCTCGGACAGAGGCGTTAGGCCTGGGCAGGGGCGGAGCCTGTAACCGCAGGGAGCTGGGGGTGCCCTGCCGAGGCCTGACACCTCTGCCGGAGGCCTCAGACCTGGGCAAGGTACTGATCCGGTGATCAGCGATCGGATGGTGATGAGAGTCAACTCCTCTGGCCGAGGCATCAGGCCTGGGCGGGGGGTGGAGCCAGGGATTGGGGGTATATGATGGTCCCCTTGCCCAGGCCTGAAGCCTGGGTCAGAGGCGTCAGGCTTGGGCGGAGGAGTGGAGCAAGCGATCAGAGGGAGATGGGGTCCCCTGCCCAGGCATGATTCCTGGGCCAGAGGCATCAGGCCTGGGCCAGGGGCAGAGCCAGCAATCAGAGGGGCCTGGGCAAGGGGCCGATCCTGCGATTGGATATTGATGGGGGTCAATGCCTGAGGGCTCCCAGTATGTGAGAGGGGGCAGGCTGAGCTGAGGGACACTCCCCCTCACCCCCATCCAGTGCACGAATTTCGTGCACCGGGCCCCTAGTAAAATATAATGGAGAGAAAAAGATCCCAGACATGATAGTAATAAAAAAGGGAGGTGATGGAATTAAATCACCCCCAATCATTGGAAGATTTGGAATCTCCTTGAAAATTGGCATCGTTGATGGCAACCGGCAGGAAGGTAGAGAGGTAGAGAGGGAGAGAGTGTGAGAGAGTGAGGGAGCGATAGAGGAGTGTGTGGATGTGTGTGGTGTGTGTGTGTATGAGCTAGGGACAGTTAGGTTCTGCAGGACTTCCAAGGGGCTGCCAAATCGGGCAGTCTTAGACTGCGGAGCCCCGCTCCCAACATGGACACTCCGGGGCACCCAGTGCGGGCCCTGAGACCATGCCATCTTGAGAAACAGAGCTGCTTGAGGCTAGGATCCTGGCCTCAGCACCACCCAGTCTGGTCTCAGACGCAAACCAGGACCCTGCCTAACTCTGATCTCATCTCTTATTACTTCCCCTTTCTTTTCCATCTGTTCTAGCCAGAATAGCTTTCTTGTTAGTACTCAAACATGTAAAGCTAATTTCTTCCTTAGGCCTTTTTTTTAAAATATATTTTATTGGTTTTTTACAGAGAGGAAGGGAGAAGGATAGAGAGCTAGAAACATCGATGAGAGAGAAACATCGACCAACTGCCTCCCACACACCCCGCACTGGGGATGCACCTGCAACCCAGGCACATGCCTCTTGACCGGAATCAAACCTGGGACCCTTCAGTCTGCAGGCGGACACTCTATCCACTGAGCCAAACCAGCCAGGGCTCCTTAGGCCTTTTCTATGTCCTTTGAATGGTCTTTTCTTAGAGAGTCACATGGCTTCAGTCTTACTTCATGTCTCTCTTTATATATTACCTCCTCAAAAAAGCCTTTCCTCATTTGCCCACCTTTCTGTATGCATGTCATCCTATCTAATAAAGAGGGAATATGCTAACTGACCCACACACTATGGCAAGGATGGCAGCACCCACAGCCAATAAGGAGGGAATATGCTAATTGACTGCCATGCCCTCAAAGATGGCGGTGCCCACAGCCACAAAATGGTGGCGCCCAGTCCCATCAGCCCCCCAGCTGCCCAGGGCTGGCCCGAGGTGCAAGTAACCATCAGTGGCCCGAGGTGCAGGTAACCAGGGCCGGCCAAGGCTTGCACTGCCATCAGTGGCAGCAGCAGAGGTGTGATGGGGGCGTCACCTTCCCCTGATCGCCGGGTCACCTCCCAGCCCTGAGGGCTCCCCGACTGTGAGAGGGGGCAGGCCAAGCTAAGGGACCACCCCCTCCAATGCATGAATTTTCATGCACCGGGCCTCTAGTACTTCAATAAAACTTACTTAAAGGAAGGAAGAAACAAAGGAAGAGAAAAAAATGATCTTGTTTAAGATGTCTAACAATGAGTCAACAATTGTTATTTTGGCTAAATGTTTCCTAACTAAACTGGTATTATCTTATTCACTTGGAACCTCTGTATTTCATTGTGTTTTTGTTAGTATTAATAGTTGTGTCATTTAGTAACCTAAATGTGAATAAGAAAACAAGTTGGAATTGGGGGAAAAAACAACAACAAATAAACATGTTTTTCTTTCCTTTGGTAGAAAGTAAACCAGAAGATATAATATTATAAATAGGGCACTTAAATGGCCCTATTGTTATAAATTACAAACTTTTAGCCTAAATGAGTCTCCTCAGCTAGAAACCTGAATATATGGAGGGTAAAATACAAAATGATAACATATAGATGTCTTTATTTAAAGGAATTTAAGAATATTTTTTAAACAAGAGGTTCAAAGGAGATGAAAATAGAGGTAGATGCTACACCATGGAATCATTCTCCCTATAGTCTATCAAATTCATGTTTCTTCCTTATGTGAAGGTAGATAGAATGGTTGTCAACAGAAAACAAAGAGAGCACCTCTCTATCCCTCACCCCCTTTTCAAAGGGGAGGAAAACTGGAGGGGAAAAAAAAGAATAGTAAATGAGATAAAAAAAAAAAAAGTAGTTCTATTAGTATCCCCAGCTAAGACCTTAATTTGCTCCCCAGGTCTCAGACCTTTTCTCTTCAGGCCACGAACCTTTAAAGAGGACTTTCTAAACATCAGAAGGGTGTGCCTCTTCCCTAAGTAGTTGAACAGTGTTCTCTAGTAATGGGTTCCCCTACCCAATTGGTTCTTACTCACCTGAATATAGTGTTCTTTCTTTCCTCACAACTTTCCAGGGCTCTTTTCCTTGCTCCAATAAGGAAATCATATCTGGTTTAGAAATGAAGCTTCCTGGTTAGAAGAAAAAATATGTAAAGTGATATTATGTAAAATATAAATTCAAAAATACTTTGATTTAGCCTTGATTGAATTTGTCTACAAGTCAAATGGCAAGTAATAAAGCCTGTAAGACAAAGAGTGGCAAGATGGTTTAAAAACATTTATATTGGGGGGAATTCCAAGAAGGCTGCAAAGTAGCCAGAGGCTCTGTCTGTCTGTTTGCAACATCAAGTGGGACTTACAGCTAAACTGCAGAGCAAGTGGCTTGAAAAACCAGCTGAAGTGTAGCTGACCTGAAATACTGAGAGCAGGGTGCGTGGAGGAGACACGGAGAGGGTGAGCCAACTCCCATAGATCAGGAAGAATTCTGCAGCATCAGAGTCCCTTTCCCTGGGAGCATGGGATCTCGGCCCCACTCAGAGATCCCCAATCCAGAGCATCAGGTGGTGGGAATCAGTTGGGATTCAGTCCAATGGGGAGACTCAGTCTCCACCATCCCAGGGAAACAACAATTTCTTTGGTACACTAGTCTGGGAAGTTCACTCTGATCTTCATCTGCAGAAGCGGCCACACAGAAACCCAGGGCTGGCAGAGGGGTCTGATCCATACATCTAGAAGTAACTCTGAGGGATCCTCTAGTAACTGAAAGAACTTTGGGCAGAGAGCCAGATGGGGGCTGAACAGTGTGGTTTGGAAAAGAGGATTGGTCTTGCCCACCTCGAGTGCACAGGCAATGCCCCTCCCCACACCTGCAGAACTGCTGGGTCTGCCCTGTCCTGATGTGATCTAAAACAAGGGGAAGCAGCGCTGGGCTAGGAGTCTGCACTTGTAGTGCTCAGTCTGACCATGCAGAGGATTCAAATATTTGGTTCAGTTGGAGTCTGGGTGGAGGCCTCACCCAGTGGAGGCCAGCCATGCAGAAAGATTGGAATGCCAAGAAAGGCTGCTTTTTAAAATTTATATTTACCCCTTCCTATTGGTAGGGCAACAAGGTGGAGCTAGGGAACTAGGCAGAACTGGTTAATATCGGGCCTCTGGGGTGGGCTCCTATCCAAAAGATAAGCGGACATATGCTGGGCTTTTCAGCTGCATTACAGAGAACCAGAACCGAACTCCCCATTGAGTTCAGCCAGATCAACCACGGGAAGGAGAGGTCGAACCCTGCCCTTCTCCCTTCCTCCCGCCCAAGTTACAGGCACTACCCCCAACACGAGTCTGTTAAACCAACCCAGCCAGGTCCTGAATAAACCCACTGACTGCAATTCTGAGGGGGAAGGGCGAGCAGCTCAGAGCAGGAACATTCAAGGTGCAAAACCAAGACAGAGGCCCTGCACATCAAACTTCTTGGGGCTCCCCCCTATTGAGTTTTAGTCAGATTGCCAAGAGCCAAGCAAGAACAGTGATATTGGCAGCACCAGAAAACCTCTCAGGGGCCCCAGGACCAGCACACCAAGTGGCCAGATTGGGACAACATTGGAGCAAAATCCAGTGAGCTCCCCAAACAGCAGATCTAAAGGGTGATTACAGCAGGCACAAAAAACTGAGGAGGCAAACTCCATTATTTTTCTTTAACCTTTTCTGTATTTTCTGTTATATTTCACTTATAATTCTTTTTCCCTTTCTTCTTTCTTTCATATCTCTTATTTCTCTCTTTCTTTTATTTTTTCTCTGTATTATTTTTTTCATTTTTCTTTCCTATTCAATATTTTTATTCATTATTACCTTTTAAAATTTTATTATTTCCTTTATTATTTGTTCATTTCTTATTTATTCTTGTCTCTTTCTTTTTTCTTTCATATACTCTTATTTTATTTCTTTTTTCCTTCTCTAATCTCTTTAATTATGTTTTTAAATTGATCTGAGAGAGGAGGGAGAAAAACATCAATGTGAGAAACATGGATCAGTTGCCTCCCATTCACATCCCAACTTGGAATCAAACCTGCAATGTAGGTATGTTTCCTTACTGGGAATCAAACCCTCTACCTTTTGGTGCACATGATGATGCTCCAACCAACTGAGAAGCCTGTCCAGAGCCTCTTCTCTAGTTTACTGTCTCTTGTGTTTTAGTATTCGTTTTTCTTTCTTATTCTTTTGTTGTTTTGGTTGGTTGGTTTTTTCCCATGTTGTTTTCAGTTTGCTCTTATTTTATCTTATTTTGTTCTGTCAGCATCTGTGTGTAACAGTTGGCATGAAATGCTCAGCAGTGAGCCTCAAAGTCAGCCAGCCTGAGGGCTGAGCCTATCCGTGAAAGGGACAACAGCAATCAAGACTCAATTACAACATGTAATCCCACATAACCTGCACAAGGGACATTCCTAGAGCATCTAGCTCTGAAAATAAAGGAGAGTACACCACTGGGTCCCATAAGACACCCACTATAGAAGCCCACCCCACCAACACTGGGAGTGATAGCAGCCCTATCCAATACACAGAAACACAAAGAAACAGCCAAATGAGAAGATAAAGGAACAGGTCCAAAATAAAAGACAGGAGGAATCTCCACAAAAAGAGCTAAATGAAATGGAGGCAAGCAATTTATCAAAAACAGAGTATAAAGTAATTTTAAGAATACTCAACATATCATGAAAAACAACATAAAAAACATGAAAAAAACAATCAGTTGGAAAAGAAGGATGACATTTGAAATAAAGAATACATTGGAAGGAATAAACAGTACATCAGAGTAAGCAAAGAATTAAATCAGCAAATTAGAAGATAGGTAGAAAATAATCACTCCATCAGAGCACCAAAACAAAACAAAAAAAATTTAAAATCATAAGGATAGTTTAGGGCAGCGGTTCTCAACTGGTGGGTCACGACCCCTTTGGAGGTCGAACAACGCTTTCACAGGGGTCGCCTAAGACAATCGGAAAACACATATATAATTACATATTGTTTTTGTGATTAATCACTATGCTTTAATTATGTTCAATTTGTAACAATGAAATTGGGGGTCACCACAACATGAGGAACTGTATTAAAGGGCCGTGGCATTAGGAAGGTTGAGAACCACAGGTTTAGGGAAACTTTGGGACAACATGAAACATGTGAAATAACATCCTCATCATAGGGGTAATAGAGGGAAAAGAATATGAGCAAGTGTGAGAGAACCAGTTTGAAAATTGACAGAAAACTTTTCTAACCTGGTGAAGGATAAAGTAATGCAAAGAGAGAAACTCAAAAGCCTCAAGAAAAAAGCAGTCAGTTACATACAAGGGAGTGCCTATATGGCTATCAGCTGATTTCTCAACAGAAACACTATAGGCCAGCAGGGAATGGTATGATTTATACAAAGTAATGAAAAGCAAGGTTCTGAAACCAAGACTACTCTATCTAGCAAGGCCATCATTGAAAATTGAAGGTGAAGTAAACAGCTTCCCAGGGAAAAAAAAATAGAGGCTAAAGGAGTTTATTACCACCAAACCACCATTGTAAGAAATGTTAAAGGGACTGCCTGTAAGAAGAAAAAGAGGAACAAAGGCATTAAAAAAGGCAATAAGAGAGTACCTATCAATAAGAACCTTAAATATAAATAAATTAGATACTCCAATCAAAAGAGATAGGGTAGGCAAGTGAATAATAAAACAGGACCTATATATATATATATGAGACTCAGCTCAGAACAAAGGACTCACAGGATGGATTCTGAATCAGGAAGGAGCAGTTCAGAACATGAAAACAAGGGCTTGCAGTGAGGAGACATGGTGGACTGTGCCTGAAAATTTTTACCTTGCATTGATATTTGACATGAAAGAGGAGCAGGAGGAGCGCATTCTCGGCCATCTCAATGCAGACCTTCATCACATGGAAGTGCACAGCCACATCCTCATTCAGCTGGAGAGGTGGTTCACAGCCACAGGCCAGACTCGCTTCACTGTAGTCGGACCACCCCAGGCCACGCAGTGGCTGTTCCTCACAATTGAGAGCTTGGCGAGTGGGGACTCCGACTAGCAGGCCCAAGACCTTGAGATGTTCTAGCACATCCGAAGCCAACTGCTGATGGAGGATGACTGGCAGCCGTCCCTAGCATTCAGCTGCATCCTTCAGCCCTGACTTTGCCAGTCAGGATGACAAGCTCCAGATCCAGAAAAGCAGCAAAACCACACCCATGACCCCATGGCTGATCTCAGGACTAGCTATATTAAATAATGACCCCTTGCCTTCGTGCCAGCCAATCAATCAGTGGAGACCACAACTCTCAAAAGGACACACCTGGAAAACTGCTGAATGTTTTATTGAAATCTACTCCTGGGACCTTCCTTATAATCTCCACCCTTAAAACCCTTAGGATGGAGGAGCCAGTGTGCTCTTCCTCCTGGAAGCACACCCCTGCCTTTTCCTTTTCCCTTTTCCCTTCTTCCTTCCCCCTCCCTGTCCCAGGCAGGTTACCATTAGCTTCGTCACTCCCATACTCCTAAAGCCCCTATACCTATATAAATTGTTTCCTAAACCCATTTCTTCTAGGAATTATTTTTTATAATAATTAATCTGTGATTAATCAAATAAATGTTCTCTTATTTAATAAAAGACTCAGCATTAAAGTGAAGGGAGGGAGAAAAATATTCCATGCAAATGGAAACAAACAAAAAATCTGTGGTAGCAAGAGTAGTATATCTAACAAAATAGACTCCAAAACAAAGACAATAGCAAGAGACATAATACTAAAGGGATCAATGCAACAAGAAGATGTAAACATAAATACACCTAATATAGGAGTACTTAAATATGTAAAAAAAATCTTGGAGGACTTCCAGGGAGAGATCGACAGCAATACAGTCATAGTAGGGGACTTTCACACCCCATTGACATCACTGGATAGAACAAGGAAACAGCGACCTCAAATGACACACAGATGGATTTAATTGATAATTACAGAACATTTCATGCCAACGCTGCAGAATATATATTATTTTCAAGTGCACATGGAACATTCTCAAACAAAGACCACATGTTAGGACACAAAGTAAGTCTTAAGAAGTTAAAGAAGACTGAAATCATATCAAACATCTTCTAATGTCACAATAGCATGAAACTAGAAATCACCTACAATAAAAAAAAAAACCTCAAAAATATTCAAACATATGGGAGTGAAAAAGCATGTTATTAAATAATGAATGGGTTACCAAAGACATCAAGGAATAAGTGGAAAACTGTCTGGAAACAAATGAAAATGAACACATAACAACCCAAAATCTATGGAACACAGCAAAAGCAGTCCAGAGAGAGAAGTTCATAGTACTGCAGGCCTAACTCAAGAAACAAGAAAAATCTCAAATAAACAATTGAATTCTACAAGTAAAAAAAACAAACAAAAAAACTAGAAAAAGAACAAGAAAAGCCATAAGTAGAAGGAAAGAATTAATAAAGATAACAGAAGAAATAAATGACATAAAGACCAAAAAATCAATATGAAAGATCAATGGAACCAAGAGCTGGTTCTTTGAAAAAATAAACAAGATTAATTTGAATCTTTAGCCAGACTCATCAAGAAACTAAGAGAGAGGACCCAAATAAACAAAATCAGAAATGAAAGAGGTGAAGTAACAACCGATCCCATAGAAATACAAATGATTATGAAAAAATACTATGAACAACTCTATTCCAAGAAAATGGACAACCTAGATGAAACGGACATATTCTCAGAAAAATGCAAGCTCCCAAAACTCAATAAGAATCAAAAAACCTGAATAGGCTGATAACTACCAAAGAAACTGAAGCAGTAATAAAAGATCTTCCAGCAAACAAAAGCCCTGGTCCAGACGGCTTTACAGGGGAGTTCTACCAAGCATTCACAGAAGAACTAAAACCTATCCTCCTCAGACTATTCCAAAAAATTCAAGAGGAAGGCAGACTTCCAAGCTCTTTCTATGAAGTCAGTATTATTACCCTAATTCCAAAACCAGATAAACACACCACAGAAAAAGGAGAAATACAGGCCAATATCCTTGATGAACGAAGATGCTAAAATCCTCAACAAAATTCGAGCAAATCAGATTCAGCATTACATTAGAAAGATCATACACCATGACCAAGTGGGATTTATTCTGGGGATGCAAGGGTGGTACAATATCTGCAAATCAATAAATGTGATACATCACATGAACAAATTGAGAGACAAAAATCACATAATCATATCAATTGATGCAGAAAAGAGCATTTGACAAAATCCAACACCCTTTCTTGATAACATCTCTCAGCAAAATGGGAATAGAGGGATCATACTTCAACAAAATAAAATTCTTATATGACAAACCTATAACCAACATTATATGCAATGGGCAAAAATTAAAACCATTTCCCCTAAAAACAAGAACAAGACAGGGATGCTCACTTTCACCACTCCTGTTCAACAGGGTATTGGAAATGCTTGCCATAGTGATA
>NW_006295184.1:150604-158882 GCF_000327345.1 Myotis davidii | reverse complement strand
AACAAGAAAGCCCACTGCATGGGAGAACATATTTGCCAATGCTATTTCATATAAGGATTTAACCTCCAAAATTTACAGAGAACTCATACAACTTAACAAAAGGAAGATAAACAATCCATTCAAAAAAAATGGGCAAAGGCCCTGAATAGACACTTCTCCAATGGGGACATACAGATTTCCAATATATATTTTTAAAAAAGCTCAGGTCACTATCAGAAAGATGCAAATTAAAATTACAATGAGTATCACTATACACCTGCCAGAATGGCTACCAGCAATAAATCCACAAACAAGGGCTGGCTAGGAAGTGAAGAAAAGGGATTCCTAGTACACTATTGGTGGGAATGTAGACTGGTATAGCCACTGTGGAAAACATTATGGAGTTCCTCAAAAAATTAAAAATAGAGCTATTTGACTCAGCGATCTCACTCTGGAATGTATCCTAAGAGAGCCAAAACACCAATCAGAAAGAATATATGCACCCCTATGTTCATAGCAACCTTATTTACAATAGTCAAGATCTGGAAACAGCCCAATTTCTCTCTCCCCCTCTCCCTTTCTCTCTGAAATCAATAAAAAATATATATTAAAAGAAAAAAGATGTGTGGTACATTTACACAATGGAATACTTACTATGTGGCTACAAAAAAGAAGGATCTCTTACCCTTTGCAACAGCATGGATGAACCTAAAGATTATTATGCTAAGTGAAAAAAGCCAGACAGAAAAAGGCAAATATCATATGATCTCACTTATATGTGGAATCTAATGAAAAAAATAAACTGATAAACAAAATAGTTCCAGAGGTATGGATGCATGGAACAGACGGACAGATGGCAGAGGGGAGGGGAGTGGCAGGAACAGGAAGAGATCTACCAATGAACATATATCCATAACCCATGGACACAGACAATAATGTGTGAAGACCTGGGGTGGGGCAGGGACTGGATAGAGGGGAGCAATGTGGAGGGAAATGGGGAAAATCTATAATACTGTCAACAATAAAAATAAATAAGTAAATAAATAAAAACATTTTAAGATTACAAAATAAACTGAAGAAAAGGCCTTATTTTCATTTATATTTCATACAAGTACTTCTTCTTGAGAGTCTATAGTACTTGAGAGAATAGAATGCCTGGGTTCATATCCCACCTTTGCCACATCCCATTTATGTGGTCTTGGACAAGTTCCCTGCTTTATTTTCATCTATAAAACAAGCATAAAAATAGTGTGTCTTACACAATTGTTGTGGAGGTTATTAATTTATATTTATAAAATAAATTTTGCCTACAATATATGTACTAAGCACTATATATATTTCATTAGCTACTATTTATTGTTATTGCTATTTTGTTGAGAGAAAAACAAGAAGCTTCCTGAGGCATTTATTGTTATTAGGATATTCATACAATATTAAGTGCACAGTTCTTGGATATTTAACTTTCAGTCATAAAAGTAGGTAACAATGGCCCTGACCGGTTTGGCTCAGTGGATAAAGTGTCAGCCTGCGGACTGAGGGGTCCCGGGTTAGATTCCAGTCAAGAGCATGTACCTTGTTTGTGGGCACATCCCCAGTAGGGGGTGTGCAGGAGGCAGCTGATCAATGTTTCTCTCTCATAGTTGTTTCTCATTCTCTATCCCTCTCCCTTCCTCTCTGTAAAAATCAATAAATATATATTTTTTTAAAAAGTAGGTAACAGTTAATATGTTTGTTTAGTAAGAAAAGGAATGCATTCTTCTGAATTGTAAATTGATCCAACTTACCACTATAAAAATTATGTGTTCTTTTGATAGCCAGAGAAAAAAACAAGAATCCAGGTGTAGCTATTTTCCTGATAAGTATATCAACAAATAACAAAATACATATAGCAATTCTAAGTTCAAATACAAAGTGAAACCTGATTTCTTGGACACGGATAAAGCTATAAGACACCTAGATTTCATATCTCGACCCCTTATCATTAAGGAAGACCTAAAGGCCACTTAAGTATGGGAAAGATGAATATACTTAATGAATGTGCTACCTTCCAAACAAATAAAACAAGCAAGTCAAACTCAAAGGCTAAGACGGGCCAAATAAACAAGGTTTAAGTTTATGTGGGCCACAAAAAATCGAAAGCTTTAGGTCTATTTCAACAGAGACTTGCTGAATACAAAGGGCTGAAATAAATGAGTAATTGTTAACATTAAATAATAGAACATTTTAATAAAAATTAATATTTTTCTTGAACATTACCTTACCAGACACTGCACAAATTAATAAGTGTAATGCAAATAAACCTATTTTTCTTGTTCTCCGAAAGCGAAATATTTCCTGTTGCACACACCAAACAATTCAGTACAAGGCTAAATGATGTGGCAATCGGCTGCTACAATATTCATTGCTAGTCCTGACCGGTTTGGCTCAGTGGATAGAGTGTTGGTCTGCGGACTGAAGGGTCCCAGGTTCAATTCCAGTCAAGGGCATGTACCTTGGTTACAGGCACAACCCCAGTTGGGGGTGTGCAGGAGGCAGCTGATAGATGTTTCTATCTCATTGATGTTTCTAGCTCTCTATTCCTCCCCTTCCTCTTCTGTCAAAAATCAATAAAATATATGTTAAAAAAAACTTTCTGGAATGACAAGATGTTATCTCTCCCTGCCCCAATCGTCATTAGCAAATATTGTAGTTTGTTATTAATAATTATGTATTATGTATAACAGGGTATTGTAAAAATTATGTATAACAGGATATTGTAAAAATTAAATTATAAATTTTTTATTAAAACATTTCTTACATACCGTTATGTTGGCTGGGCCACAAAAATATTCGTGTGGGTTGCATGTGGCCTGTGGGCCACGAGTTTGACATGCTTGAAGTAAAAGGTCAAACCATTCCCTTGAGAACAGGGAGCAGAAATTGAGGTAATTTCTTGAAAGACACTGCTAAAATTTCCAAAAAAGAAAGCTGGCATTACAGAGAACAGAGTCTGTATTACTGGAGGCAGATAACCTTACCCAATGAGACTAAATTGCTGTAGTTCTCCAACATCACATCTCTGTATAAGTCCCTCTGTTGCAAGTCCAGGTATTCCCACTCCTCCTGAGAGAAGACTATGGACACATCACTGAATATCACTGATCCCTGAAATGACAAACCATATAAAACAATTAAAATTAAAGATATTTTATTTAAAGATGGAAGAAGAAAAGATGGAAGAGATACTGCAGGAAATGGACCAAGCAAGCAAATAGGCTTGGCTGGAAGCATGTTAAGATAATGAGTTAGAAAATCATTGTGCCTGAAGCAGCATGCCTGTGTTCTTGAAGGATTCTGTTGCTACAGATATAACTTCTTATATACTCTGGCACACCTTAATTATTCAGACATGTCTGGGAAAGAAAAAATCAGTTTCCCAATTAAATGAAATATTGTATATAAGCCTTCTTGCCTGCTATATGTCCCATTCATGAATTCTCAAGAAATGTGAGTCCTTCTACCTTTTCTCCTTAAGAGAAGACTTTTAAAAAAATGTTTATGATATCTGTTAGAAGAGATCTAAACACAGTTAAAAAATTTCTGCCAAGTTCATTGTTTAACCCAATCAAATCATAAGTGTTTTGCTATTAATGATGATTCTTCAATAAACTTAAAATAAAATTGATTGTGCAATAGTTTATGCAATGGATGAGACTTAATCTTCTTCCATACTTAAATATCTTTGGTCTACACAAAATAGTCAAGGTCCTCCTTAATTTTGAGAGTCTACAACTATTTATTTACCTACATGATCTTCTTAACTGCTATCATTTTCCATCCCTCACTGTATGCATTCTTTGTTCCTGAGTTAGAGGATACCAGTTACTGATGTAGAATCTGGATTCTGGTGATCCAGATTCACAAAGATGTCTTTCTAGACAAGCGCAATCTGTTCAACTACAAATGGAATTCTGTTCCTGGTGTACAACTCCTAAGAGATTCCCAGAGAAGATTCATTATCTCTGCATACAAGACCCAACCACATTACTAGCCAGTCCTAAAAGCCTCACAAAGTATGAGATCTCATAATATACTGAGGCTGAGGCCAACCAATAGCAAATCTCATATACTTGGAAAACTGAAGTATGGAAAAGGTCAGTTTTCCCCTCACAAAGTATGAGATCTCATAATATACTGAGCCTGAGGCCAACCAATAGCAAATCTCATATACGTCAGTTTTGACATGAGTAGTCAAATGTGCCTATCCTCTCTCATCATCTCACTAGAGATGGTCAAACATCTCCCTCAAAGGATTTCATTTCTGCTCCATAGCATCTCTTAGGAGACTGAGCACATATAGATGATGCTGAATGATTTGTTCAATGAATACATAAACAATAACTGAAAAAAAGAGGACTCATGGGGTAGGCATTATACTATTTAGCCTCTTCCCTCACTGATTTTAGAGGAAATGAAAGAAGGTTCTAAAGTAGGAAGTTTCTGGATAAATAAATGTTCAGAGGATCTTAAATGACAGTTATTTCCAGAAAAAGAAAGAAAGTAACTTACATGGGCCATAGTTTATAAATTCAAGAACTGGTCAGTATTCCTTGGGGTTTACTTGCCTGGAGAACCAGAGTTCACAGAAACCAGAGCTAGGAGGAGGAAAGGGAAGCCATGAGATCAGTTAAGTCTCAGAAATCCCCAAGTAACTTAAGTTAATATGTCCCTTCCCCCCTCTTTAACAAACACACATACTGTACACACAGGGAGATTTGAGGGAATCTGGACTAATCTAATCCCCAGTCATAAATTCCAGGGCTGATAAAGGGCCACTTCCTCTAAAGCAGTCTTTTTCAAAGCTTTGCAGGCCTGCTTGGATTCATTTGGTACAAAGAGACATTCATAAGGACCAATCCCGGCAGTCATTACCACTATCAAACTGCTATACTGGCAGCCCTGCCTGCCTACTGCCAGAATTTGCAGAATCTTCTGGACTCCTCACTATTTTCAATCAGAATCATCCACATTGCTTTCCTGCATGATTTCATCTCTTTCTTACAATGAAGGTAAAAAAAAGTTATGGATTCATGCTCCCAGCAGGTAGATAATAGCATATCTATTTATCAAGAACTTTCATGTGATTGGTTTTTTATATACATTAGCTATCCTCAGGATTACAATGTAATATAATAATTATCCTATCTATGCAGTGGATCAAAAAATTCACACTCGAAGAAGTAAAATCACTTGTAGAAATTCAGTTAGTAAGTAGCAAAGTTTATTTTTCTAACCACAAAATCAGTACTCTTTCAACGGTAGCTCTTGCCTCAGAATTGCTAGTTCCAATTAGAGAAAGATGAGCATGTACGACTCACTAAAAAGTAGAAATACATCAAATCACCAAAAGATATTAAATATCACTTTAAGAGAATTGATGCCCATATCAGCAAGTTTGTGGTGAAATGAACAGTCTAACCTACAAAGGATGTAAATTTAGAAGTATGTACAAGAAATATTTAAACCATGCAAACTATCTGACTCAGAAATTCTATTTTGGGGATTAAAGAAAATAATTATATAGGATGTCCCCCAAAAATGTATATGCACTTTGAATAATTATAAAGGCAGTGTTCATTAAAATACACTTTATTTTCAAAATTGAGCTATTAGCTGTTAAAGTGTGTATACATTTTGGGGGGACACCCTGTACATGTACACAAATAGGCAAAACTGTTGACAAACATTATTCATAAAGCATACATAAGGTGAAAAAACTTGCCACTTAAAAATGATGGTGTAGGTCTTTAATTGGGAAGATGAAAATATGTTTACTACTTATTGCAGAGTGAAGAATGCTGGTAACAACAGTTGTAGGTAGTGTGACCCTATATGGCAGGACACACACACACACACACACACGTATGTGCATTATATTCACTAAATACACTTTAGAAAATATTCAAGAAATGTAATCTTTAAAAAATAAAATGAATATTATGACTATATTTGTAAAGTATACCTATATCAGTATAATGAGGTACTAACAGGCATCAAACATTAAGAGAAATCTGTAGCCCAGCCAGATTTAGCGTCAACCCAGGAACCAAAAGGTCCGCAATTCAATTCTTGGTCATGCACATGCCCAGGTTGCTGGCTTGATCCTCAGTATGGGGTATGCAGGAGGCAGCCCATTGATAATGTTTCTCTCATTGATGTTTCTATTCCCTTTCCCTTCCTCTCTTTCCAAAAATCAATAAAAACATATTTTTTAAAAAAGAAAAATGTGCAAAAAATGCTTATTTCAACATTAGAATATTTTCATTTATTGACTGACTTTAGAGAGAAAGAGAAACATCAATTTGTTTCTCCACCTATTTATGCATTAATTGGTTGACTCTTGTATGTATGTGCCCTGACCAGGGATCAAACCCATAACCTTGGTACTTCGGGACAACACTCTAACCAACTGAGCTACCCGGCCAAGGCCTCCACATTGCAATCTTAATTTTCTTTTTGCTTACATTGTTTCATTTTATATGGTCATATATACTCTTGAAACATATTTTTAAAATTTTACAAATAGGAAGCTTTTCTTCAAATAGGTGACTTACTTTTTAAAAATGCCTTGAACTTGGAGGGAAAAAAGCTGCTATGTTTTTATTTGTTTCCAATATGTGAACCAACTCTATGATTCATAACTTTGTCTATACATGTTAGAGTTTTGCCTAGAAAAGAATGTTTGAACATACCCAACTAATGCTTTATTTCATTGCTGTTGCCTCTCATAACTTTTTAAAAAATAAAATTGAATGCTTTCTTTTTTAAAAAATCATCACCTGAGGATTTGTTTATTGATTTTATTTTTTATTATCTATACTAATAAAACGGTAATATCCTAATTAGACTGGACATCCTTCCAGACTTCCTTCCGGACAAAGCTATGGTGGCGGGGACCAAGGCAGAGGCGATTAGGGAGACCAGGCCAGCAGAGGAGCAGTTAGGAGGCGACCAGGCCGGAAGGGGGGCAGTTAGGGGGCGACCAGGCTGGCAGAGGGGCAGTTAGGGGGTGACCAGGCTAGGAGGGGACCAGTTAGATTGTTGCAGAGGTGGTAGAGCTGGGCTAGATCAGTAGAAATTAAATGCTACCCAAGGACTGTGGCAATTTTGTCAAAGTTTCAGTGGTGGTACTATTTTTTTTTAAATATATATATATATATACACCCATTTTGCTTATTGATTTCAGAGACAAAGAGGGAGAGATAGAAACATCAATGATGAGAGGGAATCATCAATTGGCTACCTCCTGCATGCCCCACACTGGGGATCGAGCCCACAACCCAGGTATGTCCCCTGACCTGGAATCAAACATGACCTCCTGGTTCATAGGTCGAACCTCAACCACTGAGCAACACCAGCTGGGCTGTTTATTGATTTTAGAGAGAGAGCAAAACATCTATGTGAGAAACAACAATCAGTTGCCTCCCATTCACACCCCAACCAGCAATTGAACCTGCAATCTTTGTGGTGTACGGGATGATGCTCCAACCATGGAGCAACCCAGCTGGGGCACCTCTCATAACTTCTTTTTATTTTTTTAAATATATTTTTATTGATTTTTTACAAAGAGGAAGGGAGTGGGATAGAGAGTTAGAAACATCGATGAGAGAGAAACATCGACCAGCCGCCTCCTGCACACCTCCCACCTGGGATGTGCCCGCAACCAAGGTACATGCCCTTGACCGGAATCAAACCCGGGACCCTTCAGTCTGCAGGCCGACGCTCTATCCACCGAGCCAAACCGGTCTTGGCCTCTCATAACTTCTTGATCTTGCTTCTGAACTTTTAATTTTAGCCATGATGCCTTCCAAAGAGTTAATGAATCTTCTTGTTCTGTTGGTCTACTTTGCATCAAAATTATAAGAGTAACTATGAGGATATAAAGCTTATTGTATAAAATCTATTTACCTCCACAGAAATCCCACAGGTTTGGTTATTGTGGGGTTTTTTTGTAGAAAAATGATTATTGCTTTTTATTTTTAATTACAATTGACACTCAACATTATTTTATACTAAAGGCCCAGTGCACAGATTCGTGCACTGGTGGGGTCCCTCAGCCTAGACCAGCCGTGGGCAAACTACGGCCCGCAGGCCGGATCCGGCCCGTTTGAAATGAATAAAACTAAAAAAAAAGAAAAAGACTGTACCCTTTTATGTAATGATGTTTACTTTGAATTTATATTAGTTCACACAAACACTCCATCCATGCTTTTGTTCCGGCCCTCTGGTCCAGTTTAAGAACCCATTGTGGCCCTTGAGT
>NW_006295184.1:148075-150472 GCF_000327345.1 Myotis davidii | reverse complement strand
GCAGAGGCCCCCACCACTGCTGCTGCACTCTCCAGCCATGAGCCCGGCTTCTGGCTGAGTGATGCTCCCCTTGTGGGAGCACACTGACCACCAGGGAGAAGCTCCTGTGTTGAGCGTGTGCCCCTTGGTGGTCAGGGCACTTCATAGCGACCGGTCAACCGGTCGTTCGGTTGCTTAGGCTTTTATATATACAGATTAGTTTCAGGTGTACAGCATAATGGTTAGACATTTATATAACTTATGAAGTTATCCCCCCAATAAGACTAGTATCCATCTGGAACCATACATAGTTATTACAATATTATTAACTATACTAGAGCCCCAGTGGGCGAAATCACGAGGTAGTCCGCCACTCCACCCACCAGTGCATGCCCCGCCCACCCACCGCCCCGCCACGCCTCACAGCATTTGAACTCTCTTAAGGGTGATTGGGAGGGAGTTTCCAATCCCATTCCTTTTCCTCTAATGGTTTTCCTGCTCCTCCCCGCTTACCCTATGCTGGTCAGGAGAGCCTCTGGCCCCCCTCAAAGGCTAATCAGGGTAAAGAACCTTTGACCTTGGCTATAAAAGCACCTGTCTAACCACTGAGCTTATTAGGCCACCCGGAATCCAGATGCATAGTTACTTCAAATAAACATTTTTGGGGTGTGTATGAAAATTTAAGTCTCTGATATTGAGAGGAAAAAACTGTTGCTTTAAAATAATGACAACACCTATTTCAAATATTGTAATTAAAGTATGAAAAAAAAACCCTCATATAAAAAGGCAGCGGGGCTTCCACCTTCCTGCTTCCGGCCTGGCGCATATAGAATTTAAACCTTCTCTCAGAAGTGTGTAGTAGAGCTAAAGAAGAAGACAACAACCAGGGGTCATCCTTCTCAAATTGTAATTGGCTCACTAATCCAGGACAAAGTTAGAGATCACAACTCTAGTATAAGTCCCCTTTTCCTAACATCATTACAAAGATGTTTGACATAAAAGCTTAGGCTGAGTATGTTGTGGAATGGGCTGCAAAGGATCCATATGGCTTCCTTACAACCGTTATTTTGGCCCTTATGCCATTGTTTCTAGCAAGTGCTGTACTGTCCTGGAAACTGGTCAAGATGATTGAGGCCAGGGAAAAGGAGCAAAAGAAAAAACAAAAACACCAAGAAAATATTGCAAAAGCTAAATGACTGAAAAAGGATTGAAGGAATGAACAGGCTCTGCAACCAGAGGAAACTCATTTGGGAAATTATACAGCTTTGGAAGGACCCTGTAAGATTTCTTATCTGGATTTATGAGAGTATTTAACTGTTTGGCTGCTGACGTATTTTTTCGGACATATGCCAAAACTGCGGCACTAATTGCGCGTGTATGGGAAAAAATGTAAAACACTTTTTAAACAAATTCTAGTGTTTTGGAGCAGCATTATTACCCTCTCCGCAGTCTTGGCATTAAAAAAAAAAAAAAACAGGAGCGCTATCGCGCTCTTCGCATTTTTGGAGTAACATAAGAAGAGCGCGATAGCGCTCCTTAGCAGTCAAATGGTTAATAAACGAAGCCTGAGCATATGGAAGAATCATGTTAGTTCTGACCGCTACTGCAGCAGCTTTTAGGCTTCTGTATAGAAGTCTATTGACAGTTATTTATTATGCCAAAAATGCTTTCTAACTGACTTAGTCATTTGCCATTTTGCAGCTTAATACATCCTGTGGAGAAAAAATGACTTTAGATTATGAACTCTACTCAAATACTGGCTCAAAAAGGGTCCTGTTCTGGACAAAGGAAACTAAGAATGTAAAAATGAGAACTGTCCTGAGGTGAAAAGTATGTTTTGGCTTAAAAAGAGATACAGCATATTAATTTAAAAAAAAAAGACCAAAAATATGTTATTTTACTTTGAAGGCAGTAATAACTGAAAATTACAGGTTTCTTTCAGGCCACATCCTAAAAATGTCGATGCTTTTTTTATGTGTTAAGCTTATACAAAGGGTCTTCAAAGACCCCTGACCCTGCCTTCTGAAGATTTTAGGTTAACAGGTTTGTCTTTTTAAAAACTGTGAGGAGAGAATTTTTAAAACAGTAACAGAACAGCCCTAGCCAGTTTAGCTCAGTGGATAGAGTGTCGGCCTTCGGACTGAAGGGTCCCAGGTTTGATTACAGTCCAGGGCACATGCCCAGGTTGCGGGCTTGCTCCTCAGTAGGGGACGTGCAGGAGGCAGCCAATCAGTGATTCTTTCTCATCATTGATGTCTCTATCTCTCTTTCTCTCTCCCTTCCTCTCTGAAATCAATAACGATATTGTTAAAAAAAAAATCACAAAACAAAACTGTGAGGTGATGGGGGATGTTGGACTGCCGCTCCTGCCTGCCTCTCCTGTTCATCCCAGCACTGCTGCACCTGCCACGGCTCGCA
>NW_006295184.1:113333-146109 GCF_000327345.1 Myotis davidii | reverse complement strand
TTTTTAAAAAAAAAACCACAAAACAAAACTGTGAGGTGACTAATTTTTAAAAACAACCGGCCACACCTCCTTCCTCAGCCATACTGTCACATCATCCAAGTTATACTTTATAAACAGCCTTGATGTGTTACACACATGCAAAAAAAGTACACAACGTGGGTAAACTACTTTGCCTTAGAAGTATATATTTAGTAATCACTTAGTTAGATTATTTTTTGTGTGAAATGAGAACTGATCGACCAAACCTTTCGAACAGACCCACCAGACGATAAATATCACCATATGTTTGATTCACAGTACATTTGGGCATAAACACTTCAATTACAGCTTTGTGTTTAGTATCAAAAACCTTTCCTTGTGTGTGTTTTCACTGCAGATCCCTTGTGTCTGGATTACATTCTGAAAACTGCTTATTACAGATAAAGCACCTTTCCAGGTACACTTCTGAGAAACAGATGTATTTATGCACACAAAGGTGTGTGCACACCTTTTCACGCACAAATGTCTATACGATGCCTGCGCCACACTCCCAGCACATGCCCACCACGTGTGTGCAGCCGTGCACCTGGGTCCTGGCATAAACAGGCTGCCCCCGAACACACTGGAGCACCGCTGGCCTCCTCAGCGAAGTTTTTTGTTTTGTTTTGCTTTGTTTACTTGGAAATAGTTTCATTGGCTCATAAGACCTTTGCATATAAAAAAATACCCCAGAACACTATGCAGTATTAAATCACAATTACATTTTTTTACCAATTAAAACTACCCAGAATATACATTTTTTAAAGGAAAAAAAATCCTACAGAACTAAATTCTGAAATGACATTATGATTTAAATACTATGACAAAATAGATAATTCCTTATAACATTAACTCATTGCAAAAAACTGCCAGACACTTCCATATGCATAACCATTGCAGAGTGCAAATGAACACAATTCAACATTTCACACTTAGCTGAAGTAGCTGTGCCTCCAATTAAGAAACTCTCAAATTTCTGGCACAAAAAGTTGGGCTGTTTTAACTTTTACCAGGAAACCAACTTAACAATCCATTTACTCTCTTTTTGGCCATTCCTATTAAAGAAAAAAGGTAAGAAAATAACATCCTTCTGCTGTCATAGCTTCAAAGAGTCAGCATCACCTCTGCTTGAAGAAATCCCCTCCTCTCAATTCTTCAGGCAGGTATTCCTGGTCCACAGGCTCACTGTACATGGGGTTGTATTTGTAGCCCTTGCTAGAGGCCAGGTCCTTCATGAGCCGAGTCGGCGCATTCCTCAGGCGGGACAGGGGACAGAGGCCCCTGGTGGTTCCACAAGCAGGCTTTGATGTTGTTGTAGGCGCTGTACACCTCAATAGACTTTGGGGCTCTGGCAAAATAGACTACACACTGGACCAGAAGCACCTCGCATTCGGGCATGCCTGTGAAGTGACAGCCCTGGTATGCGGCCACTGCTACGGTAATGCAGATGGGTCTGCCAGACCTATGTCTTCACTGGCAAACCTCACCAGCCTCCTTGCCACATACAGTGGGTCCTCTCCTACTTCGAGCATGCATGCCAGCCAGTAGAGGGAGGCACTCGGGCTGAGCCCGCATCAACTTATGAAGAGCAGAAATGCAGTTGTAGTGCTCTTCTCCTCTTCGGTCACATTAAATGTGAGACTTCTGGAGGCCTTCCTTTCACATCATTCTCAGTGATCAGAACTCTACTGGGAGAATAGGCTTGCCCACTCTTCTTACAAAACATCTTCCTGGAGCTTCATCTGGCCAGCACCGCCAGCTGCAGTCCATTCACTCCAATTTGTACTCCCCAGCAGAGTTCACCGGCATCGCTGTACCAGCTGCGCGAACCTCTCCACCCCCAAGGGGCCTGGCGCCTGGGGTTGCGCAGCCCACACCCACCCGAGCCACTCTGCTGGGGGCTCCACGCAGGGTGAGAGTGGGGGCAGGGTGGCCAGTGCCAAGAGGCGCCTCGGAGAGCCAGAGGGTTTTTCTTTATTTTTAAAAGACTGTACCACACACACCTGGCCCCCAGCGTTGCCCAGGCCTGGGCTAGGGGCCTTAGGCGGTTTGAAGACCAGCCATGCCCCCAATCCAGACGCCATGGGTCCCCTCATGGTGACTGGTTGATTGGTCGTTTAGGTCGTGATGCCTCTTGGCCTTTTATAATTATGACTAGAGGGCTTGTGCACAAAATTCGTACACGAGGGAGAGGGGGTGGTGTTCCCCTCAGCCCAGCCTGCACCCTCTCCAATCCAGGAACCCTCAGGAGATGTCTGACTGCTGGGATTGGGCCTAAACCAGCAGTTGGACATCCCTCTCATAATCCTGGACCATTGGCTCCTAATTGCTCACCTGCCTGGTTGCCCCTAACTGCACCCCCCGCTGGCCTGATTGCCCCTCACTGCTTCTGCATGCTGGCCTGATAGCCCCTAACTGCCCCCACTGCGGGCCTGGTTGCCCCTAATTCCCCCCTCCCCCCGCTGGCCAGGTTGCCCCCAATTGCTGACCTGGTTGCCCCCAACTGCCTCCCTCTGGGGGCCTGGTTGCCCCTAACTGGCCCCCCCTGCTGGCCTGGTCGCCCCACACAGCCTGCTTGTTCAGTCATTTGGTTGTCCCTCACTAACCCCTTGCCAGCCTGGTCATAGGCAGCCATCTTTGTGAGGGTGTGAGGGTTAATTTGCATATAACCTCTTTATTAATAGGATTCCCTATGCTGTAGCAATTTGTACTTCTTAATCCCTTCAATTTTTCACCCAGCCCCCACAGGGTTTTGATATTATTTTATCACAATCTGCAGTGCATGCTAAAATCAGATGATATCTCCTTCTCAGAATCTTCCAAGCCATGCCATCTGACTTTTATTTGTTTTGCTTTTTTTTGGTTTGTTTTTTCCCCCAAGAACTCAGCACACTCACTGATGCTTGTTCAAGTCCCTCAGGTCCTACAGTCTTCATGGTCTCACTTCTTAATCGCTCATCTGCCTGGTTGCTCCTAACTGCCCCCGCCCCCCCAATGCCGGGAAGAAAGCCCACCCAAAGCAATACAGGCTGTAGACAGTGCCCCCAAGACAAAATGCTATGGTCAGTTAGTACAGGATGTTGTTGGTTCCTCTGCCCTTCAAAGTGTACCAAGAGGTCATTGTCTACCTGGAGGAGTTTGTTTCTGAGCCACTGGGTTCTCCAAGTAGTTCCAGACAGTTGAGCTGAAGGAGCAAATCAGTGCCTGGAAACCTCCAGCATAGGGGCTTCAGCTAGAGTCAACTCCCCTTTCCCCTGACTTCTTCAATGACCTTTATCACACTTATCTTAGTCTTATTCCTATTGAGGTTTATCCACCTTCATAAATAGTAAGCAACACAAGAATAGCAACCATGTCACTTTAGTCACTGTATTTTCCCCAAGTACTAGCAAAGGATCTGGCATATTGTACGTTACACATGTCTGATAATTCAATCTAGACATTCCATTTCTAGGAATTTATCCTTAGGAAATATTTGTAAAAGTATACAAAGAGATATATGTAAGGAAGTTCATCAAAGAATAATTTATAACCAAAAGTCAGAATACCTAATATAGGCAACAAACCTAAATAATGTTCCTCTATAGGATGACATATTGTGAAATATTAATGATGATGATATTGGTTCATATTAATTAATGAAGGAAGATACCCACAATAAATTGCCAAGTATGACAGGCAGACTAAAAATATACACACTGTTGGGAGGCGGCTGACTCTCATATATGAAAAACACAGGCTTTGTTATCAGGATCCAGGCCATGAATCTAAGCTCTGACAATTATCAACTTGGAGATATTTGTTACTGGAAAGGGGACGTGGCCCTGAATGGATCTGCCTACGGCCAGCCAGTAGTGTGTGGGTTCTTGACTTTGTGCAGGAAAAATTTCACAACATAAGCCCAGATGAATTTTAGAGGATGTATATTAAAGCTGGGGATGGTGAAACAAGGAATGGCTGAGGAGCCTAGGCTGGGCTGCTTTGGATCACTAAGAAGTTAGAGAAGCCCTTGATGGTTTGGCTCAGTGGGTAGAACATCGGCCCACAGGCTGAAGGGTCCGGGTTTGATTCCAGTCAATGGCATGTACCTGGGTTGCACACTGGATCCTAAGCCCTGGTCAGGATACATGCAGGAGGCAACCAATGGATGTTTCTCTTTTGCATGGATGTTCCTCTCTGTGTGTCTCTCCCCCTCCCTTCCACTCTCTCTAACAATCAATGGGAAAGTGTCCTCAGGTGAGGATTAATAAAACAAAAAGTCAGAGGAAAGGGGATCTTGGGGACAGGTTGGGGGGGGGGCGGTTACCCGGGATGAATTGCTGCTACCCATTGCTCTCCTGGTTACAACCCTCCTGGGGTCCCTTAGAGTGCAGGAAATGCATGGCTGTGGGGAAAAGGTGGGGGAGGTGAGGGGTGTGCTCCTGGGAGGAAGCTGGGACCTTGGTTTTGAGGGCTTGCTGTGTTGAGGAGGTCTTAGGGGAGGATCTCAATAGAATATTCATCAACTCTATGCTGATGTACCAAAATGAGGTTTATTCTCCTAACTTCATCTGTTCTTGGCTATAGTTGGCAAATGGCACTAATTGGATTTCTGCTGTCTGTCTCCCCAAGGACGGTGATTTAGCTATTTACCCTCTCTCTGCTTGGGAAGAAATGCAAACCATTTATTCTCAAGTGTCCCTGGCTTACAGAAGATAGGATTTACTAGAAGGCCACAAACTGCTTGGCATCTAGATATTCTAGATCAGTGGTTCTCAACCTTCCTAATGCCATGACCCTTTAATACAGTTCCTCATGTTGTGGTGACCCCCAACCATAAAATTATTTTCGTTGATACTTCATAACTGTAATTTTGCTACTGTTATGAATCGTCATGTAAATATCTGATATGCAGGATGTATTTTCATTGTTACAAATTGAACATAATTAAAGCATAGTGATTAATCACAAAAACAATATGTAATTATATTTGTGTTTTCCGATGGTCTTAGGTGACTCCTGTGAAAGGGTCATTCAACCCTCAAGGGGGTCGCGACCCACAGGTTGAGAACCGCTGTTCTAGATGGCTACAAACTGTTCTTTAACTATATGTCCCAGTTTCCCTATTCAGCTTTGTCCTGGCTTACTAGCCTGTCTCACTTTGGACATGTTACTTAATTTTCAATGCCTGTTTCCGTCTAAACTATGGGGAGAATAATAACAGTATCTATCTTACAGGGATGTTATTAATGCTAATATAATACATATAAAATACATATAGCCCTGGCCGGGTAGCTCAGTTGGTTAGAGTATTGTCCTAATATGCCAAGCTTTTGAGTTCAATCCCTGGTCAGAGCACATACAAGAATCAACCAAATGAATGTATAAATAAGTAAAACAACAAATCAATCTCTCTCTCTCTCTAAACTCAATCAATAAAAGTCTTTAAAAGTAAAAATGAAATACATATACTTAAAATAACTTATTATAAGCACTTAATAAAATAACATTACATGCCCCTTATTCTATTAAATAAAATATCTTAAATAATATTTAATTTAAAATGTTTATGTTATCTGTACTAATTTTCTTTAGTAACTTCAATACTAGGATATACATCTCTTTTTGTCTTATAGTAAACTTTTTGAGATTTTTCCAAGATTGCTCTTTACAACAAATTTTAAAACTAGGCTTGAGAATGTAATTTTTCTTAATAATATTAGCAAAAAATCCACAAAAATGAAGAAACGGCACAAAGCCCCTCTTGCTCTCCATCCCTAGCATCTCCAAGAGATAGCATTTGGCATTATAAAACTCAAGAAATTTTATTTGATAAGGTGTCATACTGAAGATAGAAATATTTGACCAAGTTCTTCTGTATAACATGTCTGAATATATCACTACTATCACTTTTTCTCCCGTTATTGTAAATCTGTACTTAGACATAACCTTGAACAATTAAAAAAAAGTCTCTAATTCTAAAAGGTTATCTTGATAATTTGTTGCCATAAGGTGTAAATTCTTGAAAGACTTTTCATATTAGAGGGGAACCACTGCACTTCCTTTTACTCTATACAGGCATAGAAATATAATAAATTTTATGACTGCACTGGGTTCCTTTTTCAAAGTGTTGGAGAGTCTTTAACTCCTTAAATAATCAATTTTTGTGATTCTATTTTGCAAAGTCAACAGGTACACAGAAAAATATCTGGAAAGACAAACATCAAGATAGTAATATTCATTAACTCTGGATGGTGGGACTATGGGCAATTTAAATGTTTTTTAAAAGATCTTAGGTCTTGCCCTGGCCGGTTTGACTTGCTTTGGCTTGGTGGATAGAGCATCGGCCTCCAGACAGAAGGGTCCCAGGTTCTACTCTGGTCAAGTCTCCCTTCCTCTCTAAAATTAATAAAAAATGTGTTTTTTTTTTTTTTAAAAAAAAAAGTTCTTAGGTCTCTATATTTTTTCCTTTCTACACTAAACCTGCATGAATTTTATCATCAGAAACAAAAATTAAACTATTTCCATAAAAATAAAATAAAAAACAGAGTTGGGGAGAAATGTGAGTCTATAGGCCTGTGAAATGAATAGAGTGTGATTTATTTAATAATTTTCAATTGTTAGGCACTAATTTATATAAGATTATCTCAAAGAACATTCTCATATATCATTACTCTGATTCTAGACCAGTGGATCTGAATCTTTCTGGGTCATTTTTGATAATCTCATTAAATTATAAACTTTCTCTCAGAAAAATGGCACATTAACAAATATATACAATTTTTTACATACTATTTCGAGGGGTTTCTGGTTCCCTGAAAGCCCCAAACTGATCAAATTATCTCTGGTTAAGAATTCCTGTTCTAGACCATTTGAGCATCTCATTTTTTAAAACTAGAAAGTGCCCAACAAAATTAGCTTGATATTTTAATTTTTCCTGATCTATTGGAGTGGATAGGGAACTGCCCCAAATTATCACATAACAACAAATAGCAAATGTTTATTACAATACTTATGAAGTATCAGGCACTGTTCTAAGAGTTTTGCAAAGAGTTATAAAAAGAAAATTAATGGCAATTATCTGCCAAATGAATATGTGCATATAGGCACTAGGGAAGGGACATAGGTATCAATTCAATGGACAGGTCATTTAAGAAGGAAGTAAATATTCCCATGTCCTAACAAAAATACAGTTCACAGAACAAGAGGAAATACCCAGGAACCTTGACCTTGAATTTTAAATGGGCAATAGAAATTCATTCCTCCTTATCCTCAGAGCCCTTTTCTTAGAATTGATAGCACTGGGGAAGTAGGTAATCTTAAAACAGGCTTTTCTTGGATCCCAGCCCAGTCTGGCTAAATCAGGGCAAATCACAACCACACCGGTCCTCACCATCCACACAAATTCAGAGTGAGGTAAGAGGTTGAGTACTGTTGACACTTAGAGAAAAGCCAGACCAGGGATGGAAACTTCACAGCAGTGTCCTGGAGGGAACTCCGTGGTTCTGAAACCTGCCGTTGGACCCCTCAGAGCTGTGTGTGTGTCCGCGCGCACGCGCGCTCCTGAGGATGAAGTGCGGTGGGATTACGCCCAGGGTCAGCAGAGTGACACGTTCACTTCCAACATTCTTATGCCAAGATCGGGTCTTTTGCTGGAAATCTTTCCACGACCGGGGCCATTTCTCTGCAGCTGGGCTGGTGCAGCTAGAGGGCAGAGATTCAGCTGTGACCTCAAGGATCGTAGTCACACAGTCCACGGCCATCTCCGTCACACAAGAACCTTCACCCAATTCAGTCACACAAACACCATCGCCCACTAGTTGCGGACTCACTACTGCACATCATCCTGGTGCCACACCGGGCCCGCGCCGCCACCCACTCACACACAGCTACGCCACCGCGGTTCTCACGCACACTCCGGCAGGCGTGCGGAGCTCCCAACGCTCTGCGGTGAGGCCACGCCTTTGCTATCCCCGCGGGCTGCAGCGCCTTCCCTACGGATGGCCAGAGCTAACGCTCCCGCCAGGACTGCTCACCTGGACTCCGAACCGTTTCCACAGTGATGCCCACTAGAAGCGAGTGCGGGTCAGCCCGAGGCCTAAGGGGCCGCACGCAGGGGTTGCTGGGAGCTTCGGCTCAGCACTAAATGCGCAGGCGTGGCCAACCCCAGGAGGTGGAGTTTCAGTCCCGCCCTTGGGTTAAGTGAGCCGAGATCCCCTCGCGCCCCAGCAAGGGTGGGGGTCCTGGATCTTTCCTAAGTTGCCACAGGCTCCTTAAACGGGGGGTAGCGCGTAGTGGGGCCAGCGGGGGCGTTCTGTGAGTGACCAAGCCGGCGCTGTGTGTCTGTCTTTGCGGTGATTCTGGGTGCGACTTTTTTCCACAGATGTAGCTGGTGTGTGTTTGAGAGGTTGCGATGGCGGGATGGGAATGTGGTTTGTTAAGATTTTATGACTGTGTGTGGGGCTGTGTAGAGCAGAATGCTGGGGTGGGGGCAGGAGGGCCTCTGAGATAATGGGACTGAGTACAGGGGATTGTGTTTTGGTGAACCTGAAATTGATTCTGAACATTCATGTGGCGTGGTTTCGATAGATTTGTTTTCCTCTGCAGACCATGGTGTGTGAGTCTGAGAAACAGCCCACCTAATTGTGTGGTGAGTATATGCGCTTCTGATATAATCTTGCAGAACTGTGGCAGGATGGCTATCTGGATGGTGGATGTGACCCAGAGCCTCACTCTCCACAAATAGAGAAAAGAATGTTGCATCTAAGCATAAACTTTACTGATGGATTTAGTGAGAGGGGAAAAAACCTTATATTTCTGGATAATTATGTATTTGTTTTACATTTAATCACAGATTAATTATGGGGAAGAATGTGAATAAGCATAACTTTAAAAATAAGTTTTCAAAGGTAATTCCTGTTATGCAGCAGTTGTTTTTCTTCTGCCCCAGATTCCCATGAGTGGGTGTTCCCTCTTTCTTAGTATTAAGGGGATTTTGTTGGGAAGATTTAAGACACCCTAGACTAAGTTTTGGGGTTTTTTAAGTCTATATATATAAAAGCCTAATATCTAATTATTCCTCCCACCTTCTACCCTCTGCCAGTTACTATGATGTGCACTGACCCACCAGGGGGCAGACGCTCCAACAGGTAGGGTCGGGCAGATCAGGACTGGGTGAGGCAGGCCAGACATGCCCTGGAGCCCTCCCATTGTCCCTCCTGTTAGAAATGCTCTCAATGATGTAGTAGGAATGAGACAAACACTCAAAACTGAATTGGCAAGGCAAATTTACTTTTGTGCAGAAGGGTGCTCCTGCCTGCAAATCATGGGCAAAAGCACACTGAATGGGAAGTCTGTTCTGGTTTTATTTCCTGACTCAGGGTCTGCCCTGCTCCTCACTCTCAATCCTGACCTGATTGTTCAGATTCCCATTATTATGCAATTGGCTAATTCAGAGGAAGGGGAAGGTAAGGCAAAGCCTAAGATGGTAGCCCCCTGAGAGCCTGAAGGTCATGTCAGGCTCTCAGAAACTAACTAAACAGAGTTAGTTTCCTGCAAATCGCAGAACCTAAGATGGCAGCCCCCTGAAAGAATCTGAAGGTCATATCAAAATGGCAGGACCTAAGATGGCAGTTAGCTCCTTTCTTTGACAGAAAGATCCCTGGTTCACTCTCACACTCCCAGCTCCCAATGGGGTCCCTCGGCCTGGCCTGCGCCCTCTCGCAACCCGGGACCCCTCAGGGGATGTTGGGGAGCTGGTTTTGGTCCGATCCCGCAGGCCAGGCCAAGGGACCCCACTAGTACACGGATTCTAGTATTTTATAAAGTTGTTGTAAACACTGAATTAGTGAGCCGTTGCTCTTAGGGAAACACAGAGTTAGTTTCCTGCAAGCATCTAGTCACAACATTTTCATCAATACATAACCTGTTTTATGTGTCTCTTTTTACACACTCTTCTCATAGATTTTTTTTATTTCTTTAACATTAAACTCACGACCAACAGCACTATAACTCATGCCTGAATGAAGCTTACCTAACATATTTTCTCTGTAAGGCACATTACAGCCTTCTTGTGCTTAGGAGCACTAGACATCACTTTAACTCTAGACTTGGGGGCATTTTAAAAAGCAGGATCACCAATAAAAGGCACAAAAGTGAGAAAACATGGTACTAAATAGACTGTGAAAAAAGTACTTGATCAGGGAAGTAGTTAATTTGGGGAGCTCCATATGTAAACTATTAATCTAGACAAAATATACCAAATATAGACTGGTCTAGAGATGAGTGATATATAATTATATATTATTTCCATATTAAATTAGATTGTGAAAATTACCTAAACTAGTATGACATTTAGTATGTTCTCAGGGACAAATTTACTTTCTAGATATCCACAATAAAGGAAAAAAATAATGAATATGTTTCATATATATTACAAAATCTATTCAAATTGTATCCTATATAATAAAAATGTAATATGCAAATTGACCCTAACAGCAGAACGACTGGGAATGACTGGTCACTATAACACACACTGACCACCAAGGGGAAGATGCTCAATGCAGGAGCTGCCCCCTGGTGGTCAGTGAGCTCCCACAGGGTGAGCTCTGCTCAGCCACAAGCCAAGCTGATGGCTGCCAGTACAGCAGTGGTGGTGGGAGTCTCTCCCACCTCCTCAGCAGCGCTAAGGATGTCCGACAGCAGCTTAGGCCTGATCCCCACTGGCAAGTGGACATCCCCCGAGGGCTGCCAGGCTGCCAGAGGGATGTCTGACTGCCAGCCTGGGCCTGATCCCCCAGGAGCGGGCCTAAACCAGCAGGTGGACATACTCCGAGTGGTCCCAGACTGCAAGAGGGCATAGGCCAGGCTGAGGGAGCCCCCCAAGTGCACAAATTTTTGTGCACCGGGCCTCTAGTATTTAATAAATACAGTGACTCACACACTTTTCAACAGCTACTATGAAGTTCAAAAGGAAAAAGTGTCAATCTCAACTCAAACTATAATAAGTAGTTAGGAGATAAGGTTTGGGTAGTAAAAATGTAGTCCTCATAGGATATATTCAAATTAAAAACCTATTAGTTTAAAACAGACTTCTATAAGATATAGAATAATACCCATAAACCTTATGGTAATCCCAAATAAAAAACCTCAAAAGACACACAACTAAAGGGGAAAGAACCCAAACAAAACACTAAAGAAAACCAGCAAATCATGAGACGATATCTTATTAACCATTATTTCCCAATAAATGTAATTCAAAGAAAAATAAATTATTTTATAAAATAGAAACATGACCTACCTATATGCTGCTTATAAGAGAACCACTTCACATAGAAAGACACAATACAGACTGAAAATCAAGGAGTGAAAAAACACATTCCATGCATGCATTAGAAAGGAAAAGAAAGTTGGAGTAGCAATACTCATATCAGAAAAAATAGACTTTAAAACAAAACATGTTAAAAAAAAAAGACAAAAAGGATATCACATAATTATAAAAGAATCAACACTGAAGCAATCTAAGAAGAGAACATGACAACTGTAAATATCTCTATGCTTCCAACATAGGAGCATCTAAATCTATAAAGCAATTATTGACAGACATAAAGAAAGAAATTCATAGTAATACAGTTGTAGTATGGGATTGCAATACCTGACTCACATTTATATAGATAATCCAGACAGAACATTAATAAGAAATAATGGTCTTAAAATGTCAGGTTAGACCAGGTCAACTTAATAGACATCGATACAATGTTTCATCCCACAATTGCAGAATAAACATTTTTTTACAAGTGCACATGGAATAGTCTCCAATATAGATCACATATTAGACCACAAATCAAGCCTCAATAAACACAAGAAGACTGAAATCATATCAAGCATATTTTCTGACCACAATGGTATGAAAATAGAAGTCAACCATAAGAAGAAAAGTAGATAAAACACAAACATGTAAAGACTAAACAACATGCTACTAAACAACCAAATGCATAAGAAAAGGAAATCAAACAGCAAGTAAAAAACTACTTTGAAACAAATGAAAACAACTTTTCATACTCTAGAGGATGCAGCAAAAGCAGTTCTAAGAAGGAAGTTCTAGCTATATAAGCCTCAAGAAACCAAAAATATTCCAAATAAACTATCTTTATACCTAGAGGAATTTAAAAAAGAACCAACAGAACCCAAAGTAAAAAGAAGAAAGGAAATAATTAAGGTCATAGTAGAAATAAATAAAAAATAGAAATTTAAAAACAGAAAAGGTCGGGGGTTCCAGTCAAGATGGCAGCATAGGTAAAAGCAGTACTCGCTGCCTCCCACAACCATATCAAAGGAACCAAGAATATACAATGGGAAAAGAACAGTGTTGGAAAAATTGGACAACATGCAAAAAAACAAAAACAAAAAAAACCTGCCACTATCTTACACCATACGCAAAATTTAACTCAAAATGGATTAAAAACTTGAACAGCCTGGCGTGTGTGGCTCAGTGGTTGAGTGTTGATCTCCACATCATAGCAAGAGGTTGAGCGTCCTTAGCATATCATTAGCATACTAGAGGCCCGATACACAAAATTCGTGCGCAGGGGGTGTGTCCTATAGTCCAGCCTGCACCCTCTACAATCTGGGACCCCTCGAAGGATGTCCAACTGCCCATTTAGGCCTAATTCCAGTGACTGCCTGCCTGATTGCCCCTAACTACTTCTGCCTACCAGCCTGATCACCCCCTAACCACTCCCCTGCCAGCCTGATGGATGCCTAACTGCTCCCCTGCCAGCCCGATTGCCCCTAACTGCCCTCCCTTGCTAGCCTGGTTGCCCCTAACTGCCCTCCTCTGCAAGCCTGGTTGCCCCCAACTGCCCTCTCCTTCAGGCCTTGTCCCTCTCAACTGCCCTCCCCTGCAGGCCTGGTTCCCCCAACCTGCTCTCCCCTGCAGGCCTGGGAAGCCAGTGTTCCCTGGGAAGTCAGAGATTGATCAGATCAACAAAGTGTTTAAGGACCTGGGGACCCTCAGTGTACTGGGCCTCTAGTGGTTAATAATACTCTGTTACATATAAAAGAATTTGTAAAATTTTTATCCATAAACTTGGAAATAAAACAAACAACAACAAAAAAGATATGCCTCTGAATTTCTATGACATACAGGGGCGAAATGTAAAATTTAAATAAATGGGTCATAAAAAATTCCAAGGGAAATTAGAAAATAATTTGAGAATAAATGAAAATAATGACACAACCTACCCAAATTTGTGGAATGCAGTTAAAGCTAATAGCAGTAAATAAAATGCCTGTATTTAAAAATAAGACTGAACCTAATAATCTAAATTTCTACCTTACAACACTGCAAAAAGAACAGCAAACAGAAGGAAGGAAATAGAAAAAAAAGTAGAGTGAAAATAAAATAGAGAATAAGAAAACCATAGCAAAATCAACAAAGCCAAAAGTTGCTTATTTTAAAAGGTCAACATGCTTTGATCAGTAGTAGATGAGTGGATTAAAAAACTGTGGTACATTTACACAATGAAAAACTATGCAGTGGTAAAAAAAAAAAAAAAAAGAAATTCTCGCCCTGGCCAGTGTCTGCCCTGGTATAAGTGTGCAGGGTTTGATTCCCAATCAAGGGCATGTACCTGGGTTCTATCTGGTGGGTTGGGGTGCTTGAGGGAGATGTGTGTCTCTTACATCGATGTTCCCCCCTCCCTTCCCCCATCATTCAACTATCTCTAAAAATCTATGGAAAAAAATATCCTTGGGTGAGGATTAACAAAAAAAGAGAAGGAACTCTTACCTTTTGTGACAACATGGATGGACCTGGAAATTATTATGCTAACTAAAATAAGCCTTCACGGAGTACCCCTACAACAACCTGCACAATCACTTTGGCATCCTACTGTCACACCAAATACCATATGATCTCACTTATATGTGGAATCTAATAAATAAAATAAACTGACAAAATAGAACCAGAGGCATGGATATGTGGAACAGACTGACAGCTGTCAGAGGTGAGGGGGGAGGTGAGGACTGGATGAAAGAAGCTAAGGGATTAGACAAAGAATAGATAGAACATGCATAACCCATAGACACAGACAGCAGAGTGGTGATGGCTAGAGAGAAGGAGGGACAGGGCTGGGTGGAGCAAAACTTCTACTCTTTTAACTACAAAGCATTGTTGAAAGAGGGAAATGGGGACATCTGTAATAGTGTCAAAAATAAGAATAAAGTTAACAAATAAATAAAAGGTCAACAAAATGAACAAACCTTTACCTATATTGAATAAGAAAAAAAAGACTCAAATTACTAAAATCAGGAATGGTAGAGAGGACATTGTAACTGAACATACAGAAAAATTTAAAAATTATAAAGAAATATTATGAACAATTATATACCAATATAATATAATATCAATATACTGAGATGAAATGAGTAAACTCCTAGAAAGACATAAAGTGCTGACTAAAGAAGAGACAGAAAATCTGAATAGATCCATAAGAAAATAACGAGATTGAATTTGTAATTAAAAATTATTAAAGAAAAAAGATTTGGCCAAGATGCTTTTACTGGTGAACTCTATCATTTTAGATAATACCAATTCTTCAGAAACTCTTCAAAAAACACAGAAGGGTAGGTAATACTTACAACTTTGCTTTGAATCCAATATTAGCCTAATATCAAACCAGAAGACATCACAAGGAATGAATCCTACAAACCTGTTTATGTTGTAAATATAGACACAAAAATTCTCAACAAAAAAACTATAAAGCCAAATCCAGCAGCATATAAAAGAATCGTGTGCTATGACCAAGTAGGATTTATACCAAGAATGGAAGGTTGATCTAACATTTAAATATAAATTAACATAATACACCATATACATAAAGGACAAAAACCTCCTGATCATCTCAATAGATGTAGAAAAAGTATTTGACACAATCCACTTCCCTTTCATAGTAAACACACTTAAAAAAAACAAGAATAGAAGGAAATTTTCTCAACCTGATTAAGTTCATCTACAAACACTCCACAGATAACATAATATTTAATTCCAAAAGATTGAATGCTTTTCTCTTATAATCAAAAACAATTTGAGGATATCTATCCACCAATTACATTTGACCAGAGGTTCTAGGCACAGCAATTAGGTAAGAGAAAGTGAAATAAAAAGATTTGGAGATTAAAAGGAAAACTGTTTGATGATGACATGGTCTTGTATATAGATAACCCTAAGGAATCTAGTAAAAAACTAGATAAATTACTTCTTTAAGGTTTCAGGATGCATGACCAAGATACAAAAATCAATTCTATTTCCATACAGTTGCAATGAACAATTAAAATGGAAAGTAAAAATAAAAATTCCATTTACAATTACATAAAAAGTATTTAGGAATAAATTCAATAAAATAAGTGCAAAACTTATACTCTTCTAACTACAAAGCATTGTTGAAAGAAATTGAAGTAGTCCTAAATGAAAGGAAAGACATTCCATCTCCACTGGTCAGAATGCTTAATATGGTGAAAGTGGCACTATTTTCCAATGCAATCTCTTAAAAATCCCACCTAGTCTCCTTGGTAAATTGACAAGCTGACCTGAAAATTCATATGGGAATACAAAGAACCTAGATTAGCTAAAAAAAAAAAAAAAATCTTGAAAAAGGACAAAGATGAAGGATTCACCTTTCATCAAAGATGAAATATATATATATTTCAGAGAGGAAGGGAGAGAGATACATAGAAACATCAATGATGAGAATTATTTTTTTTTTAAATATATATTTTATTGATTTTTTACAGAGAGGAAGGGAGAGGGAGAGAGAGTCAGAAACATCGATGAGAGAGAAACATCGACCAGCTGCCTCCTGCACACCTCCCACTGGAGATGTGCCCGCAACCAAGGTACATGCCCTTGACCGGAATCGAACCCGGGACCCTTCAGTCCGCAGGCCGACGCTCTATCCACTGAGCCAAACCGGTTTGGCATTGATGAGAATTATTGATTGGCTGCCTCCTGCAAGGATGTGAAGAAATCTGAATCCTCATACACTGCTAGTAGAAATATAAAATGGTTCAGCTACTTTGGAAAACAATCTGGGAGATCCACAAACTCTTAGACATATAACCATATAACCTAACAATTCTACTCATATATAACCAAGAGAAATAAAAATAAATATCCATAAAAAATTCCCATGAATGTTCATAGATTTTAAAATTGATCGATTGATTTGAGAGAGAGAAACATTGATTTGTTGTTCCACTTATTTATGCATTCATTGGTTGATTCTTATATGTGCCCTGACCCAGAATGGAACTCACAGTGTATTGGGATGTCACTCTAACCAACAGAGCTACCCGGCCAGGGCTTCATAGTAGCATTATTAATCATAGCCCAAAATAGGAAAACCTAGATGTCCAGCAACTAAGGGATGGATAAGTTAAATGTGGTATAGTTATACAATAGGATATTATTCAGCCATTAAAAGAATGAAGGATTGACACATGCTGCAGCATAAGATGAATCTTGAAAACATGTTATGTGAAAGAAGCCAGATAGAAAAAATAACATATATGATTGTGTTTATATTAAATGTATAAAATAGGTAAATTTATAAAGACAGAAAGTAGATTAGTAGTTGCCTAGGTATGGGTGAAACAATCCCAACTAATTAAAGGATTGTGTTTAAAATCTCAAAAAAGTGGGTGGGCCTGGCTGGTGTGGCTCAGTGGCTGAACATCCACCCAGGTTGCAAGCTTGATCCCTAGTAGGCGGCGTGCAGGAGGCAGCCAATTGATGATTCTCTCTCACCATTGATGTTTCTATCTCTCTTCCTCTCTCTGAAATCAATAAAAAACATTTTTTTAAAAAGTGGGTCAGTGAATTTTGATATGCTTACACTATGGAACATTATAGTTAAAATTAACGGATTATATTGAACAATAGGATGAATCTTGACAAACTAATGTTAAAAGGAAAAACCGAGTTCCTTAAGATTTTATGTAACATGAAATCAATTTCATAAAATTAAATGTAACTAAGAAAGATCCAGAGACAGAGAAGCATTGATCAGACTGTCAAACCTCAAAGGGAAGGCAGAGGAGGGTGGGGGGAAAGGGGAGAGATCAATCAAAGGACATGGAATGGGGGGAAAAGGACATACATGTAATACCTTAATCAATAAAGAAAATAAAAAGTTTTAAAAAGATTTGTAAAAAGGTAAAACAAGCTGAAACCGGTTTGGCTCAGTGGATAGAGAGTCGGCCTGCGGACTCAAGGGTCCCGGGTTCGATTCCGGTCGGGGGCATACCTGGGTTGCGGGCACATCCCCAGTAGGAGATGTGCGGGAGGCAGCTGATCGATGTTTCTCTCTCATCAATGTTTCTAACTCTATCTCTCTCCCTTCCTCTCTGTAAAAAATCAATAAAATATATTTTTAAAAAAGGTAAAACAATAAAAAATGTAACTAAGATAAAATTAATCTTATCTAAGAGTTCTTAAGTTCTCAAATCTAAATTCTTTTAAATTACAAAAATTAAAATTTCAAGTTTATAGATTATAAGAGAATACAATTTATCACTAAGATTTCATATACAACTGATTATAATACCCTGAACTACATGGACATATTTTTTTCCAAAGGAAATTTTAACTGCATGACAATGTAGAATAAAAGTTAAGAAGTTTGTAAAAATGGTCCATGATTTGACTTTTAATGTTAATTTGTCTCCCTTAATATTCTCAGATAGTTTGAAGCCAAGGTGGAATAGTGATAGTAAGATTATAAATTTTTACCACAACTATGGAAATTATCACCAAAACGCTAGAAACACCTCTTTAAGAAGCAGAGGTTGATTCTTACTAGATTAAAAATGCATCCCACTCTTCCCAGAAGTTAATGCATAAGGATGGAAACTAGGCTTTGGCACTCAAACACACCCATCTCAGAACCACAAGGTGATGATACAAAATAACAAAGACTGGGGATTCCGTACAGGTGTCAGAATCTGTGTAACCCTGGGTAGCAGTAGCAGGAACATTCAGAGTCCAACACCTATGATGTCAGTAGCATAAGCTGCGGATTCTGTCATCAGCAGCTGCAGTGGTGACCTCACCACACAAGTTCTTTGCCATCACTTAAAGTATTATTCCTGACTCTATATCTTTATTCCTTAGAACTCTAAGATTTTGTTTGAGCAACTCAGTATTCTATAAGTGAATTCCCTTATCTACTCAAATAAACAAAAGTAGACCAATCCACTATAACCAATATGTGTGTCCATTAAAATTAAAAGTACAAAAGGTGGTTATAGTAGAATTTTCTGTAGTGATAATTAATCATAATTCTCTCCTCTTGATTTCTGCACAAATGAAGAAATAGAGCATTTTTGTTGGTAATGCTTTATGGAAAGAGGCAGCCTGCATCTGTAGTTAAAATGCACATCTTAATACTTTATTTAAACTCTAGATATTGAAATACATACAGTCAGAGGACTGTGCCTGTAGAATGGGCCTGCAGACTAGGCATAAATAATCATGGCCTGCCTGCCCCAGAGAAGACAAAAAATTCAGGGCCAAATAAAAGGGGGGCAGTAATTTGTGTGTTTTAACACATTTCACCAAGGCAATATATCATTTCTCTTATGATATATAAACAAGAGAAGGGATAAAAATTAACCTCAAAAACCAACCCTTCAGTCTGTAAAAATGGGGGGAAGTGGTAAAAAATAGTCCTGCACAATAACAACTGTCATCAGGTCTACAACATGAAGGCAAGAAAGTTAAATAGGTTTAAATACTGTGACATGAATATATGATTAAATCTTCAGATTACAAAATATCAAAGGAATCTATCACTGTATAATCAACTAGAGGCCCAGTGTACAAAATTCGTGCATGGGTAGGGTCCCTAGCAGCTGCCAGCTGCCAGCCGGGGCCTTCCTTCATTCTGCACTGTCCCCTGGTGGTCAGCGCAGGTCATAGGGAGCGATTGAACTCCCAGTTGGTCAAACTCACAAGGGGACACTTTCATATTAGGCTTTTATATATCTAGATACTCTAATAAGAGATAGTAAATTCTCAGAATTTACCAACATTTTTTGTTATTAATCCTCACCCGAGGATATTTTTTCCATTGCTTTTCAGAGAAAGTGGGAGGGAAGGAAGGAGGAGGGGAAGGAGAGAGAGACACATCGATTGGTTGCCTCCCACACGTGCCCCAACTGGGGGCAGGGAGCAAACCCATAACTGAGGTATGTGCACTTGACTGGGAATTGAACCCATGACCCTTTTGTGTGTGGGTTGACACTCCAACCACTGAGCCAAACTGGCCAGGGTAGCATATTTTAAGTATTATAAAGCATTACATTATAAAGCTACTAGAGGCCCAGTGCACAAAAATTCATGCACTGGGCTGGGGGGGGCTCCCTCAGCCTGGCCTACACCCTATTGCAATCCAGGACCCCTAAGGTAGGGTCTCTAGGCCTGGCCTGAGATCAGGGCCTATCAGGGCTTTCCTTCCCCAGGCTTCTGGCACCTGGCCCCACCCCTGCCACTGCCACTGCTTGCCATCTGTGCAGTGCTGTCCCCCCCCACACACACACCTTCCCTGCCACTGGTAGCCTCCCTCTGCAGGTGATAGGTTATGGGGTGCGATCGCTTGGCTGGCCTAGACCTCCCTCTGCGGGGCGATTGCTGGCCAGACCTAACATCTGCCACAGTGTCACTGGCTGGTGGCCTGGGCCTCCCTCTGTGGGGCAATCAATGGTGGGGTCCCCAGATCGATCACCCCACAGAGGGAGGCTCCACCCACCCACTGCAGGGCCACTGACAAGGTAGCCTGGGCCTCCCTCTTTTTTTTTTTTTTTTGAAGTAAGAGTAATGTTTACTGAGTGATACAGAACTGAGTACTATGAAGGGTTTACTAGGATGGAAATGCACCACACCCCCGCCCCTGCCACCCCCAACACCCAGAGACTACAATACTTAGAAGTTACACCCAATGGCCTTAACTGCTGAATATCTGTTCATAACAAACAAAGCATAGCATATTTATACTGTATCACATCTAGTGATTATAGAAATCCATTTATATATTGCTTGTACAAAATCTTTTTTTTTGTAAACATGTGCAGTTGAAAGCCCTGCCAGGACAGCCAGTCTGTAAACATTCAGTGAGTATGTGCTTTGAAAGGATGCCCATGCCTCGTGCCCACAGCAACTCCAGCAGGGCCAGCAAGGCTGTGCCCAGGCTGCCACTCTGGACAGGACTAAGCTGGACCACGGTGAGTGGGTACAGCAGGGCTTGGCACTGTGCCTTTCTCCCGCCTTGCATCAGGATCAGGGTCAGGGGCACGGTCAGGGTCAGGGCTGGGGGCAGGCAGATTGCAGTTTCACTCTAAGTTCCATACTGAGCCTAATTTTGAATGCAACTCATGGCTTTTCCCGGCTGCTCAGAGGTCCTTTGGGGGATGCCCTAGTGGAAAGGCTGGAGAAGTGCACACAGCTGCCTGGTTGGGCATCTCTCTCCGCCAGGGCCTCTGTCCTGCCTCCTGCAAGCTTGGCCCCAGGCAGAACAGGCCCCCCCTCAGGACTACTTTGGTCTCAGCGCTTGGTCCTGGGTTTCATCAGCCTGGGTTTCTTCCCCTGGTGTAGCTGATCTGAGTTTCACAAAAAAAGCCCCACCAATGCTGGCTGTGCTGAGCCTCACTGAAGAGTTTTTCATGCAGCAAGGAAGAGCCCTCTGGGACCCTCCTCCTCCTCCCTCTCATGTCCTTCTCCTCCGCTTCCTCCTCCCAGCCCATGGTCACTTCTTCTCCAGCTCCTCCAGCAGTGGATTGCCTCTGAGTCCAGAGCCTTAATGCTGTTGGTCCTGACGATGCAGGTGGAGCGATGTCAGTTGAGCATCAGGATGAACTGCTGCTGCTCCTGCAGCTCCTCCATCTGGGTTTTCAGCTCTGTGCTCATGAGTTCCAGCCACTCATATTCCCCTGTAGAAACTCCCTCCACTCCTTGTTCCAGCATCAGGCTGCCATCACTTTGTTCTATTCCTGGCGCCTTTTCCTCTGCTCCTCTTCCTAGTCTAGCTCACTTTTCACAGGTTGAGGCCTCTTGCCCAGTTTCACCTTCAGGAAGTGCAAAGGGGCGGTCATGACCCCAATGTTGTGGATGTCAGCGTATTTCAGCTCCTCTGCAGTAAGGGCCAAGCTGGGGAGTCCGGTCAGGGGGCCGAGCCCTAGCAGAGAGCCCGCAGTCATGGAAGGGTCCGGGATCTGCCCAGGCATCATAGCAGGAGGAGTGGCAGTCCAGACTTGCAGAAGCCAAGGGCAGAGTCGGCGACACCAGGCTGCAAGTGCCGAGCTGCTCAGGAGCTGCCTGGCGCCAACGCCTCCCATCACAGCCTCCGAGCATCCCTCCAGCAGACTGTGGCAGGAGCCTGTGTCTCCCTCTTTGAGGCGATTGATCTCAGGGCTCTGCCTGCCTGCTGGCCCCTAAGCACTCACTTGCCTGCCTGATCGCTTCTAACCGCTTGCTGGGGGGCGGGGCCAACCCAGTTGAGGGGCCTGGTGGTTCTGGTCTCCGGTCTTTCTGCTGTTTCAGTGGCTGGAGTTTTATTATATAGGATTAGAAAGTAAGAATGGAGAGTTATCCAAGAAATTTCAGAACACACGTGTTTTAATGAATACTCAATGTCAACTGTGAGTCCATTTTAAGATACTCTGTATTTAAAATGAATAATAGTCCAAATATAATACCAATGAGTCTTTTATTGAAAGTGGGTAAAATAATTTTAAAATTCTAATGAAGAATCATGTTTTTTATTTACAAGTCAAAACTGCATATTAATAATATAGCTCTTTATTTCCAAGTAATAAGTTACTGAAAATTGTAATTCAAAGATTGCTGGAAAATAGAGCACAGAAATAGATCTGAAGATGAGCATTTAATATATGATAAATAATATTTTAATTCAGTAGGAGAAAGATGAATAGTTTAATAATTGGTTCTGAAGTAATTGGCTTTATTTATGAATATAAAGCTGACATCCTGTGTCAGACCATATACAATAATTAATTCCAGATGGATTAAAATGTTAAATCTATATGTGTGTATACACACCCACATAAGCACACATGAAAAACTACGCACTTTTCCTTTATCCACTTGCCCTCTAAAATTTTCTATAAGCAACGCCTTCCTAGGAAACAGAAAACCCTGGAAATGCTTTGGGAAACCTATTTTATAAAAATAAAATAGACAAAATTATAAGAATGTTTATTGCAGCCGAAACCGGTTTGGCTCAGTGGATAGAGCGTCGGCGTGCGGGCTGAAGGGTCCCAGGTTCGGTTCCGGTCGGGAGCATGTACCTTGGTTGCGGGCATATCCCCAGTAGGAGATGTGCAGGAGGCAGCTGATCAATGTTTCTCTCTCATCGATGTTTCTAACTATCTCTCTCCCTTCCTCTCTGTAAAAAATCAATAAAATATATATATATTTTAAAAAAGAATGTTTATTGCAGCACTACTTTTAAATTACAAAGAGGAAGCAAACTGAAATATCACAATTGGAGAATAGACTAGGTATTGGTACAAGCATACTGTGAAATAATAATCATGGATTGCCTTGAAGGAAAATCCAAAATGTACAGGAGAATGTTAAAAAAGTAAATTATAGATAAATGTATATCATTTTTTTTTTTGCAAAAATATACTAAAGTAATTTGCTTGTTAATGTTTAAGTACAAAGAGATATATGGGGGATATACACAAGGTTTAAACATTACTCAAAGGAAATGCACAGAGGGGAAGAGTGAATGGAGGGGATGGAGATATTTATTTTTAAAATTTTATTGTCAGCCCTATCCAGTTTGGCTCAGTGGATAGAGCATCGGCCTGCGGACTAAAGGGTCCCAGGTTCGATTCCCATCAGGGGCATGTGCCTTGGTTGTGGGCACATCCCCAGTGGGGGTTGTGCAGGAGGCAGCTGACCCATGTTTCTCTCTCATTGATGTTTCTAACTCTCTCCCCCTCTCCTCTCCTCTCTGTAAAAAATCAATAAAATATATTTAAAAAATTTTTTATTGTAATTATTTCATTGGTTTGGGTACAAATGCATTCATTACCTCTGTAATTTTAAATGAGGAACTAAATAAATGACTTAAAATATACCAACAAAGAATATGAAATTTCATTTAGAAATTCTCATTTTGGTAGTAATGTAAAACTTTAGGATGAAGTAGTGTCTAATAATTTTCCCATTTGCAGATATTTTCTCTACTTTTCTCAAATTGATTATAAAATATGTCTGCAAATAAAGTAACTCAATATTAAAACAAACAAAACCCTTTAACATGGTATCTAAGAAGAGGTGGCAGGGAATGAAAGGCAGACCTATACTTTGACTATATGATTTTCCTTTCTCAGAATGATATCCATACAATGTAGGAAGCTGCTTGATGAGCATGAAAATTGAGGCACAGGAAAGAAAGGTCCACCTCAAAACACTATGTTAAATCTAAACAAAGCTAACCTATGGGACATTTATTTTTAATTTCAAAATTATGGCCCACAACAGCTAAAATGTAAACTATCTGGCCCTTTATGGAAAGTTTGCTGACCCTTGGTCTAGAACACAATACATAATTCCAGTGACACATTTGTTGCTAGTGCAAAATTGTGATAGTCTGGCTATTTTTTCTCTTGAGAGTTTATCTATTTTTTTCAGTTGTGTGTGTATACATATATCTTAGGAAAGGTATATAAAACATAAAATAATAATGTTTCAGTCAAAACTAACTGCACATACAACAATGGTATGCCATGTAGCCAGATGTGTGATATGCAATACCATTCAGGTTTGTGTAAGTAGAACTTATATTTGCATAACAATAAAATTGTCTAATGATTCATTTCTAAGAACACATCCCTGTCAGTTAAGTGGCACATGAATGTATATTCTATGTAACTGACATAATGCTTAGAATAAATTTTTAAAATGCGGAAAATATTGAGGCCAAATCAAGTCTGTTTTTTTAAAAAGAATTTACACTTAGAAGTTAGCTACTTTATCTGTGTATTTGTAACCACTGTTCACATCTAAGAAATTCCAGGTAAATTATCTTATGTTGTACTTTCTCCTTAAATTTCCTTGGTGGCAAGGCATTTAAAAACTCCTCTTGCAAGCCTTTAGCACACTTACTGATATATAAGTGTGCAGAAAAGTAACCCATGGGCCACTTTCAGAGTTTATATATCTTTGTTAGTCCCCATGGTTTATTTTATTTTAAATCTGAGCTGCTATTTAAAAATCAAGAGCCATCACACACTTAAAAATATGTAGATTTCTGGGGGCTCTTGAAGTCAGAAGAGCTGGCAAACGGGGCCTGATTTTCCTCGCAGTATTTATTAGCTGGAACTGGCCATTGGGCATCCTTCTTAACTATCCCAATCAGGTTTATTTGTTATTCTTTTGATACACACAGTTTGCTAATTTCTTTAGTTTGCATGCAACAACTTCATGGGTAATACTAAAAAATGGCTTCCTTTTTTGTATCCTTCTAAAGCACTTCTAACATCAAGATTGTTAACGTTTGTTATGACATGTCTACTTCTATATAAAAATTCCTTGACCACTTGGTAACGTTTTGCCTAACAAAAAAGGGGGAGGGAGGTTGGTGGTTTGGCAATTAATAGCTACAGTATTTATGTAAAATTTCTATTTTTCCTGTGTTTGTAAGAGAGTCTTCCAAGAGTTATGATTTTCTGAGTCAACACTGGTAATTTTTATCTTCCTACAAAATAATTTTGTTTAGGTTTTCAAATGTATTAGAAAGAAGCATAGTATTCAGTACAGCATTTTAAATCAGTAACTCTAAGGTGTCTCTATCTATATGCATATGTAATAATCAATTTTTTTCAAACCTAATGTTGTTTGTCTTTTCATACTTTTTCTTCAGAAATGTTTTGTAAATATTCTTTTTTAATATTAGATATTATAAGTAGTTAAAAGGATGCCAGTCTGAATAGGGTCCTTCCTGCACATTACACACACTACTTTCCCCACCAAATCCCAAGATTATTTCATGTTCCCTAAAAAAATAAATGATAGAAATTTTCTTAATTCATTACTCTCAACTTCAATTACATATCTTGCTTGATGTTGAGTAAGGTCTTCAGAAATAGTTGTCTTTCAACAAATAATACTAATGACAACAATGAATATAACAATGACTAAAATTCAGTGAGTATCTATTTATGACATGCATGATTTCAAACACTTTCTCTTATTTCACCCTTTCACAAAATTATGAGATAGGTATTACAATTATCCCCTTTTTATAATTTCTGCAGAGACATACATGTATAAAAACAGAAAAATTTTCAGGAAGGATAAATACTAAACTGATAACTATCCTTTGGGAAGGACAATGGGTATAAGGATAGTGGTGAAGGGTCTTATTTGTAATGTTTAAATCTTTTTAAAAATATATTTTTATTGATTTCAGAGAGGGAGAGGGAGAGATAGAAACATCAATGATGAGAAGGAATCATTGATCGGCTGCCTCCTGCACGCCCCTAACTAAGGATTGAGCCCAAAACTTGGGCATGTGCCATTGACCAGAATTGAACCTGGGCCTCTTCAGTCCACAGGCTCTATCTACTGGGCCAAATGAGCTAGGGCTAAATCTTTATAAGGAAAATATATTCACGCATTATTTCTGCAATTAAATAAAACATATGATAAAAAGATATACCAAGGGATAATGTCCATCAGGGCACTGTGTATGATGGCAAAAACTCTGGAAGAAATGATAATGTCTATCAATAGGGGCTTAATAAAACGGTATTAGAGCATCACAAGGAAACACCATGAAGCCATTAAAGGATTTCTATTTACTGAATGCAAAATTGTTCGTGGATGTATTTACATTAAGAAAGTCTAAATTTTGTAAAAAGCAAAATAAGTCATCTTCAAAAATAAAGAGGCCACTTCTCTGTTATTAAAGGTATTTTAAAAATAAAGGTATTTTACAAGCCATGATGTAAACAGACGGACTTTACAGTCATATAAATTTAAGATGAATTAAGATCAAGAATATAACAACTATAGACAAATTAGGGAGGAATATGAAAATCACAGGATTACATTTCAGCATGAATCTCTGATGTTTAAGATTATAAAGGTGTCAAAAGATCTGTCATTTTCAATACATGCTAGGTTGAATTATCTGATATCAAGAGAAATACAAATTTTATTAAAGATCTTCCAAAATATACTCAGGAGTGTTTTTCCTACATTTTTCTTAGGATAAATTAGCTGTAGTCAACAAATAACATGTTTATACAGTACCCTATTTAGAAGGATTATCATCAAGATAATTCTCTGATGTTGAATAGTTTTGAGCTATAATTAAAAGCCTTCACACATTTCATATATTCTGTGGTTTTTTCACCAGTACAAATTTTGATGTTGAATAAGTTGTGAGCCATAATTAAAGGTCTTTCCACATTCCCTATATTCATAGGGTTTCTCACCAGTATGAATTCTCTGATGACTAATAAGTTGTGAACTCTGAGAATAAGCTTTCCCACATATTTTACATTCATAGGGTTTCTCACCAGTATGAATTCTCTGGTGTCGAGTAAGGTCTGAACCAGAACGAAAAGCCTTTTCACATTCCTTACATTCATAAGGTTTCTCACCTGTATGAATTCTCTGATGTTTAATAAGTTGTGAACTCTGGCTAAAGGCATTGCCACATTCCTTACATTCATAGGGCTTCTCCCCAGTGTGAATTCTCTGATGTTGAGTAAAGTTTGAGCCACTACTAAAGGCCTTCCCACATTCTTTACATTCATAGGGCTTCTCACCAGTGTGAATTCTCTGATGTCTAGTGAAGTTTGAGCCACTACTAAAGGCCTTTCCACATTCTTTACATTCATAGGGCTTCTCACCAGTGTGAATTCTCTGATGCCGAGTAAGGTCTGAGCCATAAAGAAAGGTTTTTCCACATTCTTGACATTCAAAGGGTTTCTTGCCAGTATAAATTTTCTGATGATGGCGGAGTCTTGAGGGATGTCTAAAGGCCTTTCCACATTCTTTACATTCATAAGGTTTCTCAATGGTATGAATAATCTGATGTGTGGTAAGCTGTGAATCTTGTCTAAAGGTTTTCCTATATTCCTTAGTGGCACAGTATTTCTCTTTATTATGAATGATTTGCTGTAATGTAAAGGATGGATGCTGATTAAAAGTGGGCATGCTTTCATGGGTGTATATTGGTTGACTGAAATTTCCCTCCTGAGAGCCATGTTGTTTCTCAAACTGGTCATTACATTCCCAATTATCTCTGAAACTAGAGCATTGAAGGTCGTGTCTTGTAAGTCTTCCCATTATCTCCCACTGGGCTGACTCTATTTCATTAATTTCCTTCTTCAGAAATAATTTCTTGGTTTCAAGTCTTGATCCCAGGACTGAAAGAAAATATGAAAGCAATCACTCACATTTTTCTTGTTTGGGAGAAAAAAAACTTAAATTAAAATGAAAGAATTAAACCATATTTTAAAAAAATGGACAAGAATAGCGAGAAGAGATCACATAGTAAGATGAAAGCAGAAAGTAGGCCATTGGTTTGCAAGCATTGCTATAAGCAGGAATTACAAAGGGGAGCTTGCTAAATATACACATAACTTACTCTTATCTCCTTTCTTATAAGATGACTCTAATCACACACACACACACACACACACTCATACACATATATACATATAAGAGCATGCCACAGCATAAGTGTAAAGTATGGGAAATGATCATACTTAAGTAGAGTTGACAGGATTAAATTAACATGTCAAAGAAAAAATTATAAAGGGTAGGCGAACTATAACTGCAGCACTGCAACAATTTTTATAAGTAAAGTTTTATTGGAACACAGCCAGAGTTATTTATTTATATACTGTCTATGGCTACTTTTAAGCTACAATGGCAGAAGTGAGTAGTTGCAACAGAGACCACATTGTATACAAACTGAGTATTTACAATCTGAACCTTTTTTTTTTTTTTAATATGGTTTTGATTTCAGAGAGAGAAAGGGAGATGGAGAGGGAGCGGGAGAGAGAGAAACATCAATGATGATAGAGAATTATTGGCCGGCTGCCTACTGCATACCCCCTCTTGGGAATCGAGCCCACAACTCAAGCATGCGTCCAGAACGGGAATCAAACTGTGACCTACTGGTCAATCTGACCCTTTAAGAAAAAGTTTGCTAGCCTTTGGTTAGATCTGTGTTGTTCATTACAGTACCCACTAATATTATCTATTTCAATTAAACCTAATTAAAATTAAATAAATATTCAAATTCAGTTGGCACTATTTACATTTCCAGGGTTCAGTAGCTAAGTGTGGCTAGTGGCTACCATGCTGGAAATCACAAATATAGAACATTTCCATCATTGCTAAAAGTTCTATTTGACAGTACTTTTCTAGATTCAGTAACTAGAGGCCCATGGTGACTTTAACAAGTGATAAAGAAATAGAGGGTATCAATTCAGATGGGAGAATACCTTTAAAAAAGTCAAATGTTGACTGAATCTAGCATGAGTGGTAGATAGGAAGAATTCTTTGGGGGCTAGATAATATGTTTGGGATTTGATGAAAATACTATTTGCCTTGGAATTCTGAGATGCTGACCTTAGAAGAAAAGGACTGAACACATGCACTATAATGGTGCTGACCAACTGACAGGAAGGGTATTTGTAGGTTCAAAGAGAAGAAAAGAGAATATAATGAAAGGTAGTATATTGCTATTGAAAGATCAGAGTATAAGAATCAGTTATATGAGTTCTTAATCTCAAACTATGTTAATTATAAGCATTGTTTTCTTGGGCAAATTAGTTCATCTTTCTGAGCCCCCAATTCTCTGTCTATAACATAGGAATGGTAGCTAATGCTTACAATCATTGTGAGGATTGGGCATAATATATGAAATGTATTTAGTTTAAAATAACTGTTTTGTATTTGAGAGATAATATTATGAACAAATTTCTATACAAACATGGGAATATTCTGCAAGTGAAGTCTTTTAAAGAGCATACTATGGACCAGGAGGGAAACCTCAAGCCAAGGGGGGAAAATCATTCTAGTACCGTTGTCTTCGTCTCCCTCTCATATAAGGAATCCGCAAATACTGTCCAATCTTGCTCCTAAATATAGCTTGAAACTCTTCCATCTATCCTTACTATCTAATACAAAATCTCTCTCCCTTGGACTACTAGAACACCTACCTACCTAGGTTTTCCACGTGAGGTTTATAATCTTGAATCCACATCACTACAATGGCATTGTCTGCCATTGCATTGCTTAAAATTCTTCAGTGGATTCCCATGATATTGTTTTTACAATAAAAGCCAAGCTCCTGAACATTGTCTACAAAGCTCTGAATTATCTGGTTCTTGCCTGTCACTTCAACCAAATCTTAGTGTGTGCTCCCTTTTGGTTTCTAAACTCCATCTACACTGGCCTTATTTTGCAGTTCTTTGAATACTCCGAGTTCTTCGTCCCTCTTAAGACCTTTCGAGGTACTGTTCCTTATGTCTAGAAGGTGTTTCCTTTCACTCTTAGCCATGATTACTATTGCTCATTTTCCAAATCTCTACTTTTAAAGGTCATACTTTTCTTAGGTCTTCCCTGATCCCAATGCCAAATTATACCCTCCTTGTAATTACCGTCTTATCACTTTGTTCTCTTCCTTAACAAAATTTTCACAATTTTCACAGAAATATGTAATTACATATTTCTTTAGGTTCCTTTAATATGTTTCCCTGAATAGGTCTTAAGTTTTGTAAGGCAAGAAAAATGTCTAATGTCTTCATCAATGTGTATTCCATGTTGAGCACAGGGTCTTGCACATATTGGAAGATCAACAAATATTTATTGACTGACTTGATTAGCATATGTACTCCTTATTAATAAAGTCTAAAAAATTCCCCTAAAAAAAAGCACATACTCATTTCAAACATGGCACATTGAATACATGCATTTATTACTACTCCTTCCTTCATGAAATACCACTAAGAGAGAGTAATGAAATTAAATTAAAGAAGAAAACCCATTAGGACCAAGAGAATGGGAGAGGAAGGAGTGGTAAGAAGAGTTTTGAAGTTAGAAAGTAGATAGAATAGTAATAAATGATGTAACAACCATTAAAAAAACTGACACCGACATTGCAGATTGGACCTATTGTAGAATCCCAGGTATTTTCAAAAACTGCAATTATTAAGTACCTTTGAAAAGTTGGGTGCATAAGCAGGAAAGGTAATTGGAAATGTAAACGAAACTGGCAGACCTCAGATTCTCAAAACAACCTCCTACAGCAGACTGATTTCCCCAGCCTACGGTATCTAGTAAACTCCCAGAATCTGGCAGCCAAGTTTATTTTATTACAGTAAACCCTCAATTTTTCAGACCTTGATTTAATAGACTTCGAATTTAATGGACAAAATTTCTGGTCTGTAGGTCATATGTGAAAATTAACACCCTGTTAATTTTAAAATGCTTTTAACCAAGATTTTCTTATAATTAAATTAACAGGTTATATATTTTTCAATAGTTCACTGTTATTTTTAACACATTTTAGTGTATAGGCATATATTGGAAAAAATGCAGCAATTTTGCCAACATAAATAAATATTACATATCTTTAACTATAGTCTACATATTTACATCCAAGAGTCACCACTGGTAAACAATGTTCAGCGAATGATTAGCATGAGATCACACTGTATAGTGAGCAGTAATTGGTAATTGGTTCTGTTGTTATGTGGTGTGACTTTTGGCAGCAGGTTTTTAAAAATATATATATTTTTTGATTTCAGAGAGGACGTGAGAGGGAGAAACAGAAACATCAATGAGAGAGACACATTGATTAGTTGCCTCCTGCACACCCCCCACTGGGGATCAAGCCCAAAACCCGGGCATGTGCTCTGACCGGGAATCGGACCCAGGACCTCTTGGTCCATGGAATGATGCTCAATCCATTGAGCCACACCAGTTGGGTATTTGTAGCAGTTTTAATGCAAGCTGGTCGATGTTCCAATGTGTTCCAATGTGTGCCCCAGCCATGTAGGTTTGTTTATTCTGTGACTGGTGAATGTACTCATTTGCTAAACCTATTCAGTATAAATTTAAAATCACAGTAATACATATAGAAAACTTTTCTGTGAAATTAAACTTTTCAGGCATACTTAATTTTAATTATACAAACATGTCTATATAAGTAAAAACAGGTAAACTAACTAATTTGTGAATTTTTTAACATACACATTCAGAAAACCTACTTTATTATATAATGGGCTTTTGGCTTTAACAGAAATGCCCTCTCCTGAATTAGTGTTATATTGAGGTTTTACTGTAATTCCCACAAAGAAAGTGGAGGATTTCATTCTGGAGAAAGCCAGCCAAGAGAAAAGACCTGATAAGTGGTCTAAACCAATAAGCAATTCTAGGCAGGTCACTTCCAATAAATCTACACACCCTTAGACACCAACAAGCTCTAATCAGCTTAGTAATGCCATAATGTTTTATATCAGATAGCCTGGAGTCACTAGCTATTTCAGAAACATCTTAAACATGAGAGGTTAAAATAAATAAAGAGGAAAAACTAACTCAGGAAAGAGAAACAATAGAGAAAATTTTTTAATTCATAAGAAGAATGCTTCTGGGGGAAAAAATAATAATAATCCTACAAGAAAATTATGTCAGAAAAAGAAATATTCAAAGAAGAAAAATATTTTTTAAAAAAATTAATTCAAGGATTAGAACTTAATAAAATCCCACAGAAAGTACAACATAAAAAGAGAGATGGAAAAAAAATTCCAGGGCTAGGATAAGAAATTTAAGATTTGAATTATCAGTGTTTAATGGGCCCTTCCAATGTATCAGACATGGTACCAGGCACTGGATATAAAAAGTAATCAAAGCTTGAAACATAGCCGAAACCGGTTTGGCTCAGTGGATAGAGCGTCAGCCTGCGGACTGAAGGGTCCCAGGTTCAATTCCGGTCAAGGGCATGTACCTGCGTTGCGGGCACATCCCCAGTAGGAGATGTGCAGGAGGCAGCTGATGGATGTTTCTCTCTCATCGATGTTTCTAACTCTCTATCTCTCTCCCTTCCTCTCTGTAAAAAATCAATAAAATATATATTTAAAAAAAAAAAAAAAGCTTGAAACATAAAGAACTGAGAAAACGATAGGGAACAAATGATCAAGAAAATGTCAATTATTTAAAGTTTCTAGAGCCTGGCCAGCATGGCTCAGTGCTTGAACATCAATCTGTGGGCCAGGAGGTATTGGTTTGATTTCTAGTCAGGACACATGCCTGGGTTACAGGTTTGATTCCCAGTGTGGGACATGCAGGAGGCAATGATGATTCTCTCTCATCATTGATATTTCTATCTCTGTCCCTGTCCCTTCCTCTCTGAAATGTATTTTTTTAAAGTTTCTAGAATAAAATGTTTCAGTGTGTGCCTAGCCAAATAAAAGAATGAAATCAACATCATGATATCTCAACATGAAATATTAGAACATCGTAAGTAAAGAATAAATTCTCAAAGCTACCACTCAAAGAGATAAAACAAGTCACACAAAAGAACTAAAAACCCAAGTGGGTTTTGGACTTCTCAAAACCCCAAATGCGAGTATTACCTACAACAATCAAGGATTAACTACAACAAGACTGCGCACAAAGACCACAAGGGGGTGCACCAAGAAAGCATAAAAAATGCAGAGACAAAGA
>NW_006295184.1:110092-112920 GCF_000327345.1 Myotis davidii | reverse complement strand
TGCAAGAAGTATTTAAAGTGAAAAAAAACAAGGACCTACAAACAAGATTACTCTATTCAACAAAGCTATCGTTTAGAATCAAAGGACACATACAGAGCTTCACAGATAAGGAAAAGCTAAAGGAGTTCATCACCACCAAACCAGTATTATATGAAATGCTGAAAGGTATCCTTTAAGAAGAGGAAGAAGAAGAAAAAGGTAAAGATACAAATTAAGAACAACAAACATGCATCTATCAACAAGTGAATCTAAGAATCAAGTGAATAAATAATCTGATGAACAGAATGAACTGGTGATTATAATAGAATCAGGGACATAGAAAGGGAATGGACTGATTATTCTTGGGTGGAAAGGGGTGTGGGAGATGCGGGAAGAGACTGGACAAAAATTGTGCACCTATGGATGAGGACAGTGGGTGGGGAGTGAGGGCAGAGGATGGGGTGGGAACTGGGAGGAGGGGAGTTATGGAGGAAAAAAAAGAAGAAAAAACCCAAATGCTAGAAAAGATTAGAAATCCATGGAACAATGTCATATAAATTTTTATTTTTATTATTTTTGCCATCAAAATTTTGAAGGGCACTTTTTTCAATGTAAACTTACATTTCCTGTCAAAGTATCAATAAAAAATGGGAGTGAAATGAAAACATTTTCAGACATGGAAGGATTCACAAAATATATTTTCTATTTACTTCTCTTGCATACTTTTTGGTTGCTTTTGGAAGATGTGCTTCAATATAATCTAATCTAATAAAAGAGAAACATGCAAATTGACTGCACCTCTGCTACAACCCAAGCCACACCCACCAGCCAATCAGAGCGACTATATTCAAATTAACCCAACCAAGATGGCAGCTGGAAGCCACAGAGCTGGAGTAACCAGGAGGCTTGGTTGCCCCGGCGATGGAGGAAGCCAAGGTTTTTGCCTGCCCTGGCCGGCTGTGGCCTCTGCTCAAGGCAACAAAGTTTCAATTATAGTAGATAAATCCCAGATGCTTGCTTCCAACCTGTCTCCACTGGGAGCTTGGGTGGCTGGGGGCTGTGGCCAGCCTGCAAACAGCCATCAGCCCCTCACCCAGGATGGCCACAACCTCATGCGGTGAGGGTCCCCATTGGGGGGCTAGGCCAGCCTACAAACAACCATCGGCCCCTCACCCAGACTGGCCAGGCACCCCACCAGGACCCCCCCCCCCTGGTAGGGGACTGGTCACTATGACACACACTGACCACCAGAGGGCAGGCGCTCAATGCAGGAGCTGCCCTCTGGTGGTCAGGGCGCTCTCACATGGGAGGTTGCGCAGCCACAAGCCAGGCTGATGGCTGCCAGTACAGCGGTGGTGCTGGGAGCCTCTCCTGCCTCCTCAGCAGTGCTAAGGATGTCCGACTGCTGCTTATGCCTGCTCCCCGCTGGCAAGTGGACATCATTCGAGGGTTCCTGGGTTGCCAGAGGGATGTCTGACTGCCAGCTTAGGCCCAATCCCACCAGGGAGCGGGCCTAATCCAGAAGGTGGTCATCCCCCGAGGGGTCCCAGACTGCAAGATGGCACAGGCTGGGCTGAGGGATCCCCCCAAAGGCACAAATTTTTGTGCACTGGGGCTCTAGTGAGGGAATAAACAACAACAACAACAACAAAGGTATGAGATCCAGCAGTCAAGGTATACAAAAATACAGAAGAGTGTCAAATGGAATTCAAAGGCGAGAGGTAAAGGGAATCAATGGGGTGATACTAAGAAAATCCACAGAATAATAATGAAGGGAAATTCTAAAATGACAGCTCTGTAACATTCTTAACTGGAACAGACAAACAGAGCATTAGAGGGATGTCTCAGTTTAAAAATACATCAGTTATCTAATGTGTCAGAAGAGTTAGATTAATAACAGATAAAGAGAAAGCTAAGGACCTCTCAATGAAGACAAGGATTAACGGCATGAAAATTAACAGAGCTGAGCAATGAAAACCATTTACCTAGTTACTAAGTGAACTAAATAATGACTTAATTTTAAAACTGCGATATAATTATATTTGAAAGATGAAGAAAGAGGGTGTAAAGTAAGTAAGCTATTATCTTCAAATTCCACAATGAAAAGTCAATCACCACTAAAACTAGAGTTTTTGAAAAATTCTCAGAAAGGGTGACCAAAAAAAAAAAAAAAGTGACAGAGTCTTGGGGAAGGAAAGTTATATAGAAAATAAGTGTAAAATTTGAAGGAGAATACACAGAACCAAAAGTAAAAGAGACTTCCCAAGCTGAAGAAAACTCTTAGTAATTAGATGGTTCCTTTCTGTGTTGAGCAGAATTTATGAAGAAAGATTTTAACTATAAATATATCTTGGTAAAATTTCTGAGGTTCAAAGAAAACTCTATAGAACTTAAAACCTAGATGAATCACGTTACAGCCAATTCATATGTTTGTGTTTGGCATTGCCCCAACAATTCTCTAAAGGTTTGAATAGTTGCCAGCCTTGAGATACCAGGAGATTTAATAGGGAAATCTGGATTTCCTTAAAAGACTGGATTATCTGGCATTACTGGGCCTGCATTCTCACATGACAGCTGTCCATGACCTGGACTTAACAAGTGCTTACCCCTTTGAGACAGGGTATATATAGCTTCTCTCTCATTAGCCACTGTCCTTACTACCACATGAATCCTCATGCCAGAGTCAGTTGCCATGTACATCTGCAATATTAATTTCCTTGTTTTCACCTTCATTCCGAGAATTTTTTCTGGATATAGAATTCTGGGTTGACAGTTCTTCTGCACAATAAAATATTATTCCACATTTTTTCTGGCCTACATGGTTGATGAAGCAAAAATTCATTCAAATC
>NW_006295184.1:106969-110067 GCF_000327345.1 Myotis davidii | reverse complement strand
AAGTAATGCATTATTTTTTGATAGCTCTTTTAATATATTTTTTTTGTCTTCCATTTTCAGTAATTTGATTATGATATGTCTGGGCATGAATTCCTTTGGGTTAATACTGTTTGGGGTTGTTGAGCTTCCTGAATTGATGTATCTTACACCAATTTTGGTAAACCATTTTTCAAATAGTTTTTTGTGGTTTTTTTTCAATCCTTAACTTTCTCCTCTCCTTCTGGGACTTTAATAGCAAAAATGTTAAACCTTTGTTATTGTCCCACATGTCCCCGAAGTTGTATTTTTTAAAATTACTCAGTAGTCTTTTTCCTGTTATTCACATTGGCTAATTCTACCATGCCTCCTAGTTCACTAATTTCTCTCCATTACATCCATTATCCTATCCAGTGAGTGTCTATCCAGTGAGTGTTTTTTTAATTTTTATTTTGGCCATTGTACTTTCAGTTCTAAAGTTTCTATTTGGTTTTTATGTCTTCTTTTAATTGTATTGTTTGGTTTTCTGCTATTGATTTATATGGATTCTGTATATAGTTTTTAGATATTAAACCCTTACCAGATACTAGAGGCCCAGTGAACAAAATTCATGCACTAGACAGGGGGAAGGGTCTCCTCAGCCCAGTCTGTGCCCTCTCACATTCCAGGACCTCTCGGGAGATGTCCGACTGCCGGCTTAGACCAAATTCCCCAGGGACGCGGGATCCCTCTCGCAATCTGGGATCCCTCATACAGTCCAGGACCCCTCATTCCTTATCACTCGCTTGCTCACTGCTCCTTAGCACTGCCGTGGAGGCGGGAGAGGCTCCCACCACTGCCGCTGCACTTGCCAGCTGTAAGCCTGGCTTCTGGCTGAGCGGCACTCCCCCTGTGGGAGCGCACTGACCACCAGGGGGCACCTCCTGCATTGAGCATCTGCCCCCTGGTGGTCAGTGCACATCATCACAGTGACTGGTCATTCCACCAGTCATTTCGCCATTTGATCAATTTGAATATTAGGATTTTATTATATAGGATATGGTTTGCAAATATTTTATCCTATTCCATAGGTTACCTTTTTATTTTCTTCCTTTGCTGTGCAGTTTTTAGTTTGCTTTTTAGTCCCACTTGTCTATTTTTGCTTTGGTTGTCTTTGCTTTGATGTCAAATTAAAAAAATCTAAGGCTGTCAAATAGCCCACACCTATGTTTTCTTCTAGGAGTTTTATGGTTTCAGGTCTTTTGTTCAAGTATCTAATCCATTTTGAGTCTATTTTCTATGATGGAAGATAGTGGTCCAGTTTCATTATTTTGTATGTTAGTCAAGTTTTCCCAACACCATTTATTAAGGAAACTGTCCTTTCCCCATTTTATATTTTGGCTCCTTTTAATATGTGTGTGTTTTTATGCCAATACCATACTGTTTTGATTACTATAGTTTTGTCATATACAGATGACTCCTGAACAACACAGGGGTTAGGGATGCTGATCACTGAAAAAGTTAAAAAAATCTGCAAAGTATTTAAGTCAACCTTTATCAACGTGAATTCCCAACCATGGTTCAGAAATACTGTTGAACCTTGAACAATGTGGGTTTCAACTGCATGGGTGCACTTAAAGGTTGAAGAGGCCCCACCAGTTCAAACCCATTGTTCAAAAGTCCACTCTAGCTTAAAATCAGGAAGTAAGATACCCCCAGATGCCTCCTTCTTTCTCAAAAATTCTTTGGCTATTCAGGGTCTTTTGAGGTTCCACATATATTTTAGGATTGTTTCTATTACCTTTTTTATTGGTTAATCCTTACCCAAGAATATTTTTCCATGCATTTTTACAGAGTAAAAGGGAGGGGGAAAGACAGAGAGAGAGAAACATTGATGTGAGACACATGGATTGATTGCCTCCTGCACATGCCCCCACTGGAGCTGGGGTTCAAGCCTGCAAATGAGGTACATGCCCTTGACTGGAATTGAACCTGCAACCCTTCAGTTCATGGGCTGACACTGAGCAAACCAGTGAGGGCAGGAGTGTTTCTATTTCTCTCAAAGTTGCCATTGGAATTCTGATAGGTATTGCACTGAATCTGTAGATTGCTTTGGGTAGTATGGACATTTTAACAATACTGATTCCTCCAATCCACGAGCATGGGATCTTTCCATTTCTTTGTGTATTCTTCAATTGATTTCATCAGTGTCTTATAGTTTTCAGTGGTTATATTTATTCCTAGATATTTTATTCTTTTAGATGCCATTATAAATGACATTGTTTTGAAATTTCTCTGAGTATTCACTGTCAGTGTATACAGACACAACTGATTTTTGAATATTGATTTTGTATCTTGCAATTTTGTTGAACTCATTTATTACTTTTAACAGTTTGGTGTTTTTTTGGCAGGGATTTTAGGGTTTTCTATATGCAATATCATGCCATCAGCCAATAGAAACTGTTTTACTTCTTTCTTTTCAATTTGGATGTCTTTCCTTTCTTTTTCTTGCCTAATTGCTCTGGCTAAGACTTCCAGTACTATCTACACTAATAAAAGAGAAAAATGGTAATTGGCATATGATGCTACCCTTTTCATTGGCTAATCAGGGCTATATGCAAATTAACTGCCAACTCAGATGGCAGTTAACTGACAACAAAGATGGCAGTTAATTTGCATATGTAGGCACAATGCAGCGAGGCGAAAGGAAAGCAGGAAGGAGCCCCCTGCCACTGACAGTGATCGGAAACACAGGGGAGAGCTAAGAGCTGGGGGGCAGGGCAAAAGCGGCCCTGGGCCGCCTTTGCCCTGCCCCCCCAGCCATGATCGGAGAATCAGGTGCCTTTGCCACCCTGGCCAGTGATAGCAGGAAGTAGGGGTGGAGCCAGCAATGGGAGCTGGGCACGGTCGAAGCTGGCAGTCACAGGAGCTAGGGGTCGCTTGCCTGGGCCTAAAGTGGAGCCTATGATCGCGGGGCCGCTGCAGCTGCAGGTCCCCGCTGCCCAGGCCTGACACCTCGGCCAGAGGCCTTAGGCCTGGGCAGGGGCAGAGCGGGAGATTGAGGGGAGCTGGTGGTCCCCGCTGCCCAGGCCGGATGCTTCGGCCAGAGGCATCAGGCCCGGGCAGGGGCGGAGCCTGAAACC
>NW_006295184.1:105777-106928 GCF_000327345.1 Myotis davidii | reverse complement strand
GATTTAATGTTTTTTATTTTTTGCCTTTTTTAAAAATCTGAATCTAATCAGAAACCACTATTCAGAAATCATAGCCTAGAATTTACTTCAGGCTTTGCAGTTAGACACACCTAGATTCAAATCTCATCTCTATCACCTGTTTACTGCCAAATCTTACAAAACCACTTAATTTTTCTGAGTCTCAAAGTCCTCATTTGTACAATGAGGAAACTAATAGAATCTACCAGAAAGAATTACAATAAGAATTAAGTGTAAAATACTTAGTACAGTGGCTGAGACACTTGTAGTAGAAGTTAGCTAATTATATCATTACTAGGGGCCCGGTGCATGAAATTCGTACACTGGGTGGGGGTGGGGGGGAGTGTCCCTCAGCCCAGCCTGCCCCCAAGTGGGGACTGGGAGCCCTCAGATGTTGACCCTCATCACCCTCCAATCGCAATGAGGGTCCCCTGCCCGGGCCTGACACCTCTAACAGAGGTGTCAGGTGTGGGCAAGGAGTCAATCCTGCGATTGGAGGGTGATGGGGGTCAACGCCTGAAGGCTCCCAGTATGTGAGAGGGGGCAGGCTGGGCTGAGGGACACCCCCCCACACACACACACACCCAGTGCATGAATTTCGTGCACCGGGCCCCTAGTGTTAAATAAAATTGGCAAGAATATTTGTCTTGTTCTTGATCTTAGAGAAAAAGCTTTCAGCTTTTGCTATTGAGTATAATGTTAGCTGTTGGCTTGCCATGTATGGCCTTTATTATGTTGAGGCATATTCCCTGTACCCCCACTTAGTTGAGAAAGTTTATCATGAGTCGATGTTTTAAAATGTCAACACTTTAAATGAAACTTTAATGTAATCTTAAAGTTTATATAGAAGACCAGAAAGAAAATTATAGCTACATACTTCTGAAGAAAAAGGTGGAGGAATCTGTCTTACAAAGATCAGAATCTATACTAATAAAAGGGTAATATGCTAATTAGACCAGGAGACCTTCCGGATGTCCTTCTGGACAAAGCCATGGTGGCGGGAGCCGAGGCAGAGGCAGTTAGGGGCTTTCAGGCTGGTAGGGGAGGAGATAGGGGCTATCAGGCTGGCAGGGGAGGGCAGTTAGGGGACAATCAGGCCAACAGGGGGTAGTTGGGGGGCAACCAGGCTGGCA
>NW_006295184.1:96832-105504 GCF_000327345.1 Myotis davidii | reverse complement strand
GCACCCATGCACAAATTTCATTCACTAAGCCTCTAGTGTTTTATAAAAGCAAGAGTAGCCTGGCCAGCATGGTTCAGTGGTTGAGTATCAATCTGTGGGCCAGGAGGTCATTCGATTCCCGGTCAGGGCACATGCCTGAGTTGCATGCTCAATCCCCAGTGTGGGGAGTGCAGTAAGCAGCCAATCAATGATTCTCTCTCATCATGGATGTTTCTCTCTCTCTTTCTCCTTTCCTCTCTGAAATCAATAAAAATATATATAAAATATTAAAAGCAAGAATAATTAGGATGGGAATAGATAAAAAAGCCAACAGAACAAGGGAGAATTATGTAAACAAAGACTTTTAATATATGACAGAAGAAACATGTGGATCAGTGGAAAACTTTTATTGGTTGGGGCCTAGATAATTTGTTTTCTATATGGGAACCAATTACAACTGATCTCTATTTCACACCTTTCATAAAAATCAATTCTAGTTACATTAACAGGACTTTAATACGCAAGTCAAAATATAAAAAACAGGAGAAAATTAGGCTAGGGAAAGGTTTCTTTTTTTTTTTTTTAAGATTAACGCTCAACCACTAAACAATGCTGGCTGGGCAGGAAAGGTTTCTTATGACCCCCAAAGATGTGACACATACAGGAAAAAAGTAGAATGTTTTTAATAAACTATATATAATTGAACTACTAAATATGTAATTTAAGCATACTAACACAGGGAATTATTATTAATCAAAAGATATAATAAAGAAAGTAAACAAAGAAGCTACAACTGGAAAAGATGTCTATAAAACATGTTACTGACCAAAAATTAGTATCTGGAAAAATATATAAGAAATTCCTACAAATCATTTAAAACAGTGAAATAAGATTTTATACTCATCATTCAGATTGTTAAGAAAATGAAAAAAATCTTATAATACCAATTATAGGGAGAGAAAGTGATATAAACACTTGAAAAATAGCTGGGTATTACCTAGTAAAGCTGAATAAATATGTAGGCCAAGAGCCAGAAATTATATTCCTAGGTGTATTTCCTAGCAAATCTTACACATGCAAATCTAGAGATTTACATGTTATCCTATAATTTTATGCTAATTATAAATTATATATACCCCATTGTATATATAAGTATATTTTATATACTTATAAATTGTACTAATATATACCCCATTGTATATATACCCATTGTATATATAAGTACATTTTTTATTTAAAAAAAATAACTATCTTTTTTTTTATTATTTTTTTTAGACACACTAGATCAGATGGATTTAATTGACATTTACACACTAGATCAGATGGATTTAATTGACATTTACAGAACATTTCATGCCAAAGCCACAGAATATACATTATTCTCAAGTGTACATGGGACATTCTCAAAGATAGACCACATAGGTCACAAACTAAGTCTCTACAAAAAAAAAATATAACTATCTTTTTAAAATAAAAAACTTAATGGGAAGGTTGAAGAGCCAAAAGCTCATAGCTAACAATTACATTAGTGAATCAACACAAATCAAGCCATGAAATTCTATGTTAAATCAGTATAAATGGAAAAACAGATGAAGAGTTAAATACATTGGAGATGATCCAGATGTTCTAATGTCTATTTAACAAGAGCTTAAAAGAGAAAAGAGGAAATGGTAGCAAGGTAATATTTGAAGGGATGACTGCCAAGGACTTCCTATCACCAAAAAAGATGAGTCCTCAGATTGAAAAATACATCAGAAGTACTGCTGTACTTCTTCAGGTCTTTACACAAATGTCACCTTAATGGAAAATGTCACATTATTTTATCATGTCACATAAAATAGCACCCTCTAACCCAGTGGTTCTCAACCTTCTGGCCCTTTAAATACAGTTCCTCATGTTGTGACACAACCATAAAATTATTTTTGTTGCTACTTCATAACTGTAATGTTGCTACTGTTATGAATCATAATGTAAATATCTGATATACAGGATGGTCTTAGGCGACCCCTGTGAAAGGGTTGTTTGACCACCAAAGGGGTTGCAACCCACAGGTTGAGAACCGCTGCCTAACTCCTCTCTCCACTTTTCTTTTTAGTACCTACTATTACCTGATATATATTTATTTACTGTGTATCTATTCCTACATTGGAGGGTAAGCTCTGAGAATAAAGTTTTTTCATGTTCTATTCACTACTATACTAGTAACATCAGAGTTCAGAATAGTTCTCGATAAACATATACTGATGATATGCTGTCCTCTTTTCCTCCTTCATACCAAATCTCTTTATCTTTGCCAGCTCTAAGTTCTCAATGGAGGCACAAACCCTTTATTTCATTATTCTATTTAAAGTCAATGACATGCATGCTTAAATATCCTTCTATGGCCCAGCCAGTGTGGCTCAGCAGTTGAACGTTGACTAAGAGGTCATGGGTTCGATTCCCAGTCAGGGCACATGCCTGGGTTGCAGGCTCGATCCCTAGAGGGGCGTGCAGGAGGCAGGCAGCTAATCGATGATGTTTCTCTCTCATCAATGTTTCTATGTCTCAACCCCACTCCCTTCCTGTCTCTAAAAAAAGAAAAAATCAATTAAAACATTACAAAAAAATACAGAAAAACTTAAAAAAAAACACCTCCTTCTATGATTTGTATGTGTATCAACTCTTCTATTTTTTTACTCTAACTTTCTGCTGAGCTCCCTTTTAAACTGCTCTTATAGTGGTTCTACTTTGTATAAGTTACATGTAAACATGTTCTAGTACTCCTACTAAGTTATAAACTTTATAACTTCTTAGTCCTTTTTTAATTATCTCCAGCACCTAGAAGAGTAAATTAGAAAATCAGTAAATGTTCATTAAAAGTATGACTGAATCAATGAGTATAGGAACTACTGTATCTAAAAAATTCTAAAAAAACAAGTCTTTGGCAATGTAGAAAAGAATATATTTCAGGAAACAGTGACGCTTTTTTTAAGGCTAATACAAAAGAGATTGAGAAGATGATAAGAAACTAGATCCAAAATATGGATAGGAAGAAATATCATTAGAGAAGGCAGAGGAGGGCAATAGCTGGTTAAAATTAGGAGAGAAGTGTAAGAGGAAAAAAAACAGGCAATGTGTTAAGAAAGGGGAAAAGGTAAAGTCACTTGAAAGTCATGCTGAAAATCTTACTTTTGCACAACAGGCTTAAAGCTTTTATAGGAAACTTCCCAGGGAGCATCTCAAAGGTGTAGCCTCTCCATTGACTAACTGGGTCATTTCTGTCATGCCTCACTTACCTGGATATTGGCTTCCTGTTACTTCTCTGTCAACCAACCAGGGTTCCTTCCCCTGCTCCAAGAAGGAGATCACATCTGGTTTAGAAATAGAATGTCCTGCTTACAAAAGAAGTAATGAGACATGTTTACGATAAGAATGTCCCAGAATTCAAATCCAGTTCCTTCATTAAGAAAGAATTGAAGACCCCAGCTGGTATGGCTCAGTGGTTGACCATTGATCTATGAACCAGGAGGTCATGGTTCAATTCCTGGTCCAGGCAGATGCCCGGGTTGCGGGCTCGGTCCCCAGTGTGGGGCATGTGGGAGGAAGACAATTAATGATTCTCTCTCATCACTGATGTTTCTCTCTCTCTCTCTTCCTCTCTGAAATCAATAAAAACATATTTAAAATAAAAATAAAAACATTCCTCTGGGAACTGAATTAGAAATCTAACTGGTTACTTGAAAGGTAAGTGAGTATTTCACCCTGGAGGAAGCAGACCTTCTGAGGGCAGAATCTGAATTAATATGGACAGATGTCCTTACCCATTGAAACCAGGTTGTTGTAATTCTCCAACATCACATCTCTGTATAAATCTCTCTGATCATCATTCAGGCATTCCCACTCCTCCTGAGAGAAGTCTATGGACACATCACTGAACATCACTGACTCCTGGAACAACAATCATGCATATGACTTGATTAATTTAAAAAATGTTTTTTGTGAAGCCAAGAGAAGAAAATAAATAAAGGTAGAAGTGAAAAATAGCAAGCATATGGAGAAGGGCTGAATGTCTGGGATGCAAGTAGAGGATTGTAAACAAATAAGCATGACTGAACCAATGAGTTTCCATGTCATTATGTTTCCTCCAGACAAAACTGCCTGTGTATACTGGGATACTTCCACTATCTACATAAGTCTGGGAAGCTACGGTCTACCAAGAGAAGTTTCCTGATTAAATGAATTGGTATGTACAAATGCCTAACACAATACTTGTCATTCAATACAAATGTGCTTCTTTCTCTCCTCTTTTTCCAAATGCTAAAAGTAAAATTTCAGAAGAAGGAAGAAAGTGAAGACATTAAAAGCATCCAGAGAAGAGTAGATCATATAAAAGACATCAAGAATCAGAGAGGCAATGGGTTCTTTACAACACTATCTATATATAAAAAAGCCTTATATGCAAAGTGTCCCCTCGGGAGTTCAACCCAGAGACCCCTATGATGTGCGCTGACCACAAGAGGGTGGCATGGAATGAAGGAAGGCCCTGGCCAGCAGCCAGAAGGAAGGCCCCAATCAACCCTGATCACCGGCAAGGCCTAGGGACCCTACCCATGCACAAATTTTGTGCACCGGGCCTCTAGTTAAAAATAAGAAATAAGAAAAAGTCTTCAATATTCTTATGGAAAAAAGAAATTCTGACCAATAATTCTATAATCAACTATCATCCTATTGTAAGGGCTGCAAAAAAGACATTTCTAGACATAAAAGGACACAAGCACAATTTCTTAGGAAACTCCAAATGATGTGCTCCACCAAAATGGGGAAGTAAACCAGAAAAGAGGAAGACATGAGATTCAAGAAACAGGTAAATTAGCACAGGAAAACAGTGGACATCCCAGGAAACAGAAGAAAAAAGGGAAGTCTTGAGGAAATTGCAACAGGCCTAGAGAGTAACCAGACTAGCAAGGAGCAGGATTAAAAAGGGAATGGAGATGAAAGTCTCCACATTCAAAAAAAAAATGATGTGTTTGACCAGATGAAAAACATATTAATTGGCATGTGACAATGATTCTGGAGACTTTGGATAAAAATAAATGGATAGCCCTAGCTGGTTTGGCTCAGTGGATAGAATGTTGGCCTGCGGACTGAAGGGTCCATGGTTTGATTCTGGTCAAGGGCACATGCCCAGGTTGTGGGCTCGATCCCCAGTGGGGGACCTGCAGGAGGTAGCCAATCAATGATTCTCTCTCATCATTGATGTTTCTCTCTCTCTTTCTCCTTTCCTCTCTGAAATCAACAAAAATAAAAAAAATAAAATTTTAAATACATTGATAATTAAGCAAATGTGAGAAAAAAAATTATCCTCAGGAAAAATAAAAAGTTGTAATAGAATAAAGCTGAGCTAGCTCAGCAGTGAGTGATATTTACATACTAATATCTCATACACTATTGATGTAACCAAAAATTGTAATATAATTAATAACAGAATCAGAGGAAATTAAGGGAGCAATATGGGAGTACAATGTCCCCTCCACTCTGCAGTAAGTCAAGAGATAATAAGTAAATTGATTCTTCAAAAAATAGCAATTCAACCACATGCAAGAGTTGAAGGGGAAAGGAAGTTGGGCGGCTAAGTGAAAAGGATGAAGGGATTTAGAAGTACAAACTGGCAATTACAAAAGTCATGGCAATGTAAAATACAATATAGAGAATATAGTCAATAATACTATAATAACTATGTATGGTGCCAGGCAGGTAGTTGAAGTATCATGGGGAATCACTTTGTAAATTAAGTGATTGTCTAACTACTATGCTGTATACCTAACACTAATATAAAATAATATTAAAAATCAACTGTAATTTAAAAATTAAATTAAAAAAGAGGGTTGAAGGCAGCCACCTTTTAGGAGTGAAACTGGTGATAAGACTGTAATAGTACTACTTCACTTGTACACAAGTATACAATGACTTTCAAAAATACTTTATCTTAGAAAATTTAATTTGCATATAGTTCAAGACTGAACCATTCTAATGTCACAATATTATATAATAAGAGCTATTCCTTGTTACAACAAATTCTCTTCATAAGCATGTTTTTCACTGAATAATATTCTATTATAGGGATATAAATGATAACTTTTCTTTTGCTTTCAGATATTAAAGCTACAGGTGATCATTAGAGATCTTTCCAACATTAGCCCAATCTTATAACCACACCCATTGTTCAACTGGAAATTCCCTTTATTCCTAAGCTACACAAAACAGATGGAGGAGATCATTCCATTATTAAGACTGAAATCAAACAGACTCTTATTCCACATATTTTTTTTTCATTGGAAAACCTAAGTTTGCAGAGATGTTCCGGACTTTTCCCTATGAGGTGTCCTTAATTATTTTACCCTATCAAATCACTAAGAAAATTAGATTCATTAACAAATTAATCTAGATTTCTGGTAGATGTCTAAGATAGAAGGTACTAAAGTACTTACAAAATGAGTCTATAAACATTGTTTAAAACAAGGGAGGCCCTAGCTGGTTTGGCTCAATGGATAGAGTGTTGGCCTGCAGATTGTAGGGTCCCTGGGTTCGATTCCAGTCAAGGTCATGTGCCTGGGTTGCAGGCTTGATCCCCAGTAGGGGGTGTGCAGGAGGTAGCCAATCAATAATTCTCTCTCATCATTGATGTTTCTTTCTATCTCTCCCTCTCCCTTCCTCTCTGAAATCAATAAAAATATATTTTTAAAAAATTAAAATTAAAAAAGAGAAGGGAGAACTGGTTGTGTGTAGGGGCATTGGTTTGTTTAGGAGAAAATTGGGGTCAGTTTCCTGAAGAGGGATATGTTAACCAGTGCAAAATTTTATTTTCCAAACTTGGTCTCAGTCAGACCATTTTTCATTGTGTAATTCACAATCTCTTGGTGTAAACAAGTAATGTTTCTTGATGAATTCCTGATAAATTTTAGCCTGATTGACACCTCTTCAGAGAAACTTGTTATCCAACCACTTGACCCTCTAACAGTTATCTGCAAGAGTTTAAAGAAAGATCTTTAACTAGACATTCTTTTCTTTTTTCCAAAAATGATTATTGAAACACTTCTTTTTTCTATAACTATCTCCACAAACAGAGAAATATTTGAATTGGCTTATTAGAGACCTTTTTCTTCAAAGCAAAGGTAAGAGAAGTTTGTAATTGCTTATAACTAACTGTCTGAAAGTTCTTTTTTTTTTTTTTTGTCTTTTTAACCATCAGAAAGCATCATGATGAGGAAAGCAAATGTTTACATATACTAGGGATAAAAATGGCTCCATTTGAGCAAACAAAACAACACAAAGAAACCCACACAAACAACGCACATAGCATCTCACCTGAGCCATGGCTTTGATATTTGCAGAAAAGAACCAGTTGTCCTCTGAACTCCTCTTTAGGAAAAAGACAGAGCTGGGGGAAGCAAAAGAAGCTACATAAGATCTCACTTGCCTTATAGCTCCAAAAATGATCATTTCCCCTCTGTTCACTCCACACAAACACTTGAGGGGTTATTAGTGAGAAGAACAGGGAAGTATTTCATTATCCCCAACTCCAGAAACCTCATGCTTTTGACTAGACCAGGATAGATTTGAATAACCTGATATGGCTTGGAGAATATATGTACACCTACACTCAAAGATGTAATTTTTTTACATAAATTGTAGTATATTATACTTAGCCAAATTATACATCATTAAATGGATATATTTTACTTAACCATCTGCTGCTGATGATCATTTGGGTTTGTACATATCATTTTACCAACATATGAATTTTGAATGATTAATTCCTAAAAGTTGATTATAATCATTTTGGTTTGGATATACTTTGGTCAAATCAGGTTTCAATGATCCTGGATTATACAATCAGGTCCCAAGTCCTGAGTAAGAAACAGTTGATTGATAAACCAGATCCTCTAATCCTGCCTTAAGTCTTGCCTTAAGATAACTAAAATCCAGAAAAGCAAACAAAGTAATATTACTGAAACTTTAGCAGGATGTTAAAATTAGCATAGCAATAAGAAGGAATTACGAGTATAGAAATTATGTAGAAATTGACCTTATCACTGATGCTTTAGAATAGCTTTTGACATTACATAAATGAAGCACTAATTTTAAAAATCTCATATATTTTATGTCCTTAACATATTTAAAATGTCCAAAAGAATAGTTACACTAGCCAGGTCAGAGTGGCTCATTGGTTGAGTGTCGACCTATAAACCAAGAGGTTACAGTTCCATTCCCGGTCCAGGGCACCTGATGGGGTTGCAGCTCGATCCCCAGTGCAGGAGGGAACCAGTCAATGATTCTCTCATCATTTATGTTTCTATCCCTCTGTCTTTCTCCCTCTCTGAATCAATAAAAATATATTATTAAAAAAGAATAGTTATACAAATAGAAGGCTAAATTATTTAAGAAGAGCAACTGCTTTGTGATCTATGTTTAAACTTTTAAGAAAAAAACTTTCTTGCTTATTAGATACTAGAGGCCTGGTGCACAAAAGTTTGTGCACTCGGGGGGGAAGAGGGTCCCTCAGCCCGGCCTGTGCCCTCTTGCAGTCTGGGACCCCTCGGGAGATAACGACCGGTGGCAAAGGGCAGGCCTAATCCCTAGGTGCAGCCCCTGGTCAGGCTCAGAGCAGGGCCGATTGGGGAGTTGGGGCGTCGCCCCCTGTCATGCACAGAGCC
>NW_006295184.1:93670-96250 GCF_000327345.1 Myotis davidii | reverse complement strand
AGTTCTGAGGCCTCTGCTGCTGAAAGCAGGTATCTGGTTTGTTTGTGTTCTATAATCGAAACACTGTACAACTCCAGGTCTGAGATCCCGGCTCGCTGAAAGCAGGTTTCTGGTGTTTTATTTATCTTCTATATTTGTTACAGTGTTTCTTTAACTGCAAGCTCAGAGGCCGGCAAGGCAGTCGGGGAACGTTGCAGTCCTCCGTCACTGAAGCAAGCAAGCCTCATGTTCAGTTTAAGCTGCCTGGCTGCCGGCCGCCATCTTGGCTGGGAGTTAATTTGCATATTGCCCCGATTAGCCAATGGGAAGGGTAGCAGTCGTACACTAATTACTATGTTTCTCTTTTATTAGATAGGATAGGAAAATAAAGTGAGCATTATAAAAGTATAAAGGGCAGTGAGCATTCCCCTCTGTACAAAGCTCCTTGATCATTAAACAATTCATCAACAATTTCAAGTAAAACTAAACACCCATGAAGTAGCATCATGTTATCAATTATTTAATGGCTACTCACTATATTCCCGGGATGTATACATATTCCAAGAAATTAAAACCCAAATAATTCATACATCTCTTCCTTAAAATGTGAAAGCACTCCTTTTAATATTATTACTATATATTAAGCCCCTAGTAATCTTTTACCAACCATACAACCTATATACCAGGCAATGTACTAAATACTGAAAAATCAACAGTAATCCAGAAAGACTTAGAAACAAAATTCCTTCACCCATATTCCTTACTTTATGTCTCCCTTTTGTAGTCTCTCCTCCTCACTTTTCCCTGGTTAAAGGGGCATCCTCGGCTGCTGTAACTTCCAAGTGGAATGAGCAGGAAATACTCTTAACTTCAATATACCTCCTTCTACCTTTGTCACTTTCCCAAACCTTTTCATCTTGTTCCTATGGGGTATCCTCACACACTGAGTTCTTGCATCTGGGGGATGTGTCCCTCCTTTTTAAAGCCAAACATCTCTATGGCCAAGACTATACAGTGGGGCCTTGACTTATGAGTTTAATTTGTTCTGTGACGGAGCTCATAACTCAAATTACCCGTATGTCAAATCATTAGAGTGAATGAGTGAGACACGTGATGCTGGGCGGATGTTGTGTCGTTCACTGTGGCGTTCGCTGCGCCAACTGCAGTGGGGTATCTGAAGCTGGCTCATAACCCGAAATTTAGCTTGCAACTCAAAGCAAAAAATCAGCTGAGACACGACTCGTATCTTGAAAAACTTGTTAGTCAGGACACTCGTAAGTCAAGGCCCCACTGTATATAGTATGCTTGCAAAATGACCACACCTGGGGCATAGAGCATTGCAAAAAACTACCACTACAGAGAAGAAGTCCTTTAAAATGGAGTAACTTACATTTTTTAGTATTTTGCAATCTTATAAATAATAAACCTATCCTACATAATAAAAGGCTAATATGCAAATTGTCCCCACGACCAATTCAACCAGGAGTTCAACCAGGGGGCAGAGCCAGATGGCCAACCGCCTGCAGTCCTTCCCCCCCCAGACAGCCCCGCCCCTGATCGCCCACCACCACCCTGATCAGGGGCAAGGCAGGCTACCCAACCTCCAATGCCCCCTCCCCCTGGCTGGCCTGGACCAAAAGGCCCCAAATGGGGCTGCCCGGCCAGACCACACAGGTGCACGAATTTGTGCACCAGGCCTCTAATCTTTTAATAAAAAAGATTATTATTTCACTTATAGTATGTTTTTTTTAATTAAATCTTTATTGTTCAGATTATTACATTTGATCCTCTTTTTTCCCCCCATGGCTCCATCTACCCGGTTCCCACCCCAACCTCTGCCCTTACTGCTCCATCAGCTGTCCTCATCCATAGGTGTACGATTTTTTGTCCAGTGTCTTCCCGCATCCCCCACACCCCTTCCCCCGCCCAAGAATAGTCAGTCCACTCCCTTTCTATTCCCCTGATTCTATTATATTCACCAGTTTATTCTGTTCATCAGATTATTTTATTTTTTATTTTTTTCTTGAATTGTTAAAAATCTTCTAATTAAGGTGTGTTGTGTTTTTTGTGGGTTTTTTTTGGTAACATATATTCTAATACATCCACACAATGGAATATTATCCAGTCATTAAAAAGAGTGATGTCTATATTGTTTAAATTCTCATGATCTATCTATGACTTTAATGATCTATCTATGACTTTATCAGGAAAAATAAACCTATTTTAAATTTTTTTTAAAAAAATACTATTGAAGGAATTAATGATTAAGTAGCATAAAAGTGCAATTATCCATGTATACAGGGAGCCCAAGTAGAAATATGTTAGTAAAAAAGATAAAAGAAATTTTTAAAAGATAAATGTAAAAAACAGTGAAAGATTAAGAGCTTTGACAAGAATAATGGAAATATGCTGGGGTCCAACCCCAGCAGGTCCAGGGGTTCCCCATAGGTGTGGACGGAGTCGGCGAAGAAGGAATGACACGGAGAAAGCGTTCAGTTGATCAGCAGCCTAGCCAGGATCTCCAGCCAAGTTCTGGTTAGGATCTCTAGCCAAGTTCTGGTTAGGATCTCCCTTGCTAGGTTCTCAAGCCAGGTTCTCCAG
>NW_006295184.1:92103-92605 GCF_000327345.1 Myotis davidii | reverse complement strand
ATATCTGCAGATTCCCCTTCCTTGTTTGGGGTTTGGAAGTGACCCGATGAGGCCCAGCTGTGAAGAAATGCAAGCTGCTGTGGGACCTTGGGCCTTCTCTTGGATAATTCTGGGTCTATCTGGCCCAGCTGCAGTTTGTTAGGTAATTTTCAGATTGCAAAGGGCCAGGGCATTCATATGCAAAAGCCTCTGCCGCAGCTTCGGTGGGGCGGGGACTCAGGAAATCAACAGGGCAGAGCAAACAGCTATGGCTAATCCTCAGTCCTGCCCTAAGAGGCCCCGTGTCTCAGTGTCCCCCGGTAATCGCTGCAAGCACCTCTGAGAGAAAACCACCCTTGAGTTCTGAGTTTTGCCCACTGCCAGACAGTCCAGTTTCTCCCCGTAATAGACTGGGTCCCCAGAGACTTCCCGGAACTGGAGTTCAGAGAATTTGGGAGCTTGTGATTCCCTCCTGATTCAAAAAGACAGTTGCATCCTCAGTTACCAGCCCTTGCCGCGTGCA
>NW_006295184.1:87390-92093 GCF_000327345.1 Myotis davidii | reverse complement strand
TTTGTCCATGGCTGGTCTAGCCTCTCCCCATATGAGTCTGGGTCCCCAGAGACTCACTCGGAACTGGAGTTCAGAGCAGTAGGGAGCTTGAGACTCTCTCCCAATTGAAAAAGACAACCTCGTCCTCAGTTGCTAGCCCTTTCTGCATGCGCCTCTCTACCTCTGCACTTTACTTCCACACCGCACCTCCTCTGAGTCTCAGTTTGCTTTTCTCTTTCCTTCTAGTTGTAGAATTTCCACTCAGCCAGCCTTCCTGTAGCTCTGGATGATGTCCGTTTTGTCTTTAGTTGTAGTTTTGAAGTTGTTGTGGGAGGTAGCAATTTCCGTTGTTTACCTATGCCGCCATCTTGGTTGTCCTAATTTGTCTTTTATAATGAGAAAGTTAGAAGTAAATAGTGGCTGGCCTTGACACCATCCCCCCCCCCACACACACACACACACAGTTGTTTTAGACAGAATATCTACCATACAATTGAAAATGCAAGAAGATTAAAAACAAAAAATAGGAGAACCATTGACAATTCAGACATTGGACCTGGCAAACAAATCATTTAAAATAGCTACAATTAAATGTTAAAGACAATCAAGGAAAAATGATAGGCAAATATGTGAGAAGATGAAGAAATTAAATAGAATTGAAATTTATAAAATAAGATTAAAATAGACTATTTAGATTACCAAAGTAAGAAATTAAAAAGTCATTACACAGTGTTAATATGAAACCAGACATGAGGTAAATAGAATTACTGAACTCAAAAACAAGTAAAAGAGGTCAGAAGATGGCGACCGGCAGGAAGGTAGGGAGGGAGTGTGAGAGTGTGAGGGAGTGATAGAGAAGTGTGTGGACGTGTATGGGGTGTATGTGTATGAGCTAGGGGCAGTTAGATTCTGCAGGTCTTCTAAGGGGCTGCAAAACCAGGCAGTCTTAGATGGAGGAGCCCCGCTCCCAGCGCACACACTCCTGGGTGGCCTGCACGGGCACAGAGAACACACCATCTTGAGAAACAGAGCTGCTTGAGACTAGGATCCTGGCCTCAGCACCACCCAGTCTGGTTCCAGAAGCAAACCAGGACCCTGCAGCCACTGGGGACAGAAACCTGCGACCAGAGCTATAGACCCACAGACACCAAGAATCCAGATATCCCCGCGGCAGATCTCTGTAACAGAGCCCATCCCCTTCCCCACAGGCTTGCAGGCAGTGCCATAGTAACTGATAGACCCACCCCTTGCCCGGGCCTCAGTGCTGCTATAGGAACCTTAGCCTGGAAGTGCGTAAATACCAGGAACTTGTCTCGTGCAGCACGGGCTGCGGGAACCTTAGCCTGGGAGCTAATGTGCGAACACTGGGAACTTGTCCCCCACAACACAGGCTATAGGAACCTTAGCTTGGGAGCTAACACGTGAACACTGGGAACTTGTTCCTAGCAGCACGGGTCCCGGGACCCCAATTCTCCAGGCAGGAGGCAGCAACAAGCACCAGTGACTTGACTGTGTTTCTTATCACCTGTGCCTGGGATCCCTGATTCCCTGTGCATTCACACTAAGAGCCAGTGACTCCAATTCTTGGTGCACGTGCACAGGGACCCTGATTCTCAATGTGAGGCTGCATGAAGCAACAGAGACTCTGATACTGGATTCTTGGGGAACTCTGACACTTGGCACATGCTAGGGGGCTCTGATTTTCAACACACTCCGGGGGGGGCATCTCTGTTTCAGCATGGTGCAGGTGGGGTCCCTGATTCTAAGTGTGCACACGAGGCCACATTGAGCGCTGGTAACGCTGACTCTGAGCAAGCCTGGATCCCATCAACCCACCACAACCACACATCTTAGTGTGAGAGCTCTTCAGTGACACTAGGGTGGTGAGAAGCTCCCATTGCACATGGCCCAGGTCCACGCAACTCGACGTTTGAACCATCTGGAGACAGTCAAAATGGGGAGACAACACAACCCCCAGAGGAAAGAAAATGAGGAGTCGCCAAGAAAGGAAATTAATGAACTTGAAGAATGCAACATGACAGAAAAAGAATTCAAAGTAATGGTTGTACAATTATTTCACTGGATGGATGAGAACATCAACAACCTATGCAAGAATCAGGGAGAAATGAAAAGTGATAGAGTTACAATCAAAAACACCATGGAAGGTTTCAACAGTAGACTAGAAGAAGCAGAGGACTGAATTAGTGAGTTAGAAGATAAGGTAGAGAAACAAGCTCAATCTGAACAGCAACTGGATAATAAAATTAAAAAGCAGGAGGAGAGCATAAGGGAGCTTTGGGACAACATTAAATGAAGTAACAGATGCATAATAGGGCTGCCAGAAGGACAAGAAGAGCAGCAAGGATTAGAAAATCTATTTGAATAAATAATGACAGAAAACTTCTCAGATATGGGGAAGATAAAAGTTACACAAGTACAGAGAGTCCTGGGGAAGATGAACCCCAAAAGACCCACACCAAGACACGACATAATAACAATGGCAAGTGTACACAACAAAGAAATAATCTTTATTTAAGTGGGCAGAAGGAGGTAAACAAAGTGATGCAAAGCAAAGGACTGAATCCAAGAATACTCTATCCAGAAAGACTATCAATCAAAATTTAAGGGGAAATCAGGAGCTTTGCAGACAAAAAAAGACTAAGAGAGTTTGTCACTCCCAAGCCAGCAAAGCAAGAAATGCTAAAGGGAATGCTCTAAAAAGAAGAACAATAAAGGTAAGCAGGAACACAGGCACAAAAATAGAAATGGCTACAAGCAAGTACCTTTCAATAATAACTTTAAATTAAACAGCTAAATGCTCTAATCAAAAGACATCGAGTGGCTGAATAGATAAAAAGACATGACCCATATATATGCTGTCTACAAGAGACCCTCTCAGAATGAGGGACTCACACAGACTGAAAGTGAAGGGATGTAAAAATATCTTTCAGGCAAATGGAAATTAAAAAAAAAAAAGCTGGGGTAGCAATACCTATATCTGACAAAATAGACCTCAAAGTGAAGGCCATAACAAGAGATAAAGAAGGCCACTTAATAATACAAAAGAGATCGATACAATAAGAGGATATAACCCTGATACACATATATGCACCCAATGCAGAAGCACCCAAATACATAAAAAACCTCCTGGAAGATAACAAGGAAGAGATCAACAACAACACAATCATAGTAGGGGATTTACACACACCACTGACATCACTGGATAAATCCTCTAGAAAAAAAATCAGCAAAGAAACAGCAATCCTAAATGACTCACTAGATCAGATGGACTTAATTGACATCTTCAGAACATTTCACCGCAAAGCCACGGAATATACCTTCTTTTCAAGTGCACATGGGACATTTTCAAAAATAGACCACATACTGGGTCACAAGCAAAGTCTCCCCAAATTCAAGAAGATTGAAATCATACCAAGCATCTTCTCAGACCACAATGGCATAATATTAGAAATAAACTACAATAAAAACATCCAAGAAACTCAAACAGTTGGGAGCTGAATAGCATGCTACTAAATAATGATTGGGTTACCAATAAGATCAAAGAAGAAATTAAAAACATCCTGGAAACTAATGACAATAAAAGCACAACAATCCAAAATCTATGGGACATAATGAAAGCAGTCCTGAGAGGGAAGTTTATAGCACTACAGGCCTACCTCAAAAAGCAAGAAAAAATGATAGTATATCATCTAACTCTACAACTCAAATAATTAGAAAGAGAGCAACAAGAAAAGCCCAGAGTGAGCAGAAGGAAGAAGATAATAAAGATCAGAGCAGAAATAAATGACATAGAGACCAAAAAAAACAATAGAAAAGATCAATGAAACCAAGAGCTGGTTCTTTGAAAGGATAAACAAGATTGATGAGCCTCTAGCCAGGCTCACCAAGAAGCAAACAGAGAGGACTCAAATAAAGAAAATCAGAAATGAAAGAGGCGAAATAACAGCAGACTCCTCAGAAATTCAAAGAATTTTTTTAAAATGTTATGAACAACTCTACTCTAACAAACTAGATAACCTGGAGGAAACAGACATATTCCTAGAAAAGTACAGTCTTCCAAATATCAATCCGGAAGATTCTTAAAATCTCAATAGGCCAATAACTATGGAAGAAATTGAAGCAGTCATCAAAAAGCTCCCAGCAAACAAAAGCCCAGGGCCAGATGGCTTCACAGGGGAGTTTTACCAAACATTCAAGGAAGAACTAAAACCTATCCTCCGCAGACTTTCCAAAGAATTCAAGAAGAAGGAACACTTCCAGTTCATTCTATGAAGCCAGCATCACCCTAATACCAAAACCAGATAGAGACAACACAATGAAAGAGAATTATAGGCGAATATCCCTCATGAACATAGATGCCAAAATACTCAACAAAATTCTACCAAATCGGATCCAGGAATACATCAGAAAGATCATACACCATGACCAAGTAGGATTTATCCCTGGGATGCAAGGATGGTACAATATCTGCAAATCAATAAACGTGATACATCACATAAACAAATTGAGAGATAAAAATCACATAGTCATATTAATTGATGCAGAAAGAGCTTTCTACAAAATTCAATACTCTTTCTTGATAAAAACTCTCAGCAAGGTAGGAATAATAAAAGCCATATATGACAAACCCACAGCCAACATCATAATCAATGGGCAATAACAAAAACCATTTCCCCTGAGAACAGGAACAAGACAGCGATGCA
>NW_006295184.1:75079-85553 GCF_000327345.1 Myotis davidii | reverse complement strand
GATTGAAATGCAAGAAACTAGAAACGCCAATCAGAAAAGGTATATGCACCCTTGTTTTCACAGCAGCACAATTCACCATAGCTAAAATTTGGAAACAGCCCAAGTGCCCATCAGCAGATGAGTGGATTAAAAAAGTGTGGTACATCTACACAATGGAATACTACGCTGCAGTAAAAGAAGAAATTCTCAATCCCCAGAGGGAAAGTAGGGGAGAGTGGGGATAAGGAGAGGAGATGAACCAAAGGACTTGTATGCATGCATATAAGCCAAATCAATGGACACAGACAACAGGGGGATGAGAGCATGAGTGGGGTGGGGGGAGGGAAGTTGGGGGTTAATAGGGGGATGAGGACACATTTGTAATACCTTAAACAATAAAGAAATTAAAAGTAAAAAATATATTTATAAAAATGCAGACAAGAAAGAAAAAGAACATAAAAGACACATGAGACACAGTCAAAAGAGCTCCCACACATGTAAATGGCATCTCAGAAGGAGAAAAGAGATTGGATAGGAATTAATAGTAAAAACATTAACTAATCAAATACTTCAACAAGAGTTCCAAGAAGTTCAGCAAATCTGAAGTAAAACAAACGCACAAAACAAAGAGCAAAACCACAACCAAATATAGCCAAATTGTTAAAAACCAAAGAGAAACAAAAAAATCTTTAAAGTAAACAAAGGAAGAAAAACACATTACCAAGAGCACTGATGAAAAAAAGAGAGGAAATGGTATCTCAGTGTTGCTTTCTTATTTTTTTAAATAGGATAATTTTCATGTATCCCTACCTTTCACTACACAAATGAACAATATAAGGAATGAAAAGGTAACATCATTACAGGTGCCATAGACACTAAAAAGATAAAAAGAGAATGCTAATAAGTTTATGTTCATAAGTGTGAAAGCTTAGATAAAATAGACAAATTCCTTAAAAAACATTCCCAAACTGACAAAACAAACAAAATCAATAGAACATCTAAAGAGGTAAATTGACTCCATAATTTAAAATCTTCCTATCAAGAAAATTTTAGGCCCAAATTGCTTCCCCAGTAACTCAGTAACTTCTTCCAAATTTAAGAAACAACTTTATTCTTACTTGTAGTGAATTGAGAAACAAAAAATTCTTCCCAACTCATTTATGAGGCTAATAGAAGCCTGACACCAAAACTTAACAAAGACATTAGAAGGAAATATGGGCCAATATTTCTCGTGAGCATATAAAACAGAAATTCTACACAGCATTAGCAAATTTTAAAAGGGTTTAATATATTATGGCCAAGCAGGGTTTAATTCAGGAAGGAAAGGTTGGTTTGACATTTGAAAATCAACATAATTTACCACATTGATATATTTAATAAAAAAATCATATGATCCTCTTGATAGACACAGAAAATGTATTTGTCTAAAATTCATCCCCCATTAATGTAAAAAAGTTTTTAACTAATGAGAAAGAGAACATCCTCAATTTCATAAGTAGCATCTACAGTAGGTATTTTACAAATGCTAGATACAAGGACAATATACAAAAAGCAACAATACTTCCAGCAATAAACAATTGTGACTATGTGTTGTAGAATGCATGTGGGGGTACCTTTAAATACTGCCTGGTTTTATCTGTGGTTAGTGTGATTGTGCAACCACGTACAGGTATGTGATGCTTGTGACTGTTTATTACAGTTTCAATAATAAACATCAAATACTCAGGTACAAAGCTAACAGATATGCCCTGAAAACTACAAATTGTTGAGAGAAATTAAAGACCTTAACAAATGTAGATGTATATTACATTGGGTGTCCCCAAAAATGTTTACACACTTTGAATAATAGTTATTAATTCCAATGGGTTAAATATGAAAAGAAACATCAATTGAGCTATATTTATTAGGTGAAAGATTAAATATTGATAAAATGTCAGTTATCTCCTAACATACAGATTCACAAACAAAATCCCAGCGAGGACTTTTCTTTTTTTTTTTTTTTTGTGAGCATTAGCAAGTTGAGTCAAACATAGGAAATTGAAAGGACATACAATAGCCAAGACAGTCTTGAAAAAGTAGAGAAAAAGTTGGAGAATTAATACTGAAGATTTCAAAACCGTAGCACTGATAAAAAGAATAATAAAATAGAATACAGTTCAGAAAAAGCCACATATGTGATATCACCTGATTTATGATAAAAGCTCTGTGTAATTCAGATGGACAAGGACAGTGTTTTCAATAAATAGTGCTGGAACAATTGTGTACTTAAATGGGGGGAAAATTAACCTTTATCCCTATCTTTCACCATACATTAATTCAAGATAGATCACAGACTTAAATGTATTTAAGTACTAAATCTATAAAGCTTCTAAAGAAAACATAGGAGAATATCTTCCAAACCTTGGGAATAATCAAAGGTTTCTTTTCAAGATAGAAAAAAGAACTAATTACAAAAGACAAAGGACTAAAAACCTGCTAGAAACATGGGGAAAGACATAAATAGACAATAAAAAAGATTTAAAATGTTCAAGCACACTCCTATTTAAAAAAATTAAGAAAGCAACACTGAGATACCATTTCCATGTATTAGATTGCTAAAAATGAAAAAAAATGACCACACATGCTGTTGGCTAGACTGTGAAGGGGAAATAGGCACTCTTATACATTACAAGTGGGAATGAAAACTGGTGCAACAGTCCCACAGGGGAATTTAGAAATACCCAACAAAACTGTATATGTACTTACCTCTCACCCAGCAATCCCACTTCTAAAAATCTACCCTGAAGATATGCCTCTAGGCCTAACTGGTTTGGCTCAATGGATAGAGTGTCAGCCTGCGGACTGTGGGGTCCCGGATTCGACTCCAGTCAAGGACATGTTCCTTGGTTGCGGGCACTTCCCCAGTGGGAGGTGTGCAGGAGGCACTGACTGATGTTTCTCTCTCATCGATGTTTCAAACTTTCTATCCCTCTCCCTTCCTCTCTGTAAAAAGTCAATAAAATATACTTTTTAAAAAAAGATATGCCTCTAAGCAATACAAAAATACATATATACAAAATTATTTATTGCAGCATTGTTTCTAGTAGCAAAATATTGTAAAGGACTTGGTGGTAAAGAGGGAATTAGTAAATCATTTGATCTGAAGAGTCTCTTCGAGGAACTTCAAACTTTCATTGCTTGATCTCTGCAAACCATGTTTTTTCCTTCAAAAAATATCCATAATAAGAGAGTGGTTGAAAAAACTATGATAAATGTATATACTGGAATATTTATTATGCAACTATATAAACAAAAGCTATAAGTATCTTTTTGAATTGTGATGGAGTAATGTCCAGTATATATCATTAAGTGAAATAAGCAATGTTCAAAACAGTATGCTATTTTTTTCTGATTTAATTTTCTTTATTTTTATTGTTGACACTATCACAGATATCCCCATTCCCTCTCTTCTTCTCCCCTCCTTCACCCAGCCCCTGCTCCTCCTTTCCTCTGGCCATCACTGTGGTCTGTGTCTATGGGTTATGCATATACTGTATATTCTTTGGCTAATCCCTTCACCTTCTTTCATCCCTCCCTCTCCCCTCTGACAGCTATCAGTCTGTTCTATATATCTATGCCTCTATTTCTATTTTGTTCCTCAGTTTATTTTGTTCATTACATTCCACATATAAGTGAGATCATACGGTATTTGTCTTTCTCTGACTGGCTTATTTCACTTACCATATAATCTTCAGGTTGATTGCAAAAAAGAGGTCATTTGAAAGAATACATGTCCCTATTCATTTGTGCAAAATAAATAGCAGAAGGACAAAGCAGAAACTAATGAGACTGATTAGTATAGGGAGTAGACAGGAACCACATTAATGTTTTCATACTCAAAATACTGCGACATGCAACAATCAACCAGGATGTGGGGGAATCCAAAGTATACAAACAAAGCGAAACATATGAAAAATGAGTAACAAAACTACACTGAAGAGGAAGGCAAAGAAAAGAATAAAGTTAGAAACAGTTTTTGACCATATACTGTAAGGTTAAAGAAAAAAATTGCACAGAAATACTTTATTGTAGTTAGTAAATTTGTTGTTTTTAAATATATATATTTTTATTGATTTCAGAGAGGAAGGGAGGGGAAGACAGAAATATCAATGATGAGAGAGAATTATTGATCGGCTGCTTGCTACATGCTCCCTACTGGGGAATAATCCTGCACCAGGGCATGTGCTCTGACCCGGAATAGAACCATGACTTCTTAGTTCATAGGTCGATGTCAACCACATAACCACACAGGCCGGGGTAAATTTGTGGGTTTTTTAATATAAGTATGAGTTAGTAATTCTGAAACTACTTTACATGTATTCTAGGGTATGAGTGAAAAAAAAATGACACTAGAATCAGGTTTCTTATTGTTGGAGAAAGGAGTTACAAATAAGGAAATGGCCAAACTTGATGGGAAACAATTCTCCTTCCGTCTTGCATGTTTCTGCACATCTTGCCATTGAAAGCACTAGAATTATTATCTTGTACTATCTCTCCAAGATGTTTATGTAGTGAACAGCCTTGAAAGGCAGAGATATTCTCTCTTCAGAGCAAAGGGAAGGCATGCTTATTGCCCATTACATAAGATTCAGGTTCCCTAAATTCATGGGAGCACACAAATGCCTGTGTAATTGCATCACCCTATGGGTGCAAGCGAGCCAAAGCAAGGCAATGTTGATACTTTGGCTTTTGCTATAAGCAATAAACTGTCTTTCATTTCTGACCTGAAAGTCTCACATCTTCTACCAGCAACTGTGAAACTGTGGCCAGCTAACTTGTTAACATTCAGGTATGGTAAAATCTCAGACACTTCACAGTTCTTGACAGAATCCTGTGGTACTGGGTTGGAATAGAAAGCTTTAAATAGTGGCTTTTTAATGTATACAAATTAATAGGTAGGTAGGTAGATAAATAGACATAGATGTATATATTCTAGTTTTGTCCACTGACAAAACTAGATCAATTACACCAAGGTAGCAATGAGCAAACCTAGTGCCCAGAGCTTGGTTTATAAATCCATTCTGCAATAAAATATACCAGGGCTCCTTGGAAAATTGCTGATGCCAGGGCTGGAGGATGAAAAATACAAGATAAGCCTGGAACATCATGGTGCCAGAAAGAAAGTAAGCGCTAAAAAAATGGCATGTTGAAAGGACACAGGAGTCAACAAGAAGTTCTTAATGGCCAAATCTGGAACAATTTAGCAATAAAATCCTATATAATAAAGAGGTAATATGCAAATTGACTGTCATGCCCTTGCACAAGATGGCCACGCCCATGTTGCCACAAGATGGCCAGCAAGGGAGGGCAGTTGGGGACAAACAGACCAGCAGGGGAGGGCAGTTGGGGGCGACTGGGCTGGCAAGGGAGGGCAGTTGGGGGCACCCAGGCCTGCAGGGGAGGGCAGTTAGGGATGACCAGGCCAGCAGGGGAGTGGTTAGGGGGCAATCAGGCAGGCAAGCAGGGGAGCAGTCCCGAATTGTGAGAGGGATGTCCAACCGGCAGTCGGACATCCCCTGAGGGGTCCCAGATTGGAGAGGGTGCAGGCTGGGCTGAGGAACACCCCCCCACCCCAGTGCATGAATTTCATACACCAGGTCTCTAGTATATAATAGTACTGAATTAATACTCAAAAAATAAAATAACCATGAGTCCATAAATAAATAATCAAATAAACACATGAGGAATAAAGAATAGTTCCTCCTTACAGTAGAATTTATTTTTTTAATATATTTTTATTGATTTCAGAGAGGAAAGGAGAGGGAGAGAGATAGAGAGAGAATCATTGACTGGTTGCCTCCTGCATGTCCCCTACTGGGGATTGAGCCCGCAACCCAGCCATGTGCCTGACCAGGAATTGAACCGTGATCTAGTTCAGGGGTTGACACTCAACCACTGAGCTATGCTGGCTGGCCGGGCCTTACAGTAGAATTTAAATTAATGAATGTAGAAGGACTGATGGAAAAAGAAAATCACCACCAGGCAAACATCACAGTAATAATTATTACAAACAAGAATTACCAATGAATGTTAAATTTATTGGGTGAAAGTATGATGAGAAATATTATTTTTGCATAGTCTCAAAGCATCTTCCCACAAGAGACTAATTAAAAAGGGAAAATAGTAATTTTACATAGGAAAAACGTGGTATCCACCACCAACTAATTTGTAATAGCCAAAACCTGGAAACTAGCAAATGTCCATCAACAATATAATTAATTACTAAACTGCAATACTAGTATATCCCCAAATGTAATGAGCACTAAGTACAATTATATTCAACAACATGGATGAATCTCAGGCATAATGTGGAACAAAAGAAGCCAGGCATAAAAAAGTACATGCTATATAATTCTATTTAAATATAAAATTCAAGAATCGGTAAAATTAACTCATGGGGATAGGTTTCTGATTGTGATTCTGGGAGAAAAGTAACTGGGAAGGGGTTTGAAGGAAAGTTCTGGGCAGGAAATTGTTATATAGCTGTATACTTAACTTCTGTGCACTTTACTATATATATACTATATCTCATAAAAATGTTTTAAAAACTATCAGAACCGGGGAGGGGGGGCTAGAAGGGATCAATGGGGGAAAAGGAGAAAGTATGTAAATCTTTCAACAATAAGATTTAAAAAAGAAAATAGGACTTCGTAAAAAGAAAAACTATCAGAACCACGTTTTGGTAGGGATATAGAACAATGAAATGCTTCAAACACTGCTGTGCAAATATAAATTTGTGCACCCATTTTGGTAAATATTATTTAGTAAAGCGGAAGATATTATACAACCCAGTAATTCCATTGATAGATAAACTCATACATGTGTACCTTATGTAAAAGAATGTTTGCATAGCGTTGCTTATAAAGTAAAACAGACTAGAAATAACTCAAATCCATCAATACTAGAAAGGATGAGTAATAGCCCAGCTGGTGCAGTCAGAGACCTCCCTGGGGCGGGCAAGATGGCTCTTGAGCGTCAGGATTTCCGTCCACACTTAAATGTGTCCCAGTCGAAACCTAGAGCATCAACCCATGAACCTAGAAATCACAGGTTCCTTGTCAGGGCATATGCTGGGGTTTCAGGCTCAATTCGGGGGGAGGCGGTGGCGAGGGAGGGAGGAGGCAACCAATCAACGTTTCTCTCTCATCGATGTTTCTATCTCTATCCCTCTCCCTTCCTCTCTAAAATCAATACATACATATTTTTTATAAAGGAACCACTATTATATCTAATATGAGAAAGCCTCAAAAACAATTGTACAAATAAGCAAAAATAAAAGATAAAGGAGAGCATTCATATAAAGTTTAAAAACCAGGGAAAACTACAGTATAATGCTTAGAGAGGTATAAATAAATGAAAAAACCTCATACATTTATCCAGTCTCGCAAATCACATAACCACTATGGGAACATAAAGCTAGAAGTAATCCACAAACAAAGCAACAGGGCCGCACACACAGGGCTTCAGAGGGTCACAGCATCGCATACCTGTACTTGGTCGCAGAGTCACAATCACACTAAACAGATAAAACCACACAGTATTCACAGGTACCCCCACATGCACTCTCCACAGCACGCGGTCACACACTCACACACCCCGACGGGACAAACGCTATCACCCTCCCCCCCTATTCCCCCCAGCCAAAAGCTCTCCACACCTGCACATACAAAGCTGCACGTGGCTCCAACCACACACACACACACACACACACACACACACACACACACACAGAGTACCGTCCTGTCACACCAGCAGTCGCTGGCTCGCCGACAGCGCTGCACACGGTAATAGCAAGTCACACCCACGCGGTCAGTCTCCACATGGACGAAATCACACCATTTAAATCTAATCTCCCGGGTACAAAGCCTAGGCTCCGGTGCCGCCGCCTCCTTGCGTTCCTCACCTCAGGCCTCACCTCAGCAGCAGAGACCCTCCACAGAACTGTAGCAGTTGCTGGTGTAGACCCGAGGGTCCCGCCAGCGCGTGACTTACAGGCTGAATTAACGCGAGAATCCCGTTACGCTGAGGAGTCCTCTGGGCAATGCAGTCAGAGACCTACCTGGGGCGGGCAAGATGGCTCTTGAGCGTCAGGATTTCCGTCCGCGCTTAACTGCGTCCCAGCTGAAACGACTGCCCCCTCACCCAACGGCGCACCGGAGGCCTCAGGGAGCCTGGCGTCCCTCCGGCCGTGGCTCCCGAAAAAGGCCACTCGGACGCGTTCGATGGGTTTCGTTCCCTTATCCGCCGTACGACCCAGCAGTGGGACAGGCTCGGGAAGAGGCTAGTTCCCCAGGAAAGAGAAGACGCGCGGCCGGCGCTTCTGGGAAATGTAGCTCGGGGCCCTGATTCTTCAGCCTGCTCCGGCTACGCCGCGGACATTGCTGGGAGCGCACCGTGTCCTGGGCCGCTGCTTTGGCCTGCGTTCCGAAGTAGCTTTGGCTTGGGGTTCTTCCGCGCAGAGGACTTGTGGGACCTAAGTTTCTGAGTCCCAGAGCCCGACCGGAGGTTGAAGGGGAGGCAGACTAGGATCCTGCAAAGGGAATGGGGAGGCTGGTAAGGAGGAATCGCTAAACGTGCAACGGGATGGGGAAGGCCAAAGAGGAGGAGTTTACGAAATTGCGAAAGAGGCTGGCATTCTGAGCTGACTTTTGTATGAAATGTCTTGGCCTGAGGAGAATAAGGCAGGGGTGAGGCAGGCTTTGTTAGAAAAAAGTAAGGGGAGGGGGGTGAGGGGAGGGGTGAGTGTTGTGCGTCGCAGAGGGAGAAACTGGATTCAGGATTTTGTATGGGTGTGTGTATAATTGAAAGTTTAAGTAAGTATCACTGTATATATCACAGTGATTGTATTTTTTAATTTGATGGGAGAAAGGTTGCATAATTGAGCTAATAAATTATTTAATATGTTTTTATAGATTTTAGAGGAGAGATAGAAACATCAATAATGAGACAGAATCATTGATCAGCTGCCCCTACTGCAGATCCAGCCGCAACCTGGTCTCTGCCCTAACGGGAATCCAACCATGACCTCCTAGTTCATAGGTCTATGCTCAACCACTGAGAACAGGGGGAGGGGGATGCGAATAAATGATTTAAAGCGTGTAAAACCTTAAGCATCTGTATAGAATAGAAATAAAAACTGTTGTTTTCTTTAAAAAGAAAGCCACAGGCTGGGTGGCGGGGCAAAGGAGAGGAAAATAGGGACATCTGCAATAGTGTCAACAATAAAAATAAGGAAAAATAAAATAATAAAACAAAAAGAAAGCCAATTCCAAGGGACTTGTTTTTTAAATGGGGTGCTTGCTCTTGCTTAGACTGCAGACTGGAGACATAGCCTTTCAATCTTATGGACTCTTTTCGAGTCCTGGTTGAAGGGGGTAAGTCTAAGCGATGTAAGCCTAAGGTCTAAGGCAGTGGTCGGCAAACTGCGGCTCATGAGCCATATGCAGCTCTTTGGCTCCTTGAGTGTGGCTCTTCCACAAAATACCACGTGCGGGCGCGCATGTACAGTGCGATTGAAACTTCATGGCCCATACCCACACTCAAGGGGCTAAAGAGCCACATGTGGCTTGCGAGCTGTAGTTTGCTGACCACTGGTCTAAGGGAACAGATTTGTGAAGTCCTGGATTAAGAAACAACTTTAAAGTTTGAAGAGTAGTGTCAACCATTCCGTCACCCGCCAGCATAGAAAAGAAGTGAATTAGGCAGTGTTAAGTCCCATTTTTTAAAGAAAAAAACATGGCTTACAGAGATCAAGGAATGTAAGTTTGAGTTCTTCAAGGAGACTTTTCAGATTAACTCCAGGCCAGATGAATTTTGTTAGGTATAAAAATAACAGTTTTCTAACTGCAAAATGCTGTCTCCAAATATTTTATTGTAGTTACTTTTAACCTATTTTTTAAAAAATTGATTTTAGAGAGAGAAAGGGAAAGAAAAAGAAAAACATTGATTTGTTATTCTACTTATTTTTATATTGATTGGTTGATTCTTGTATGTGCCCTGACTGGAAGATTGAATGGGAAATCTTGGCATATGAAGAGGACTCTATAACCAACTGAGCTTTCCTGGCCAGGCCTCATTGGTTGATTCTTTTATGTGCCGTAAAGAGGGATGAACCCACGACCTGGGCCAACCAGAGAACAATCTAAGAAACTGGGCCAGGGTTAACATCCTATCTAATAAAAGAGAAACATGGTAATTGGCGTACGACCACTACCCTTCCCATTGGCTAATCAGGGAGATATGCAAATTAACTGCCAGCCAAGATGGCAGCCAGCAGCCAGGCAGCTTGAAACTAACATGAGGCTTGCTTGCTTCAGTAACGGAGGACTCCAACGTTCCCCGCCTGCCGCTGCGGGCTCTGGAGCCTGCAGTGTGAAAAATTTTAACAAATACCACCAGACTTCAGCCAGCAGATTCGCAACATTGTAAGCCAAGGACAGAAACCTACTTTCAGCAG
>NW_006295184.1:69425-74700 GCF_000327345.1 Myotis davidii | reverse complement strand
CTCCCCCCCGAGTCCACAAATTTTTGTGCACCGGGCCTCTAGTCTATACTAATAAAAGGGTAATATGCTAATTAGACCAGACATTTTCCAGACTAACTTCCAGACAAAGCCATGGTGGCGGGGCTGAGGCAGAGGCAGTTAGGGGCGATCAGGCCAGCAGGGGAGAGCAATTAGGGGTGATTAAGGTGGCAGGGGAGAGCAGTTAGGAGGATCATGCTGGCAGGGTAGAGCAGTTAGGGGGATCAGGCTGGCAGGCAGGTGAGCAGTTAGGAACCAGTGGTCTCCCATTGCAAGAGGGATGTCCAACTGCTGGTTGTGGGATTGGGCCTAACCAGCAGTTAGACATCCCCCGAGGAGTCCTGGATTGGAGAGGGTGCAAGCCAAGCTGAGGAACCTCCCCCCCACCCCCCGCACGAATGTCGTGCACTGGGCCTTTAGTAATCTGTGATAATAAAAGGGTAATATGCTAATTAGACCAGATGTCATTCTAAATGTCCTTCCTGACAAAGCCAGGGCTGGAGGGAAGCCATCCGGGTCCTGGGTCCTGGGTGCCAGAGGGAAGCCGGTGCCAGCAGCCGGGGGAAGGATGGCCTACTCTTGCACAAATTTTCATGCATTGGGTCTCTGGTTTTAAATAAAGGGAGAAAATAAGACAGTGGGTATAAAAATTTGTGTAAATAAACTTCATATATACAAATAAAACCTTGCAGTACAGTTAAATGCTTAAGAATAATCAGCAATAAACAAAAAAATAAGTTTAATACACAATTGAAAGGCACAGAAAAAACCTTAGCCAATGAAAGAAATTATACTATATCCTTGAAAAAAAGTCTGTAACACAAACATATCATTTTAAATAATTTATGAATTTAACATGATCCCATGTAAAATGTATTTTTCTAAATAGGGATTTTTCTAAAGTTTAAGTGGAAAACCAAAGGTAAGAATAGACAGTATACTTGGGCAGAAAATCCAGTATGGGGCAATTGGGGCTAGTCTTACCAGATAACAAACCATACCCTTAAACTTCAAGTATTGGCCCTAGCCCGTGGTTAGAGCATTGGCCCACAGACTGTAGGATCATTGATTTGATTCTGGTCAAGGGCACGTACCTCAGTTGCAGTTTCCATCCCTGGCTCAGTTGGGGTGCATGTGGGAGGCAACCAATCAATGTGTCTCTCACATAAATGTTTGTCTGTCTGTCTCCCTTCCTTGCATTCTCTCTAAAAATCAATGGAAAAATATCCTGGGGTGAGGATTAACAAAATAATCCTATATAATAAAAGCCTAATATGCAAATTGTCCCCTTGACTGGGAGTTCAACTAGGGGGCAGGGGTGGCCGGCCAACCACCCTCAGCCCCTCCCCCCTGGCTGGATCAGCCCTGGTGGGGGTGGGCTGACAGGACCCCACCCATGCACAAATTCGTGCACCGGGCCTCTATTAATATGGTAATAATAATAATTGCTACATCAGATAAGTTTTTTTGGTTTGTTTGTTTAATATATTTTATTCATTTTTTACAGAGAGGAAGGGAGAGGGATAGAGAGTCCGAAACATCGATGAGAGAGAAACATCAATCAGCTGCCTCCTGCACACCCCCTACTGGGGATGTGCCCGAAACCAAGATACATGCCCTTGACCGGAATCAAACCTGGGAGCTTCCAGTCCGCAGGCCGATGCTCTATACACTGAGCCAAACCAGTCAGGGCCAGATAAGTTTTGATATGTTCTGTTTTCATTTTAATTTCTTTGAGAGTATTTTTTAAATATTCCTTGTGATTTCTTCTTTGACCCCTTGTTTTAAGAATGTGATGTTTAATTTCTATATATTTGGAATTTTCTGTTTTTCTGCTGTTATTGATGTCTAATTTCATTTAATTACACATATTTGGAAATTATATTTTGTATTAATCAACCTTTTAAAATTTATCATGACTTGTTTTCTGGCCTGACATTGTCTATTCTGTAAAAAGTTCAATATGAACTTCAAAACATTTTTTTATTCTGCTGTTGCTAGGTGCAGTGTTTTCTGTTTGTTAGGTTTAAATGGTTTTTTAATCTTTTATGTTCTCCTTGATTTTCCTGTTGTTCTATCCATTATTGAAAATAGAGTACAGTTAGGTAATTTTGTCATTATGTGAACATCATAAAGTATACAGGCATACCTCATTTTATTGCACTTCACATGTATTGTATTCTTTACAGATTGAAGGTTTGTAGCAACCCCGTGTTGAACAAGTCTATTGCTGTCATTTTTCCAATAGGTTCAGGCGATGATTAGCATTTCTAGCAATAATAAGTATTTTTAAATTGTGGTATATACATTTTTTAGATATAATGCTTTAGCACAACTTAATAGACTATAGTGCAAATATAATGTTTATATGCTCTGGGAAACCAAAAAATTCCTGTGACTCACTTTATTGTGATATTGTAGTGTTCTGTAAAAGAACCCACAATATCTCTGAGGTATGCCTGTACTTACACAAACCTAGATGATACAGTTTACTGCACACCTATGCTATGTAATATACCCTATTGCTCCTAGGCTACAAACCTGTACAGCATACTGTAGGCAATTGTAACACAATGGTATTTGTTTATCTAAACATAGATAAAGTACAGTAAAAACAGAGCATAGCCCTGGCCAGTGTGCTCAGTTGGTTGAGTATCATCCCATGCGCTAAAAGGTTGCCAGTTCGATTCCTGGTCAGGGCACATGCTCAGGTTGTGGGTTTAGTCCCCCAGTTGGGGTGCATACAGGAGGCAACTGATCAATATTTCTCTCTCACATTGATTGGTGTTTCTCTCTTTCTCTTCCTTCCTTCTTCTTTATCTAAAATCAATTAAAAAATACTTAAAAAGAAACATAGCATAAAAGATTAAAAAATGGTACACCTGAATAGAGCACTTACCAATAATGGAGCTTACAGGTCTGGAAGTTGCTCTGGGGGAGTTGAATTCATGCTGACTTAATGTGATCATGTCCTACTGTAAACTTTATAAACACTGCATACTTAGGCTACCCTAAATTTATTTATACTTATTCAATAATAAACTAACATCAGCTTAATGTGACTTTTTACTTTATAAACTTAAGAAGTTTTAACTTTTTTTATTTTTTGTTTTAATCCTTACACTAGGATATTTTTCCAATTGTTGTTGCTAATCCTCACCTGAGGATATCTTTTGCATTGTTTTTTTTAGAGAGAGTGGAGGGGAGGGAGGAGAGAGAAAAACATCGATTACAGGGATTGATTGCCTCCCATGCGCATCTCAACCAGGGCTGTGAATAGAACCTGTGACCTTTCAAGCCAAACCAGCCAGGGCACTTTCTGATTCTTTTGTAATAATACTTAGCTTAAAACATTTACAGCTATAAAACAATATTTATCTTTATATGCTTATTGTAAAAGCTATTTTCTTTTAGTTAAAATGTTTAACTTTAAAAACTATTTGTTAAAAATAAAGACATAAAGACACACATTAGCTTAGGCCTACATAGGGTCAGGATCAATATCACTGTCTTTCACCTTCACATCTTGTACTACTGAAAGGTCTTCTGGGCAATTCCATACATGGAGTGTCATTTCCTATAACAATGCCTTCTGGAATATTTCACCAAGTACCTGCCTGGGGCTCTTGAAATGTCACGCTTTTAAAAAATATGTCCATGGTAATTTGCTTTTTTTCCATCCTAGACCATGAACATTCCTATTAAAGAAAACCTTTTGGTGCTGAGATCCATGCTTTCAAACATTTTAAAAAGCATGTTGAGGTCTGCAAAATCCACTAAACCCTGTACTATGATTTTTCTTCAAGTTCTCCTCCTCTAGTTTTAGGGGGGGAGGGGAGGGGCCCGTCAGCCCAGCCTTCTCTCTCTTGCAGTCTGGGACCCCTCGTGGGTTGTCCACCTGCCAAGGGATCAGGCCTAAACTGGTAGTCAGACATCCCTCTGGCAGCCCAGGAACCCATGAGGGATGTCTGACTGATGGCATAGGCCCACTTCCTACAGGGCCTAAGCTGCAGTCGGACATCCTTAGTTCTGCTGAGGAGGCAGGAGAGACTCCTGCCACCGCCACTGCACTCCCCAGCTGTCAGCCCGACTTGTAGCTGAGTGGAGCTCCCACTGTGGGAGCGCACTGACCACCAGGGGGCAGCTCCTGCATTGAGTGTCTGCCCCCTGGTGGTCAGTGCATGTCATAGCAACTGGTCTTCCTGCTGTTAGGGTCAATTTGCATATTACCCTTTTATTATATAGGTGTACCACTGTCATATATGTGGTCCACTGCTGACCAAATCATCGTTATGTGGATTATGATTATTGAAATATCCAATTATTATTGTACAAGTATTTCTCCTTTCAGTCCTATCAGATTGTTTCATATATCTTGAGCTTCTGATGTCTGGTGTATATGTTTATAATTCATATATTTCTTGGTTGATATATCCCTTTCTCTCTCTTTTTTTTAAAAATATATTTTATTGAGTTTTTACAGAGAGGAAAGGAGAGAGATAGAGAGTTAGAAACATTGATGAGAGAGAAACATCGACCAGCTGCCTCCTGCACACTTCCCACTGGGGATGTGCCTGCAACCAAGGTACATGCCCTTGACTGGGATCGAACCTGGGACCTTTCAGTCTGCAGGCCAACGCTCTATCCACTGAGCCAAACCGGTTTCGGCTATCCCTTTCTCTTATAATAGTTTTTTTACTCAGTGTCACTTTTCTTTTAGTATAGCTACTTCTGCTCTCTTTTGATTACTATTTGCATGGACTATCTTCTTCCATCCTTTTACCATCAACCCATTTGGGTCTTTAGGTCTAAAGTATCTTGTACATAGCATAGTTGGGTCATTCTTTAAAAATCCCTTTTGGCAATCTCTGTATTTTGACTGAAGAATCGAATCAATATACATTTAATTACTGAAAAGAACTGCTATTGCTGTTTTCTGTATGTCTTCACAGCATTCCCTCATTTTCTTCATTATTGCCCTCATTTTTATATTTGTGACATATTTTGATTACCATGGGAATGACATATAACATCCTAATGTTATAACAAAACATTAAGAAGCATGTTGAGGTCTGCAAAATCCACTAAACCCTGTACTATGATTTTTCTTCAAGTTCTCCTCCTCTAGTTTTATTTTCTCTAGCCTCTTCTTCAGCTATGTACTCCACTCTGTTATGACTACAGTGTCACTAGGTGATGGGAATTTTGTTATAACAATCTAAATACCAACTTACCTACAGTCATATAAAAAAATTCT
>NW_006295184.1:57912-69354 GCF_000327345.1 Myotis davidii | reverse complement strand
TTCTCAACTTGTATTTTTGTTCCAGTTTATTGCTATGCTGTTCGAATAGTCTTTTTTAGAGTTATTACTTAATATAAAATCTTCTTTAGGTTATTCACACTTATACCAATTGTTTTGTGCATTCCCCTATTTCATTCTAGGTCTTCTTTTTCCTTTAAATGTGGGTCTGTGAGAGGTCATTTTACTGAATATAGGTAGATAAGTTGACAATTATTTTTCATCACTTTGAGGCTGTCATTCAAATTCTTTTAAAAAAATATATTTTATTGATTTTTTTACAGAGAGGAAGAGAGAGGGATAGGGAGTTAGAAACATCGATCAGCTGCCTCTTGCACACCTCCCACTGGGTATATGCCCACAATCAAGGTACATGCCCTTGACCAGAATCGAACCTGGGACCCTTGAGTCCGCAGGCTGACGCTCTATCCACTGAGCCAAACCGGTTAGGGCAGCTTTTTCTTTATTAGGCATTTGATTGTTCCTATAAACCTTTCCAGGGGTATTACAAAGTTAGTTCAGAAAACTTGTGTTTTATTCAGTTCGTGGGGAAACAATAAACTGGAACTTTTTCATTTAACATTTTGGTGATATTGCTCCAGGAATTTGTCACATATTTCCTGTTTCAATTATTCTTATTTTAAAACAAAGAAATTGGAATTTACAGAAGTATTATAAATTCCCCAAAACTATAGAGCTTGTTAATAAAGTTAGGATTACACTCTCCTAAAGATAAAATGTCTTTGTCTTACCATATATTAGGAGCATATAACCTTATTTCTAACTGACTGGCATAGAATTAAGCAGGACATGATTGTCTTACCTTGGGCTCCTATAACAGACTAGGTGGCCTAAACAATGGACATTTATTTCTCACAGTTCTGGAAGCTGCAAAGTTCCAAAATCAAAGTGCTGACAGATTTGGTTTCTGATAAAGATCTACTTCCTGGCTTGTAGACAGCTACCTTCTCATTTATGTTCACATGGAGATATCTCTTTCTCTCTCTTATAAGATTACTATTCCCATCATGAGTGTCCTACCCTCATGACATAATCTAAACCAAATTACCTTCCTAAAGCCTCACCTCCAAATACCATCACATTAGCAATTAGGGCTTCAACATATGAACTCTTGTAGATGGAAACAGTCAGTCCATACAGGGATTTTCCTTATTCACCCAAATATTAAACCTTTCTTGAATATAATGGTATTAAGCAGAGGTGGGCTGCACATTACTTTGTTCAGAATCCTTCTGATGAAGGACATGTATCACAATTTTAATAAATGCTAAGGCATACTGTTTGGGGGCAGAAAGGCAATATCATGTCACTTCTCCCCAAATAAATGTATAAATTTAATGCAATACCAATTAGAATACCAAAAGATTTTTCTCATTTGAGAAAACTATCTTCATTTATGTAGAAATAAAATTAACTTTGAGTAGGCATTAACAGTGTGAAAACAGCAAGAGGGACTTAACTCTTATTCTGCTGTATTGAAACACAGTGTGGCCCTAACTGGTTTGGCTCAGTGGATAGAGCATTGGCCTGTGGACTAAAGGGTTCCAGGTTCGATTCCAGCCAAGGGCATGTACCTTGGTTGCGGGCACATCCCCAGTAGGGGGTGTGCAGGAGGCAGCTGATCAATGTTTCTCTCTCATCGATGTTTCTGGCTCTCTATCCCTATCTCTTCCTCTCTGTAAAAAAAATCAATAAAATATATTTTTTAAAAAAAGAAAAGAAACACAGTATAGCTAATGTTAAACTAATTAGCTGAGATCCTGGAAGCTGTGGTATTAGTATAGGAACAGAAAAATAGATTAGTGAAACAAAATATAGAAATGTCTTGGTATACTAGTAAATGAAAATATAAGATAGTTTCAGTTGAGTGAGGGAAAGATCATATGTGTAAATGATTACATAGCAAAGTTTTAGTTGAATAGAAAAAGGATGGTATCAGTATAGGATTAAGCACAGGTCTTTCCCACTGATCCGTTTCTGGAAAGATGACATTAGATTTACCTTTCTACCACAGCATCCTTAAAGAAAGTAACACTGTAAAACCCTCATCTGTAGCCTTTACCTGGATCGGGAGTTCTGTGAATTGCCACGTAGACATTGACAGCCTATGTGACTAAAGCATTACAAGTTTTGAGGAAACCAAGGCAGTGGAGTGGCTTCCCTATGCTTAAGTAGATATCAGTCTTCCAACTGAGTGTGCCCCATGTGATGGTGGCACACCATGCATATGTACTGGTGGATCATTGTAAAATGCCCTGGATGAGAATGTTGATGTTTCCCAGGGCTCAGGTCCTGAAAGCTGTGCTTGCTTGGGCAGTTGTAGGACTGTCTAATAAACATATTGTGAAGGTGTTTTCTCATCAGGATAAAGCTGCCATTAAAACTAATTCAGGGTTATAGCCTATTCAGTTTATTTAACTGCCAGATTGAATCTGTGATTGTACTAGTTTCAGTGCTGTGTGATTGGCTGTTGAACATATTAAACTATTTTACTGAATTTTGCCTGTACAATGGAAACCCATCTGGAAGAAAATAACAATGAACCTCACTGTATATGATATTAAATTCTACATGCATTACATATTTACATATTGAGATAACCAAATTGCAAGGCAAACTAAGAAATAGTATATGCAATCTAGAGATTAAAAATATGTATTTTATTACATTTTATTTTATTTCACTATTTATTCCCTCTATGCCCTCTTCCACTCCCAGTCCCCCCAAAGTATCTTCCTAATTCATAAGCTTAGAAAAAATTAGTACATATTCAGTTACATCGAAATTTAAAAATATTTTAATAGAAAAAGTCACTTTTTTTATAACAAAAATTAGACAAATTCCTAATAGCTAATATATGAAGAGGTTTCAAAATTGAAAAAAAAAATACATAATCCTTTAGGAAAATAGGTTAACAACATCAAAATTTACAAAGAAGCAAATTTAGGAGCAGGAGAGGTTTATACTCATCAGACCAGCATGAATTTGAGCAGGTTAACACCATCTATTGCAGGGCTACATTTTTTGTTGTTGTTGTTTTGGCTTTTTATCTATTTTTAAGTTAAATTTATTGGGGTGACATTGGTTAATGAAATTATATAGATTTCAAGTATACAATTCTTTGATACATGACCTATATATATTGCATTGTATGCCCACTGCCCTGTCATATCTTCAGTTACCATATATTTGACCCTCTTTACTACCCCTCATAACCCTTCCCTCCAGTAACCACCATACTGTCTTATTTGTTCATTTGTTACTTTTAGTTTTATATCCTACATGAGTGAAATCATGATTCTGACTTTTTCTGTCTGACTTTTGCTTAGCAGATATTCTCAAGATCCATCCATGTTGTCACAAAGGCAGTATTTCATCTTTTCTTATGGCTAAGTAGTATTCCATTCATATGTACAGCATTTCTTGTCTTTTTAAAATTGACTGACAGTATCTATTACAATTTTTAAATAGCATATATCCTTTAATATGTCTAGCAACCTCTTGCCTATAATCTACTCTCCAATAATGAAAATACCTAAATGTAAGGGTTTTTACTCTAGTTTGTGGTGACAATAACTAACAACAAGATGAACCAATAAAGAGATGGCTGAATAAATTTACAGTATACAGTATCACAGAAACTGTGCAGCAATTACTCATCTTACTTTACCTGACCATTATAATCCTTTTGTTTTTTAAACCTTATCCAATGATATTTTTTCCATTGGTTTTAGACAGAGTGGAGAGAAAGAAGAAAGGGGGAGAGAAACATTAATGTGAGAGACACACGATTGGTTGCCTCCCACATGTGCCCTGACTGGAGCTGGGATCAAACCTACAACCAAGGTATGTGCCCTTGACCAGGAATCGAACCCATGACCCTTCGGTCTGTGAGTTGACACTCTAACCACTGAGCTAAACCTATAATTATTCTTGTTGCTGGGTCTTGGCACTGGCCACTTATAGGCAGCTAATTTGACCTGACTTGAGTTCTTTTGGTGACTTCAAAGGTGCACAGGCACCAGGGCAGAACACTTAAGGAATATGAGAGAATGTTTAGTGAAGATTGAAATAGAAGAGAACTTAGGTTCATGTAAATATATAAATGCGTATTATTTGGGTAGATTACCTCAGAAAATGAACCACTGGTATTTATAATCTTACCTCAAGACTAACCTTCAAAGATGCTAATAACAAAAAATGCAGTTCTCTAGTTATATTAGCATTTTATTATTTTGAGTTTAAAAGTGATATATGTGAAATTAACCTAAGGTTTAAATGTTACATTCTCATTTTTATCACTATTAACAAACAGCATTAACAGATTTCTACCTGTCAAATTGCTGTGAAAAGGGATCATGCATCCCTTTCAAAAATCCTATAAAAAGATTTGCTGAAAATCAAGTACTATTTAGGTCTATCTATCTTTCAGCACCCTTTTCCCTAAGGAAACAAACAAATGGGAATTGATTATGTCTGGCAGAATAGAGAAAAATATTAGTGTGAGGTTAAAATTGAGACTAAATCATAAGAGTGGATGTTTTACTCAGTGGCATATTAAAATATCTAAGAGCAACAAGGCTTCCTCATTTTAAAATGGTCTATTTTCCATTGCCAATACTGATTATATGGGGTATTAAATTTTCTGATAAATGTTTCAGTGAAAATGATTTTTTTTCTCTCTACCAGGTCTGTGCATGTATTATTAAATATAATCTTTACATGTATGTGATTCAACCAATCTGTTGCAAAATCATGCTGTAACTTAACAGAAACCACACACAGTAATGTGACATGTGAGAGTAAATTTAAATAATTGGATCTGCCATCACAATTAAAATTTTTTTATAATTAAATATATAATTTCAGAAGTATTTTTAATACAAAATTGGCATCTGATTGGGAATGTGAATCTATTTTAACATGTACTTCATGTACAGGTTCCCTACTCTTATCTCTATCTTTTTTAATTTTCAGAAGTTTAAAAGAAATAGCACAAAAAAATAAACACATATATTGCCACAACCCAGAATTGACTAACATTTTGTTATGGTTACATGGAATTTTTACTTCTTTTTAAGGATAGATGTTTAGATACAAAACTGAAGTACTCTTTAACTACCATGCTTGATCCCACTTCCCTTCTACTACCTTTCTTTCTGGGGGCAACCACTTTTGGGAACTGAATGTGTATCCTTGCAATCCATTCTTCAAAGCTTTAAATCAAAATGTCCATCCATAACCAATGCTTAATACTGGTGTTGGTTAGTAGTGACTTAATTCAAATTTACACGGATATTTTATTCTTCACTATATACTTTTTCAGATGTTTCCTTGTTAAATATATTTAACTTGTACTTAACTACTAGAAAATACTCTACTGTGTGACTATCATTTTATTCAACCATTTCACAAGAGGCAGACATTTGTTTCCAATATTTTGCTAATATAATTTATGATCCAATGAATATTGAGGTACACGAATCCCTGGGTACATACTATGTTTCTTGGGTATATGTACATATACTCAAGAGTGAGTATTCTGGAATAAATTTTAGAAATTCTTTCCTACTCCAAGGTTTTAAAAACATTCTCCTATAAAGCTCTTATATTACTGTTTCACCTTTTGCATTCTAGTCTTCAATATTATTGGATTTCATAATACGTAAATATTTTAATGTATGGCAGCAAATACCTCAATACTTTTCCATATGAAGAGTCAATTACTCTGAGTCCACTTTTGACTCACGCATGATTTCCCTGCCAACCTGTGATACACATCTGTCAATTACCAATTCCTCATAAAGACATGCATATATTTCAGGATACAATATTCTGTCATAATCTATTTCTTAATGACTGGAAAAGAGCAAATAATTGATGATTACCCATATAGCAAAACATATAACATGACAGTTTTTTCTCTTAATTATAAATCTTTTGTCTTAATGCATCAGGTACGCCTTCCAGAACCACGCTGATTGGTGTCCATGACTGGATTTTTACTTCAATGAGAATGCTCCTAAGAAGTAGTACATCATTAACAATGTTTATTGTGTTGGCTCTGAAGGTATAAGTTTTCTTAACACTATACTTTTTATTTACAATCTCAGTATTTTAAGTTAGAGTATTGAAGGATTTTCCATGTTCATGTCACTTTATTGTAAGATGGATTTTCTGATATACTACAAATATGAATTCTGTTGAAGGTTTTCTAAGTTCAAGGCATTCATAGAACTTTAATGAGTATGAATTCTCTGGTGTCTAATATGGTGTGACTTCTGGCTAAAAGCTTTCCCACATTCACTACACTGATAAGGCTTTTCTCCAGTATGGATTCTCATATGTAGAGCAAGAGTTGAGAACTGAGAGAAAGCTTTTCCACATTCATTACAACCATAGGGCTTCTCACCTGTATGGCTTCTCATATGCACAGTAAGAGACGAGCTTTGACAGAAGGCTTTCCCACATACTTTACATTCATAAGGTTTATCGCCTGTGTGGATTCTCACATGTACAATAAGTGATGTAATTCGAGAAAAGGCTTTTCCACATTTATTACATTCATAGGGTTTCTCTCCTGTATGGATATTGTGATGTTTAATGAGGTATTGCTTCTGCCTAAAGATTGTTCCACATTCATTACATTTATAGGGTTTCTCTCCAATATGAATTTTCTCATGCTCAGTGAGATTTGATTTACCACTGAAGGCTTTCCCACATTCCTTACATACATAGGGTTTCTCTCCTGTATGACTTCTCTGGTGTCTAATGAGGCTTGATTTCTGAATGAAAGCTTTCCCACACCCTTTACATTCATAAGGTTTCTCTCCAGTATGTATTCTTTGATGAATAATGAGGTTTTCCTTTTGGTTAAAGGCTTTTCCACACTCATTACATTTGAAGGGTTTCTTTCCACTATGAATATTCTGATGTTTAATGAGGTATTGTTTCTGGCTAAAGGTCCTTCCACATTGATCACATATAAATGGTTTCTCCCCCGTATGAATTTTCTCATGCTCAGTGAGATATGATTTGCCATTGAAGGCTTTCCCGCACTCCTTACATGCATACGATTTGTTTTGAGAATGATTTCTCTGGTGCTTAATAAGACCTGGCATCTGAATAGAAGCTCCCCCATTTTCATAAGGTTTCTCTTCAGTATGATGTTTCTGATGAGAAAGGAAGTTTCCCTTCTGGCTAAAGGCCTTTTCACATTTACTGCATTTATATAGTTTCTTTCTTGTATGACTTCTCAAATGTAGAGTAAGGGATGAGACTTGAGAGAATACTTTACCACATTCATGACATTCATGCGATTTCTCTCTTGGGTGCATTTTCTTATGCTCTATGAGGTTTTGCTCCAGGCTAAAGGTTTTTCCACATTCATTACACTCACAAGGTTTCTCTCTGATGTTAATTTGATCATACTGAAGGAGATCTGATTCAGTCTGAAGGCTTTTCAACATTGTAATCATACAGGTATTTTCTCCAATAAGACTTCTTTAGTATTTCTTGACGTGTCACATAGATGAAAGCTTTTCCACATTCACTAAATTCATATGGTTTCTCTCCAATATCAATTCTCAGATATCTAAGGAAGTTGAATTTATGATGGAAATCTTTTCCCATTGATTATCCTGAGGTTAGGCAAAACAGGCATATCTTAAGAATCAATGTCTGTGACCAGAGGAAATATTTTTCTGTTTCCTATGTTTTCTGAGTTCTTCCTTAACTGTATTTTCACGGAGAAGGATGAGACTTAACTCACAAGTCTTTCATGATGTGTCCTTATTTATGAATTTCCCAGGGCTCTTCTAAAAGGGGATATAAAAAAAAATCACCATTGAAGAGTTAATAACTATAAAATATTTAGTGTCTGGCATGTAGTTTACATCCAATAAAGCAGCTATTGTCACCATCAACATCAGTAACACTTGTGAATTTCTCCACTTTACTAAAATTTAAAAATATGCTATTATAAATAAACTTTATTTCAAACCTACCCTACATATAAAAGAAAGCTCAAATACAAAGACAGTCATGGATGCATGTAGTTTAAACTGCTTTTAAATGTAACCGTGCACTCTTCATAAATTAGTAAAATAAGAGAAATACCTTTATGTGGCAGGTGATAGGATGAAAGGACAAATATAAAATTGAGAGAGCCTAGGGTGAAAAGATAATAAAATGAAATAGAAGTATTATTTAAAAGGATGTATGGTTAAATAAGATACAGCTATGCACTGTATAATGACATTTTGGTCAACGATGGACCGCATATATGACAGTGGTCCCACAGTATGTATATATATATATATAACCTAGGTGTATAATAGGCCTTACCATGTAGGTTTGTGTAAATATACTCTATGATGTTTGCACAGTGATGAAATCGCCTGAAGCATTTCTCAGAATGTATGCCCATCATTAAGTGGTGCATGACTGCATTTATTTCCACATCTTCCTTCTACTCCATTAAAATGATAGTAAGGGGGTGAAAGGGAGCACATACTCATAAAAACTAAAAGGTTGAGGAGACATCAGGAGATGAAAAGTTTTAGGAAATTTTGAAAGGAAAAAAACAAAGGAATGTAAATTAACTACAGAACTCAGTGGCTTAAGTGAAAAGCCAGCAAATGAGGATGACACCTAAAAGCAAGGTAATTTGTAATACAACTGTCAACAGAAAGGCTTTATGGATGAGAGTGAAAAGTGAAGCTTAAATAAAATGATTATAAAAAGAGCTATTGAGCCCTAACCGGTTTGGCTCAGTAGATAGAGTGTCGGCCTTTGGACTGAAGGGTCCCAGGTTCGATTCCGGTCAAGGGCATGTACCTTGGTTGCGGACACATCCCCAGTAGGGGGTGTGCAGGAGGCAGCTGATCAATGTTCCTATCTCTCTCCCCCTTTCCCTTCCTCTCTGAAATCAATAAAATATATATTTTAAAAGAAAGGAAAGGAAGAATAGCAGGAAGGAGGTGAGAAATGAACAAAGAACAGGAATAATGATTGGAAAATTAGTGTACTTACTTGTGGAGGAACTCAAGAGTTTTAACATCTACTAAAGGAGCTCCAGAGAAAATGTGAAGAAAAATAAGTGCAGGAAATTTTATGAACCACATCTTTCATATTAACATGTTGGTAAAATTTAAGCTTAATTAAATAAAAATTAGGTAAAACAGTCATAGAAAATATGGAAATAAACACCAGTGAACACAGTTAAATTAGTGTGATTAACTCTGTAGTTTAGGAACTATGGTTGAGGAAGGATGGAGCAAAAATAGCTATAATCTTATTTGACCTTTAAAAATTTAAAAGCCACTATTCATTATACCTATAGAGATGGCCTTGAAAATTTGAGCCTTTTTAAAAAATTTTATTTATTGGTTTTTAGAGAGAGAGAGAGAAACATCAACTCATTGCTCCACCCACTTATGCATCATTGATTGATTCTTGTATGTGCCCCAACCGGGGATGAACCCCACACAAGGATGACACTCCAACCAACTGAGCTACCCAGCTAGAGCTGACTTAAACCTTTTAACTTAAACCAATCTATAACTGTAAAATAACTACAGACAGTGTTCTTTATATCTAGTTGCAATAGAATTTCATTTGGGCTAAAAAGCAAAGTACACATGTATTTAATACAAAAAAAGAAAATAGGCCAGAAAACAGCCATTTTTGCTTCTCTATCATACTGTAGTGTTCTGATTATTGATACTATCATTTCTGGATACAGAAGCTGTCATTGCTATCAATTTCAGTTTTTACTTTTTTTTTCTCTGATTATGCCTGTTATCCAAGCTCTTCTCCTATAAAGAGCCCTTTTCATGTCCTCTCTCTAATCCATTCTTTTATAATTGTTTTTCCATTCTCTAGCTTGAAAACATCAACTTTATCCTGATCTATATCTCTCAAACCTGTATCCTCATTTTCTTATAAATCATTATAAGAAAAGACTCTGCTGTCACTCATATCAATGCTATAATTTCCATAACTAAGAAAAACACACAATATAAGTGTTAAAACTATTAAAATAAGAGAAAATGGTAAAATAGACGTTATCAAAATTAAAAACTAATGCCCTTTGAAAAACAAATCAGGCTGGCCAGTGTGGCTAAGTGGTTGAGCGTGGACCTATGAACCAGCAGGTCATGGCTTGATTCCCAGTTAGGGCACATGCCTGGGTTATAGGCTCACTCCACAATAGGGGGTGTGCAGGAGGCAGCCAATCAATGATTCACTCTCATCATTGATATTTCTACATCTCTCTCCCTCTCCTTCTCCCTTCCCCTCTGAAATCAATAAAACTATGTTTTTTTAAAAACACACACACACATACACAAAAACAAAGGGAATGCCACAGACTGCAAGATATATAGAATCCTTGAAACTCAATAATAAAAAGACAAACAATTTGTTTTTAAAATTGGCAAAACACTAGAATATACATTCACAAAGATATATGAATGGCCAGAAAGCACATTTAAAAAGTTTATCTTTACTAGTAATCAGAAACAAATGGGTTTTAAAACCCTAATGAGACACACTACACATCCTTTAAAATGGCTAAAGTTAAAAGAACTGACAATACTAGTGTGTTAGCGTGAAGTCACTGTAGCTCTCATACATTGTTGGTTGGAATGAAAAATGGTACAGCCACTTGGAGGATGGCGGCATAGGTAAACACCGGAGTTTGCTGCCCCGAACAACCACTTCAAAAATACAACTAAAACACGGAATGGACATCATTCAGAACCACAGAAAGGCTGGCTGAGTGGAAATTCTACAACTAGAAGGAAAGAGAAAAGCATACCGAGACTCAGAGGAGGCGCAGTGTGGAAGTAAAATACTAAGGTACAGAGGCACACACTGAGCGGGCTGGCGGCTGAGGGTGCAGTTGTTGTTTTCAATCAGGAGGGAGTCTCAGGTTCTGAGCTCCAGTTCCGGGCGAGTCTCTGGGGACCCAGACTCATACGGGAGAAGCGGGACTGTCTGGCATCAGTCGGAACTCGAGGGCAGCTTTCTCTCGGAGGGGCCTGCAGTGATTACCAGGACATTGAGAAGCGGAGCCTCTGAGGGCAGGACCGAGAGCAGCCATAACTGCTAGCCCCGCCCTGTTGATCCCATGCGACCCACCCTGCCCAAGCCCTGCAGGGAGACTTTTGCTTTATAGCCTCAGGCAGAGGCTAGATTAGCACCTCCCTAGAGATCAAGACAGAAGTTCTCCCACTGCAGACACAGCTGATTCTCACAGCCAATTGGCCTAGAGGTCAAATCCCCCCAAATGTTACCTACAACAATCAAGGCTTAACTACAAAAAGACTGTGCACAAAGCCCACAAAGGGGTGCCCCAAGAATGTCCACCTCCGGTAATTGTGGAGGCTGAGCTACTAGGCCCTATAGGACACTTAGCAC
>NW_006295184.1:54551-55744 GCF_000327345.1 Myotis davidii | reverse complement strand
GTAAAAGATCAACTGAAGGACTTATATGCATGCATATAAGCATAACCAATGTACATAAGACACTGGGGGGTAGGGGAGGCTAGGGGATTGTCAAGGGTGGGGGAAAAAAGGAGACATATGTAATACCCTTTGTAATACTTTAAGCAATAAAACTAAAAAAAGAAAATTAAAAAGGAAAAGAAAAATGGTACAGCCACTTTAAGAACTATTTGATAATCCTATATAATAAAGCAGGAATATGCAAATTGACCATCACTCCACCACAAAGATGGCAGCGCCCACAGCAGAGGCCAAGTTCCCATAACGAGCCTTAACGAGCAATCAGCAGGGACCTGAGGCTGCAAACCCCACCCTCACCACCATGGGACCTCAAGCCCTGTAGGGCTTGATGGGGGACTTCAGGCCACGCCCTCCACCCCAGCACCAGGCCAGGGGACCTCAGGCCATGCCCCCCCACCTGGCAGGGCTTAACAAGGGATCTCAGGCCATGCCTCCTGCCCCAGCGCCGGGCTGGGGAACCTGAGGCTGTGCCACCTGCCTGGCGGGGCTTGACAGGGGACCTGAGGCTGTGCCCCCCACCCAGCAGGGCTTGACGGGGGACCTCGATGTGCACCCCCACACGCCAGTGCTGGGCTGGGGGACCTCAGGCTGATCCCCTTGCCCCGGGCTGGGGGACCTCAGGCCACGCCCCCCACAGAGCAGGGCTGTGTCCCCTGTCCAGCAGAGCTTGATGGGGAACCTCAGGCCATGCCTCCTGCTTGGCAGGGCTTGAAGGGGGATCTCAAGGCATGCCCCCCACCCAGGCCTGGGCTGGGGGACATCAGGCCACGCTCCCCACCCCAGCACCGGGCAGGGGGCCTGAAGCTGTGCCCCCCACCCAGTGGCGCGTGACAGGGGTAGGACTGACTGGGTCTGGATGTAGCCCAATGGGGTGGGGCCAGCTGGGTCTGGGCCTCAGGCAATTTTGAGGCATATGTGGGTGGGTGGGGACTTGACTCTGGGTCCCATGGTGCACCCCAGACTCTGACAGAAGGAAGATTTCCATATACATTTTACTAATTTTCTTTCACCTCTGACACTTCTATTATAGAGAAAGGACAAATAGCAATATTAAAATATTTCCTCTAATTAATCCCCTTTTAATGTGCATGAATTTCATGCACCAGGCCAATAGTCCTGTATAATAAAGAGGG
>NW_006295184.1:51993-54257 GCF_000327345.1 Myotis davidii | reverse complement strand
AGGGGCAACCAGGCCAGCAGGGGAGGGCAGTTGGGGGCAATTGGGCCAGCAGGGAAGCAGTTAGACATTAGTCAGGCTGGCAGGGGAGTGGTTAGGGGTGATTAGGCTAGCAGGCAGAAGCAGTTAGGGGCAATCAGGCAGGCAGGCAGGCAGGCAAGCGGTTGGGAGCCAGTAGTCCCCGATTGTGAGAGGTATATCTGACTGCCGAACATCCCCCGAGGGGCCCCAGATTGGAGAGGGTGCAGGCTGGGCTGAGGGACACCCACCCCTGAGTGCATGAGTTTCATTCACCAGGCCTCTAGTATTTTATAAAGTTAAATCTACATTTAGTATTCTACCCAGAAATCCCACTCCTAGACCTTTATTCAAGAAAAATAAATACTACATATGTTCACAAAGACTAGTATGTGAATATTCATACTAGCATTATTCTTAATAATCAAAATGAAAAAACATCCAAATGTCTATCAACTGGTGAGTATACAAATTATGTCCATACTATGTAATACTAATCAGTAATAAGGAGAGATGAAATATTAATATATAAAACATGAATTAATCTCAAAATATAAACTAAGACAAATATATTAAATGCAAAAGACTATATTTATATTAAATGCTAGAAAAGGCAACGCTTTAGTGACATAAAGCTGATTAGTCTCACCAGGGATTGGGGAGGAGTGTGGCTCAACTGCAAAAGGGTGCAAGAAATTGATGATGGAGCTGTTCTGTATCTTTTTTTAATTTTTATTGCTTTCAGAGAGGAAGGTAGAGGGAGAGAGAGATAGAAACATCAATGACGAAAGAGAATCACTGATCAGCTGCCTCCTGCATGATCGGTGGACCAAGCCTGCAACCCAGTTATATGCCCTGACTGAGAATTGAACCATGACCTTCTATTTCATAGGTCCACACTCAACCACTGAGCCATGCTGGCCAACCTCTTTTTTTTTTCTTTAATCCTCACCTGACATGAAGACATGTTTACTAATTTCAGAGAGAAAGAGGAAGGGGAGAGAGAGAGGGACAGACACAAAGTGAACAAGCAAGAGAAAAACATTGATGTGAGAGAAACATGGATCAGTTGCCTTCTATAAATGCCCCAACCAAGGATGGAACCTGCAAGCTAGGTATGTGCCCCGACTGGGAATTGAACCTGCAACCTATTTGGTGTACGGGACAATGCTCCAACCAACTGAGCCACCTGACTGTGGCTGGAACTGTTCTATATCTTGATTTTTGTGTGGGTTATATGGTCATCCACCCCACGGATACAAAAATTTGTGGATGCTCAAAGCTCAAGTTCCTGAGAGAGCCAAGATGGTGGCATAAGGTATAAACCTGTGCATGCTGCCTCCCACAACAACACTGAAATTACAACTATAAGACAAAACAGCTATCATCCAGAACCACGGGAAAGCTGGCCGAGTGGAAGTTCTACAACTAGAAGGAAAGAAAGCGCATTGACACCTAGTAGGAGGTGCAGACACGCCAAGAACAGAGGAACGAAGGCATGCGCGAGGCAGCTGCACCTTGGTGCGCGGTTTTATTTAATCGGAAGGAGATAGATACAAGCTCTCGACCGTGCTGAGCTCGTTTAAGGCGAGATTCTGAGGTCCCAGATTCCTACGGGGAGAAACTGGACTGTCTTGCAGCAGTTTGGAAAGTGAGGGGGGCTTTCTCGCAGAGCTGCTGGTAGGGATCATTGTTGCTATGGGGGCGCAGGACTGCAGAGAGTGGAGTCACCGAGATGCAAGGAGTTGCGGACTCTGAGACCCCGCCCCACTCAATTTACATCCCCTCCCAAGCTGTGCTCAGCGGTGCAAAGGAATCACCTTGGCTTTTGCAGCCTAATCTAACTGCAGCTGGGTTAGAGAGCTCCAAACCTTCCAAATTCTAACAAAGAGGAGAAATCTGCTGATATCGCTGTAGCTCCTGCTGGGTGGACTCACACAGTGGTTGACTTGGAGATCCAGGAGCCAGGGTACCCCTGGTCAGATACCAGATTTCAATTCCTCACATCCATAAGGGACACACTCAAGAAGCAGACTCAGTGAGCACCAAAGCCCCATTGAAGCAAGTCTGACCCCATAATGGTGTCTCCAGCACAGCAGCAGTTCATCCACTGTAGACTGCTGGTCCTCGCAGTCAGCCAAAAATGCAGAGAAAGAAACATGTCACAAATGAAAGAAATGGAGGAAAGCAAACTAACGGAGGACATAGAGTTCAAAACCACAGTTATAAGGTTACTCAAGAATCTTCTA
>NW_006295184.1:33889-44829 GCF_000327345.1 Myotis davidii | reverse complement strand
CCCCCTTTCTCAAAGCAAAAATGCTATTTCAGATAAAAACAGATCAACTTGAGAGCTGACACAAAGAAAGCACTTATTGTGAGACCCCAATGTCCAGGGAACAGGTAAGGGGCAGAGACAGGAATCAGATCAGGGGCAGGAGGTGGAATGAATGCTGCCTTTATAATTATTCAAAGTGTGTGTATACATTTTGGGACACCTTGTATTTTATTTCCAGCATATGCTGGAAGTTGACACATAATTAATGAAAGTTTGTTGAATTAGTTTATTCTTCATGGAATTAAATTGCTCCTACTGTATTTGCAGAGAAAGACTGGCTATTTTGGCTCATGTAGAATGTCACTGCTTTCCTGTGCCAGGTTTTAAAAAAAACTTTTTTAAAAAAAAAAAAAAAAAAAAAAAAAAAGCTCAAGTTCCTTAAAATGGCATAGTATTTGCATATAACATATGCATATCCTCCAATATACTTTAAATTGTCTCTAGATTATTATAATACCTAATACAATGTAAATGCTATGTAAATAGTTGCTACACTGAATTGTTTAGGAAATAATGACAAGAAAAAAAGTCTGTACATGTTCATAGGGATACAACCATTATAAACCTAACTATATACATACTTCAAACATATTGCAGGTTCAGTTCCAGACCACCGCAATCAAGTAAATATCAAAATAAAGCTAGGCACACAAGTTGTTTCACAGTGCATGTAAAAGTTATGTTTACACTATACTGTAGTCCAGTGATTTTCAAACTTTTTCATCTCATGACACACATAAACTAATTATGAAAATTCTGCAGCACACCAAAAAATATTTTGCATATCCTATATAATAAAAGGGTAATATGCAAATAGACCAAACGGCAGAACTGAACAACCAATCAAAGTATAATATGTTAATGATATGCTAAGACTGCTCAACCGCTCACTATGATGTGCACTGACCACCAGGAGGCAGACAGTTGACCTGTCAACCAGTCGCTATGATGTGCACTGACCACTGGGTAGATGCTCTGACCAGTAGGTTCGCTTGCTGCTGGGGTCTGGCTGATCGGGACTGAGCGAAATGTGCCGGACATACCCTGGAGCCCTCCCGTGGTCCCTCCCCAGCCCAATTGTGCACCAGTGGGGTGCCTCAGCCTGGCCTGCACCCTCTTGCAATCCGGGACCCCTTGGGGATGTCAGAAAGCCGGTTTCAGCCTAATCCCGCAGGCTACTCCCCTTGGGAGGGCGCCAGATGCAGGGCTCATGACTGGTGAGCGCTGCTGTAGCAGTGTGAGCCTCTCCCAATCGGGACTGATTGGGCGCGAGCCCGTGGCAGGCACAGTGGGGCCGGGATGAGCAGGTGCGGCAGGTAGGAGCTGTAGGCGACGTTGGACGGCAGGTTTCGGCCCGATCCCTGCAGGCCACCCAGAGGGACCCCACCTGTGCACGAATTCATACGCCAGGCCTCCAGTATAATATATTTGACTAAAAAAAAATAAGTATAATTTTGATTCATTCACACCAGATGGCTAGTGTTGTGTTGACTGTTATATTTAAGACATAAGTGCCCCTAACTAAAGAGTCTGGTATAGCATCTTTTAAAAATTCTTGTGGCATACTAGTGTGCCTCTTACGGCACACCGGTTGAAAATTGTAGTCTATTAGGTGTACTAAAGCATTTTTGTAAACAAAATGTACATAATTTAAAAATACCTTATTGCTAAAAAATGCTAACTATTATATGAGCCTGTTGGGAAAACGATTATGATAGATTTGCTCAATGCAGAGTTGCCACAAACCTTTAATTTGTATAAGTTGCATTATGTACAAAGTGCAATAAAGCAAAGCACAATAAACGTGTACTATGCACTCTGTGAGGTATGCATAGTACACATACGCAACAATATATTTTTTACCAAATATTTCTGATCCAAGGTTGGTTGGATCTTTGGATGTAGAACCCAGATATGAAGAGCGAACTGAATACAATTATTAAAATTTATCATATAATATACTTAAAGAGGGTGACTTTTATTTTATGTAAGTTTACCTCAATAAATCTGAAAAATAAATATTTCCACTGAAGCTCTATAACAATTATAAATTATTTAATAATTATCTTGTTTGTTCTGAAGACTGCAGGCTAGAAAGATAAAATACTAGCTTTTCTGCCAATGAGCTTTAATGTATGTCTTAGGCATCAAAGTGAAAAATAGAAATAAGAAAGTATTTACTTAGAATCCAAGTTGCTTGTAAACTACAACATGGGATGGAAATACAGATTTTGGAAGGCTTAGAGCAGTGGTTCTCAACCTTCCTAATGCAGCGACCCTTTAATACAGTTCCTCATGTTGTGGTGACCCCCAATTTCATTGTTACAAATTGAACATAATTAAAGCATAGTGGTTAATCACAAAAACAATATGTAATTATATATGTGTTTTCCGATGGTCTTACGCGACCCCTGTGAAAGGGTCATTCGACCCCCAAAGAGGTCGTGACCCATAGGTTGAGAACCGCTGGCTTAGAGCAATGAGAGACATTTTAATAAAAATGAAGCTCAAGATAAATAGTGGACAGAACTTTGATAGATGGAACACTGCACAAGGCAAAGATGCAAAGAATTGCATATATAGGGTATCCAAAAAAATGTATACACACACTTCAAATAATTATAAAGGCAGGGTTTATTAAAATACATTTCATTTTCAAAATTGAGCTATCAACTGTAAAAGTATGTTTACATTTTTGGGGGGACACTCTGTATAAAGTTTACATAGGTTTTGCTATATAAGTGTTAAACTTTATCATGCCTCAAAAATACCTGGAGAGCTTGTTAACTACAGATTTTTAAACACTGCCTTTATAATTATTCAAAGTGTGTGTATTCATTTTTTGGGACACCCTATATATACATATGTGGATATATTAAAAAATAGAAAATAAGAAGTTATCCTAATTTATAACTTACAGGTAATCAGTTTATTCTGTATCTTGAAAATAGATAGTACCAGTAAACCATCTTGTCAAATACTTAAAGAACAAGTCTCAAAATTGGCCCATAATATTAATATAAAACTTTAAATATTCCACAAATTAGAAAAGGGACAAAAAATACTCTGACTAAAAACAACAAAAAAGTAACACCTAAAAAAACACATCCTAAAATAGGAAAACAAAAATCTTTCATTTGTAAATTTCAAAATTTACTGGCTTGAACAAACTCTTTGGTCAAAGAGAAAATTTGTAGAATATTTGCAGAATATTCAGAAATATTAATAAAAAAACTGTATATCAAAATCCACAGATCACATTTGAAAAATGCTTGTTGAAGTTTTAGCATTAAGTGCTTACATTATTTTTAAAAGACATAAAATAATAAAGAAAGCATTTAGGTTAAGGAATAATCAAAACAGACACATTAGTAAACAAATTAATGTATTATAAACAAACAAAATAGAAATAATAATAAATTTGTGAGTTGATTATTAGGAATAACTAAAAGGGAATAAAAGCAAAACTATAAAAATAAAAAATGACTATTTGGAAATAGTCATAGATAGAAAATAAGGATTTTCTTATTTTAATAATAAGAAAATAAAGTCGAGATTATTTTGCTCAACCCTATGCAAATAAATTTGAAAATTTAACAAATACAACCTATAAAAACTGAAATCAGAAAAGACAAAAACCTAAACAGAAAAATAAACATAAGGAAAAAAAAGAGACTTGTTAAGATGTTCCATAATCGTAAAGCCCACGGCACAAATTGCTTAGCATGTGGATTTTACTAAATTTTTAACAAATTATGGTAATACTATTTAGTTAAAAATTCCCAATTCTTTAATTCATTAAATTTGCAAAAGCATGACTGGACTTAAGCTACTAAATTCCTAGTAAGCCAAAAGAAAACACAGAAATTGTATCTTCTTCATAATTAAGCCCCTCATATTTTCATAGGATTTATGTCAACATCCTTCACACATATTTATCAGAATTGCATTTTTCGTACTATAAAATGACAGTCCTGAACTGAACTAGGCAACATCATCTGAATACCAGGCAAAACAGTCCTTTCAACAGAATTTATCTTATGGTTTAAAAAATATTTTCAAAATATAGATCAAAATGCTCTAATGTCAACTAAACTACTTTTGTGCTATAGTCCCTGAGTTGAGTAGTTGCAACAGAGATTCTATGATTTACAAAGTCTAAAATATTTACTAACTTTTTATAGAAAGTTTACTGACCCCTTCTCTAGAGTGGTAATTCCTTCTTCTACCTGATTAGAATTAGGATGTATTGTTGCTCCAGCTTTAACCACAACTAAATAGACAACTTGCAAGAAATATGGACCCCTGCCTGGCTGGTGTGGCTCAGTGGTTGAGTGTCGACCCATGAACCAAGAGGTCGCCGGATTGATTCCCGGTCTGGGCACATGCCCCAGTTGCTGGCTGCAACCCCAGTGAGGGGCATGCAGGAGGCAGTTGATCGATGTTTCTCTCTCATCAATATTTCTCTCTCTCTCTCTATCCCTCTCCCTTGCTCTCCTTCTAAAAATCAATAAAAGCATATTTTTAAAAAGAAAGAAAGATGGATCCTTAAAGGACCACCACAAAGAACAAAGCTACCATGAAATTTACTACTCACCACATAACTGTTATGTGACCAAAAAAGGAACTGGAAGTTATTGTTGATCAAAGCAGCATCCCAGATTTCAGGCTGAGTCTTTAGAACTGTCAAGTTTTAAAGGATAAGGAAAGTGTAGCTCCTGGGGATGCACAAGAAAACTTGTTTATGAAAAAGAACAAAGTGGTGATGACCCTTTAGCTTAGAAGCTAGAGCATACACATACATATGAGCATATGGAATAAAATATTTGTACTTTGCATCTAAGGCCAAACCCATCATACAATTTAAAGGCTGCACTTTCAAAAATGGGATACAGAAAAGTAACTTATTTTCATAATTTAGTTTAAACAGAGAAACTCTAAGCCTGATCTCTGCGTTCTCCAGAATCACAACCCATACAGGTACTTTTAAGTGGGTGTCACTATGGCCTTGCTCCTTATTGAACAGTCAACGTTTTGAATATAATTTTGAATATAACAACACTTTTCTCATAAATGTGAAGTCACGAACCTTGAGTGATATGAATAAAATACAAAGGAAGTTATTCTGGTATTGTTCATGGCTCAGAGTTCATAAATTTTTAGAAGCTTAATATTTTACCTAGGTTATGCAATTCTGGATGTTAATATTGTAGATGTCCTACAATTATATGGTCATTCACGGATTTAGCAAACACATGTTTTTATCATTTATTGTGATAAATAGACCAGGGTCTCCAATTTTTAATGGGCTGTGTCAGATAAAAGGATCAAACCTACTCAGAAGCCCTTCCATTACTCAGAGGTAAGAGGCTTAGCATCTGGTTGGATAGTGCTATGCATTGATGAAACAGGTAATACAGAAGGGGTAATGGATGGAAGCAAACTGTAGGAGGGAAGAAATATCAGTATGACATTTTGGACATAAAAGAGTTTGAAGTTCCTGTGTAACCTCCAGGTGGGCTGTCCATTGGGCAGTTGGATATATGGATGAGGAGCTTAGGACAAACCTCAAATAGGAGTGGACATTTGTTACTCATTTGTCAGCTGAAGCCAAAAGTGGAATGCTATTGCTCATAGAGTTCTTTGAGGTAAAAAAAAAAGATGCTCAAAGCCAGAAACTCAGTAATGCTAATAGTTAAAGGACAAATAGAAACATAAGTCACTAATGCAATTGGAGGGAGGGTGTTGCTTCTTGGTTTTGACTGGAATTATAAAAATGAAAGTAATATCATGCAAGTCAAGGAAACATTCAAGAATGAGGCAATGATAACAATCGAAAAAGAAAGCAACAGAGCAAACAAAGAAATCTGATCCCCCCACCCCAGTTAAAAAGGGAAATATACAAAACAGGCAAGCAAAGATATGTGATGCTGATCCTTGCTTGCCCTGGATGCTGCAACTCCCTACCCAACAACTATTTTTATTTTCTGTGTAAACCACCGAAGTTTCTTCATGCAACTACAAATATACATTCTTACCTCCATTTACTCAAAAAAGTAGTATATTACATCAAAGATTGTGTATCTTGCTTTCTTCACATAACAGAATACATTGCAGACTTTTAAATCTATCTAAAATATGATACATATTTCCATTTGCTCAAATCTTCTTTTAGGTCCTTCATTAACATTTAAAAACAATCTAAATATAGGTTTTAAACAGTTCTTATTTATCCCTAGGTATTTTATCTAATTTGTTGCTTTTGTAAATAAAGTACCATCTTTTCTATAACTGACTATTTTTTGTATATATCAAAGCTATTATTTTGTATATGAATTTTTGTATTGTACTTTATTTTTTCATTTTGTTGAAAAATATGTTGCATGATAAAATGCTGGAAGAAAGTGTCTTTGTAGATAGAAGAAAACTGTTTCAGTACGTTTACAAAGGCCATTTGTCTGGGGAAAACCTGGTCAAATTAGTAGTCAGATTGCCATGCCAAAACAGACTTTAACTGTTTACTCTGTGGACAAAAAAGGGGCCACACACTAACCTGACTACCTCAGGGAAGGCCTGCATGGTGGCCTTGCAAACTCAGAGATCTAAAGTAACCACAAAGGATGGTCTGAAATTCAACTTTTTTAAAAAAAATATATATTTTATTGATTTTTTACGGAGAGGAAGGGAGAGAGATAGAGAGTTAGAAACATTGATGGGAGAGAAACATCAATCAGCCACCTCCTGCACATCTCCTACTGAGGATGTGCCCACAACCCAGGTACACGCCCTTGACCGGAATCGAACCTGGGACCCTTCAGTCCGCAGGCCGACACTCTATCCACTGAGCCAAACCGGTTTCGGCTGAAATTCAACTTTTTAAACTAAAAGTAGTTTATGGTGGGTAGTCATGCCTAGGCCAGTATTACCTTAATTGAGCCTATTGTCTTTTTGTATCTAGGATAACACCCCTCCACCCCCACCCCAAAGCCCAGGCACCTCACCAGAGCAGAGACCACAAATCCCCCCCACTGTTACTGTCACCTTGTTAGCTGTTGACCACTATCTACCCTGTACCCACCTGTGTAAAAGAAGCCCACGTCTATCCCATCCCAGGCATTTCCTGCCTTAGTTTCTCCCGCCTCCCTAATCAATCCCCAATGGAGTTCCCGTAACCGATTGATTGTAACGTAGAAAATAAGGTGCAAACTGCCATTCTGCACAGCATTTCCTCGGTCCATGGAGATTTTGCTTCCCGGCAATTGTCATCAACCTCCGGCAGAGGTGTCAGGCCTGGGCAAGGGAACCCCAGCTCCGCGCGGTTGCAGGCTCCACCCATGCCCGGGCCTAACGCCTCCGGCCGAGGCGTCCGGCCCGGGCAGCGGGGACCCACAGCGGCAGTGGCCCTGCGATTGTGGGCTCCGCTTTAGGCCCAGGCAAGGGAGTACTAAGCCTTAGCTAAGCCTCCAGCTTGCCGTGCGCAGGCTCCCATCTTTGCTCTTCGCTTGCCATGCCGGCCTTCGCTCGCTGCTCCTGCCCGGGGCCAGCCGGTTTTGCTCCGTCGCTTGCAAATTAACTGCCATCTTTGTTGGCAGTTAACCACCATCTTAGTTGGCAGTTAATTTGCATATCACCCTGATTCGCCAATGAAAAGGTAGCGGTCGTACGCCAATTACCATATTTCTCTTTTATTAGTGTAGACTAGAGGCCCAGTGCACAAATTCGTGCATGGGTGGGGTCCCTCTGGGTGGCCTGCAGGGATCAGGCCAAAACCTGCAGTCCAACACCGCCTGTAGCTCCTACCTGTCGCTCCCACTCATCCAGGTCCCGCTGTGCCTGCCATGGGCTCGAGCCCAATCAGTCCGGATAGGGAGAGGATCGTGCCACCACAGCAGCACTCACCAGCCATGAGCCCTGCATCTGGTGCCCTCCCAAGGGGAATGGCCTGCGGAATCAGGCTAAAACTGGCTCTCCTGCATCCCCCTATGGGTCCCGGATTGCAAGCAGGTGCAGGCCAGACTGAGGGACCCCACCAGTGCATGATTGGGCTGGGAGGGACAGGGGGAAGACTCCAGGGCATGTCCAGCCCATCTTGCTCAGTCCCGATTGGCCAGACCCCAGCAGCAAGCTAACCTACCGGTGGGAGCAGGTGGGAGCATCTGCCCCCGGGTGCACATTATAGCGACTGGTTGACCGTTTGCACCCTGATGGTCAGCACCTCATAGAGAGTGCAGCCTTAGCATATTATTAGCATATTATGCTTTGATTGGCTGTTTGGTTGTTCGGTCTATTTGCATATTACCCTTTTATTATATAGGATCTCTTTAGAATGTCAAAGTAATTTTCCTTTTTTCTAGACCCCTCAAAGCACAGACACTGCTCTGGGGAGACCACAAATCTCATCATTGTTACTGAATTAATAGAGTGTTAACTATCCTACACCCACCTAAGTAAAATAAGTTTGTGTATCATTTTACTTTTTATCCAATCCCAGAGGTTTCCCCACTTTGCTTTCTCCTGCCTCCCTAATCCATCACCAATGGATTTCATGTAACCCACTTACATCTCTTTTTATTGTAATGTATAAAACAGGGTGCAAAACTGCCATTTTCAGGAGCATTATCTCAATCCATTGAGATTCTGCTTCCCAACAACTATTGACAGTTTGGCTCAAAAAAACTCACAAAAAAATTCTTCACAGGTTTGAATGTTACTTATGTTAACAACTTGATCTCTCTGCACCAAAGACAGATCTCTCTGCACAGAACAACTTGGTTCCTAATTCTGAGCTGTCTGTACAAGTGTAAATGACCCATTAAAGCTATTCCTTAGTCCAGAGATTCTCAAAACAGACTCACCAAAGTTACTCCAAAGAATTAAGAAAAGGCAATACTTACAGGAAAATTTAGACACCCAGTAAGAAGTTTTTTGGGAATCTTTCCTCTTAAAAGAAAATTAATGCTGATTTTGTTTCTACACCACAATGAGCATGCTTTTATGTAAAATTGCTTTAAAAATTACTTATCGCTCAATTGCTTAGCCTTTTTATCTTTCAGAAAAACGGATTCTCCAGAAAGATGCATTCTTGCGATTATTTTAGAAATGGGAAAAGTGAGGTTTAGAGGTTATTACCCCACAAAACTCACATGCCATTCATCCTCACAAACTTGGAACTACACACTGTCTCACACAGGTTGTAATTACAACCCCCTCACACCCTCTTACACCTTTGGTCACCCACCCGCGAGTCCTCCCTTTTCCTCTAGTACCCCCACCTCTCCAGATAAGCTTTGAACACTACATATCACAGTGGCAATTCTTCTCCCTCAGGCTCCCCAGTCCCGTCGCAGACACCGCGAATGTTCCCTTACAGCCTCCCAGCCCGATATTGAGCTCAGAAACTCAGGTGCCACAGCCAGATTCGCGTTTGGAGGAACGAAAAGCAAACTCACCAGCAAACAAAGACTGCCATGGCGAGCCGGTAAATCTGCGCCTGCGCTATCCTTGGGCTCCCACAGGTCTCCTGGGCTCCGCCAAGCAAGGGCTCACGATCGGATGGAAAACAGTTGACTTTTCTGACTGTGGACTACATTTCCCAGAAGGTTCAGAGGCTGGAGACTCGGAACTCAACACTGCGTTAACTGTATTAACCTCTGGGAGAGGCGGTGGTGTGCCTGGTAAGCTCGGTTCTAGCGCACCTGACTGTCCCAAGTCGAAGCCACAGTGCGAGGCCCTGCGAGGAGCGCCAGAAGCCTGCAGGTCTGGGCCTTCTTTGGCCTGACTGAAGCCCGGCGCCACCTAGTTTATCGCGAGGGCTTCGCTGAACTACATTTCCCAGGGGACACACCGCTCCTCCCCACCGGGAGGTGGAATGTTTGGGCAGAGCTGTGCTGTTACCTGAGTGGGTTGGCCTTGTGGCTAATGCGATTCGGGGGAAACAGGTGAAAAGTACAGCGGCAAGGACAGTGACTGAGTATTGTTTGTTCAGGCAGAACGGCCTGAGAGGATAAATTGTGAAATTATGTTTGAGACTGTGTGTCCCAATGATATGTTTGTGATTTTATGTGATACTGTGTGTGCGGAGGTGAGGAACTTTGGTGTGGCTGAGTCCACACAGTATGATTGTTAATGTTTGACGGCCTGTAACTATGTGCGGGTGTGGGTTACCTGTGGCTGTGTCCCTGTGGTGGGTGTGTGACTGTGACTATGTGACCATGTCTTCCTCTTTGTATAGGTATAGAGAGCTTTGTGGCTGTTCTTTGGTGACTGAGTCCCGGTGGGGATTGTGACTCAGCAGCACTGTGTGGGGAGGGGAGGGAGAGTTTTGTGACTGAGGTGTTACTGTGTGTCTGATGGTGGGCGTGTGACTGTGCAGCAGTGTATGTGTGGATTTGGGAAGACTGTCCATTTGTGTTGTAGACTCTGTGTCACATAGTCGTATGTGGGAGCACTGGAGTTGAGTTCGAAGCCCTAGTCTCCTCTGATAGCACTCCCCTGGTCTGGGAAGGGAAAGTGGAGCATCTGCGTCTCAAGAAAGGTCTGTTGTCTCACTCCCCATCTTTATCCTCCCAGTGAGCTCTCCGGAGGAGGAAATAATAGTTGTGACAACTAAAAGTTATATTTAAGCCCTACAGGTGTGGCTCAGTGGTTGAGCCTCAACCTATGAACCAGGAGGCCACAGCTGGATTTGAGCCAGTTTCTGGCTGGATTCCCAGTAAGGGATGCAGGAAGCAGTGGGTAAATGACTCTCTCTCCTCCTTTCCTCTCTGAAATCAATAAAAATGTATTTTTTAAAAAGCAGATGTAACAAAAAATAAAAATAACTTATATTTAAGGTGCTTTGGAATTTTCTATTTGTTTCCAAAATACTTTCTTTTTTCAGCATATGATTTCTTTCTTTATTG
>NW_006295184.1:30799-33861 GCF_000327345.1 Myotis davidii | reverse complement strand
CCTACTGATGGCTTAGGCCCGCTCCCTGCTCCCATATTGGCCTCCTTCCCTAAGATTCATCAGTCTGTTCCATGCTTTCATGCTTCTGATTCCATTTTATAAACCAGATTATTTTGTTCATTAGATTTCTTGTTTATTTTGATTTTTAGATTCAAATGTAAGCTATTTGTTACCATTTTATTGTTCATATTTTTTTTAAATCTCTTCTTATTCTTCCTCTTCCTCTTCTTAAAGAATACCCTTCAATATTTCATGTAATATTGGTTTGGTGGTGGTGAACTCCTTTAGCTTTTTCTTGTTTGTGAAGCTCATTACTTGACTGTCAGTACTAAATGAGAGCTTAGCTGGATAAGATAATCTTGGTTGTAGATCCTAAATATTCACCACTTTGAATATTTCTTGCAACTTCCTTCTGGCCTGCAAAGTTTCTGTTGAGAAATCAGCTGACAGTCATATGGATGATCCCTTATTTTTTTTTAAAGTATATTTCACTGAATTTTTACAGAGAGGAAAGGAGAGGGACAGAGAGTTAGAAACATCGATGAGAGAGAAACATTAATCAGCCGCCTCCTGAACGCTCCCCACTGGGGATGTGCCCACAACCAAGGTACATGCCCTTGACCGGAATCAAGCCTGGGACCCTTGAGTCCACAGGCCGACACTCTATCCACTGAGCCAAACCGGCTAGGGCTGATCCCTTATTGATAACTGCTTTTCTCTTGCTGCTTTTAAGATTCTCTTTGTCTTTAACCCTTAACATTTTAATTATGATGTGTCTTGGTGTGGGCCTCTTTAGGTTCCTATTGTTTTGGACTCCGCGCTTCCTGAACTTGTCAGTCTATTTCTTTCACCAGGTAGGGGAAGTTCTCTGTCATTATTTCTTCAAATAGGTTTCCAATATCTTGCTCTCTTTTCTCCTTCTGGCATCCCCATGGTGTCAATGTTGGTACATCTGAAGTTGTCCCAGAGGCTCCTTACACTATCTTCATTTTTTTGGGATTCTTTTTTCTTTTTGCTCTCTGATTGGGTATTTTTTGCTTCCTCATATTCCAAATTGTTGATTTGATTCTTGGAATCCTCTACTCGACTGTGGAATCCCTGTAAATTATTATTTATTTCAGTTAGTGTATACTTCACTTCTGACTGACCCTTTATGTCTTTGACATTCTCACTAAGATCCCTGAAAGTCTCATTCAGATCCTTGAGTTAGTTAATAATGATGGTTTTGAACTCTGTATCCAGTAGTTTGCTTGCTTCCATTTCTTTCATTTGTGACATATGTCTTTGTCTCCACATTTTGGCTGCTTCCCCAAGTTTCTTTTTATGTATTAGACAGAGCTGCTATAGAATTGGTAGAGTGGCCTTGTGTAGTAAGTGTCCTACAGGGCCCAGTTGTTCAGCCTTGTGTAGAGTGCTCTTGTGTAGTAAGTGTCCTATAGGGCAGTTGTTCAGCCTCCCCAGTCTCCTGGGCACTCTGTGTGCCCCTGTGTGGGCTGTGTGCACAGTCTTGTAGTTGAGCCTTGATTGCTATTGGCATCACTGAGAGGAATTGACCTTCGGCCCAACTGGCCATGAGGACCAGCTGCAACTATAGTAGGAGAGTTGCTGTACAGGAGATACCCCTATGGAGCAGGACTTGCTTCAGTGGGACTTTGGTGCTGACTGAGTCTGCCTCTTGAGTGTGTCACTTGTGGGTGTGTGGAGTTGTAATCTGCTATGGTCTGAAGTTGTCCACTGGATGCACTGGCTGTGGGGCTTCCAGGGAGGTGCAAAGTCAGCCACTGCCTGGGGGCACCTAGCAGGAGCTACAAAGAAATTGCAGATGGCTGCTATTTGCTATTTGTATTGGGCTTGGAAGTGCCCAGGTGAGGCCCAGCTGTGAAGCAAGGCAGGCTGGTGCAAGTGCTGAGTCTTGGGCCTTTGATTGATATGTTTGGGACATACTATCACCAGCTGAAGTTTGTTTGAGAGATTTTAGCAAAGTGTTAAGCCTGAGCCAAGACAAGCCATTCATATGGGAAAGCTGCTGCAAATAGGTTGGGTGGGGCTGCAAATTGGATGGGATGGGGTTTCAAGGAATCACCAGGGCAGAGCGAACAGTGTGAGTCACACTGATGGAAACTCAAATACGGCTGTAAGTCAGCCTGCAACAGGGGAGGTCCCAGCACAGGAAAAATGACCCTTGCAAGCACCTCTGAGAGAAAGCTGCCCCCAAGTTCCTGCCCCAATGACAGATAATCTAGTTAATTCCATATGTGTCTGGGTCCCCCAAAGCTGCCCAATGCTTTTTCTGAGTTTGTGCACTGGCACTTTAAATGGAATACCTGGGTCTCCAGCAGCCTCTGTGTCCTTCAGCCACAATCCCCACTGGTTTTTACAGCCTGTAGTTGCAGGGACTTCTCTTCCCAGCTCTGGAACCCTGGGCTGGGGGTCTGGTGTGGGGCTGGGGCCCCTTGCTCCTCATAGCCAGTCTCTGCAGAGATGATCTCCCTCCCAAATTTTTTAAAAAAAAGGCACAGGTAGATATTGGACCAGCCTGTTCTTCAACTCTGCCCCTGCTACCTCAATGTGCTTTCTTCTTTACTTCTCTAGTTGTAGGACTAGCTTTCAGGCGGTTCTGAATGATGGTGGTTCTGTATTTTAGTTGTAATTTTGATGTGATTGTGGAAGGCAGAGATTACAGGCATTTACCTATGCCACCATCTTGTTTCTCTCTCTCAAAATCGTTTTACTATTAAATAATTTCCACCAGAACAAATCTTGCCACACCACAGTCTCCCCATTTGTGTGTCCATGGAATGCATTTTTTGTGATCCCGTGGAAGAATACAAATTCCATAGGCAACAATAATAGACATTTTAATAGGTGTGAGGTGGTATTTCATTTTAGGTTTGATTTGCATATCCCTAATAGCTAGTGAAGTTGCACATCTTCATATACCAGTATCTGTTGGTCATTTGTATGTCTTTTTGGGAGAGGTGTCTGTTCAGGTCCTCTGCCCATTTTTTTGAAACAGAATAAAGTAAAAAAAAAATTTTTTTAATTATATATATTTTAAAATT
>NW_006295184.1:23037-30668 GCF_000327345.1 Myotis davidii | reverse complement strand
GGCCTCCTAACCCCCCCCCTGCCTGCCTGCCTGATGGCCCCTAACCCCCCTGCCTGCGGCCTGCTCACCCCCAACTGCCCCCCCACCAGCCTGCTTGCCCCCAACTGCCACCCCTGCCAGCCTACCCACCCCCTACTGCCCCCACTGTTGGCCTGTTCACCCACTACTGCACCCTCTGCCGGCCTGCTCACCCCCAACTGACCCACCTTCTGGCCTGCTTGCCCCCAACTGCACCTCCTGCCTAATAACCCCCAACTGCCCTGCCCTCCTGGCCTGATCACCCCTAACCGCCTCTGCCTTGGCCCCGCCACCATGGCTTTGTCCAGAAGGTTTCCCAGTCTCATTAGCATATTACCTTTTTATTAGTATAGAGGCCTGGTGCATGGGAGGGGGCCAGCTGATCTGCTCCCTAAGGGGGTCCCAGATCAGAGTGAGGGTCCCCAGTGGGGGGCGTGGCCGGCCTGGGCGAGGGGCTGAGGGCCATTTGCAGGCTGGCCACGCCACCATCAGGGTGAGGGTCCCCACTGGGGAGTGTAGCCGGCCTAGGCTAGGGGTTGAGGGCCGTTTGGGAGCAGTTTGCAGGCTGGCCAAGCCCCGGGCTATGTCGGGAAGGACATCTGGAAGGTCTCCTGGTCTGGGCTCACCATTGATCCCCGCCCACATGAAGGCCCTGCCCACCATGCTGGGGCTCTGGGAACAATGTCAGAGCAGAGGCAGGTGTTTCCCACCCAGCCTGCACTCTGCCATTAATCCCCACCCACAGGGAGGCCCTGCCCACCAGGCCTGGGCTCTGTGATCAATGCAGAGCAGAGGCAGGTGTTTCCCACCCGGCCTGGGCTCCACTATTAATCACCGCCCACAGGGAGACCCTACCTGCCCTGCCCACCCTGACAGGGCTCTGTGATCAATACTGCACAGAGGGAGGCCCTGCCCACCTGGCTGGGGCTCTGCAATGGGCCCTCCCTGCCTTGGTGGCTTGCCTCAGCCCTCCCAGCCATGGCTTTGTCTGGAAGGAGGTCCGGAAGGTCATCTGTAAGGTCTCCTAGTCTAATTAGCTTATTACCCTTTTATTAGTATAGATGAGGTCATCTGGAAAACCATATGGGCTGAGACCCAAAATGGTGCCAGCACCCAGGAATGGGGAATTGGAGATTTTAAAGTAGGTGGCTTTTTCTGGGTGGAGAATTCTCTGGGTGGGTCCGGAGGGGAATGATAATGGCATTAGCAAGTGGAATGTGGTCTAAAGGTCAGTTACCCAGGGAGGGGATATTGAATCAATTATTTGATCAGACCTAATATTCCAGCTTTTTGTTTTATGGAAGAGAGATGAAGGTCATATCTTCTGTAGTTACTGCCTGCGGAGGGGGGATGTCAACATCATAGGGAGATGGACTTTGATAGTAATCGCTGGAGAACTGCATAGATTTCTCATGGTTAGGGCAATGGGGCACAGCAGCATGATTTCCCCAAGAGACTGGTTGATGAAGCGGTCCTGTTGAGTGACTTGGGAGGTAAAAGCTGGTCCTGAGGCTAGGTTACGTAGGTGACGTAGGAACAGTGGGACAAAGTGGGAATCTAGTAAACACACTTGGAGCTTCCAATCTAATGCTAAAGTGATTAAGTTTTCCTCCTGAAGCAGGTGTTCTCCATCTTAGGCAGGAAAGGAGAAAGAGTCAAAGGTTATTTCTGAATCTTTGGCTTTTTCTTTTCTTTATTGATTAAGGTATTACATATGTGTCCTTATCGCCCCATTGCCCCCCGCCCCCTCTGCTCGTGCCCTCACCCCCCTAGTGTCTGTGTCCATTGGTTAGGCTTATATGCATGCATACAATTCCTTTGTTTGATCTCTCACCCTTCCCCCCATCCTCCCCTGCTCTCCCTCTAAGGTTTGATGGTCTGATTGATGCTTCTCTGTCTCTGGATCTGTTTCTGTTCATCCGTTTATGTTGTTCATGATATTCCACAAATAAGTGAGATTATGTGATATTTATCTTTCTCTGACTGACATTTCGCTTAGCACAGTGGTCAGCAAACCGCAGCTCGTGAGCCACATGCGGCTCTTTGGCCCCTTGAGTGTGGCTCTTTCACAAAATACCACGTGCGGGCGCACACGTACAGTGCGATTGAAACTTCGTGGCCAATGCACAGAAGTTGGTTTTCGGCCTGGGCGAGTCTATTTTGAAGAAGTGGCGTTAGAAGTGTGGGGTGTCAGGTTGGTTGGGCAATGGGAGGCGAGGTGCAGGTGGGCCGTGGGAATCGCAGCGCGGGGGAGGTACATTGTTTTGAGGTACGTTTGCTGAGGTCGACCCCTTCCAACTCTCCCATCCACACCTGTCTATCTGAAACAAGTATACAAGATGAGTGTGGATGGGAGAGGTAGGAGTTAATTCCTTTTTAGAGCAGCATAGTATTCCATCGTGTAGATGTACCACAGTTTTCTAATTCATTCATCTACTGATGGGCACTTAGGCTGTTTCCAGATCTTAGCTATGGTGAATTGTGCTGCTATGAACATAGGGGTGCATATATCCTTTCTGACTGGCGTTTCTAGTTTCTTGGGATATATTCCTAGAAGTAGGATCACTGGGCCAAATGGGAGTCCCATTTTTAGTTTTAGAATCTTTTCTTAATAACCAGCTAAAAATCAAAGGCAACTTTAGGTTGGCAAAATTTCATTATTCAAAAATTAAAAGTAGCTACTACTGTTCAGCTGGGTCGAAAGGTAAAAAGCCAGCACTTTCTAAGATGGTCATGTCCTTGCTGCAGCCAAACCCAGTTGATCCTATTATCTGAGAATACATGTGTTTATGCACAGGAATGTGTTCATATGTGTTGGGACTTTTCTTTCTTTGGCTTCTTGGGGATCCTTTCTGAAAGGTTAAAGTCGGTGGTGCCACAGGCAGACTAAATAGCCATCTCATATGGTGATTAAAGAAAAATTGAATTTATTTAAGGAAAAGGGGATGGGAGATGGGAATATCCAAAGGGAAGGGTTATACAGCACTGAGCCAAAGTTTATTGGATCCATGGTGGCAGCAAAAATATACTTAGGACAGTGAAACAAGGAAGGGCACAGAAGAAGCAACGGGAAAGCCTGGGCTAGACTGCTTTGGACGAGCTGCCACTGCCCATTGCTCCCCTGGATGCAAGTATCATGGAGTATCTTAGAAATGAGGGGCTACATGCCTGTGGGGGAATGGCACAGGCATGCTCCTTGAAGGGAGAGAGGCACTGGGTCCTTTGTCCTGAGCTTATTTATCTCTTTCTTGCATGAGGAAATCTTAGGGGAAGTCTCAGGGGAGGGTCTTAGAATACTCATCAGCTCTACAGGTGTGCTCTTTCAGGATCCTTGTCTCCATTGATTGGTCAGTGCCAGGCAGGGGGTCATTAGTCAATGTAGCTGGTCCTGCGGCAGCCATGGCGTCTCTTGTCTGATTTTGCTGCTTTTCTGGGCCTGGTGCTAAAATACAACTGAGGCCTTGATGTTATCTTTAAGGAGGAAAAGGTCAGGGAGTCTATACTGCCTGACCATTGATATGAAAGATCAGGGGTCCAAACTGCATGACCAATGATATGCTAGGGGAGGACAGCTTACCCTGAGGGCAAGATTCTTGTTTTCCCAGTTTTGCCCCTTGCTGGGCATCTGGAGTGTTCTGCCCTCGTGAGTTTCTGTACCTGGCCTATCGTCCTTGCTCTGCTCATGTCTGTTTAACACTTTCAGTGTAGTAATAGGTTCTGATAGTAAAAAAGACCATGCTTTTAAATTTTTGGAGAGTGATCAGAAATGAAGTTCCCAACTGTCTGGACCAACCTTAACTCAGACTTCAGAGAAGACTTGCTTGATTTAATATTCCTGAGCATTCATTTTCATAATTTCTAGGGCCATGACTGGGTTCTTGCCTTAGGACTGTTAATGTAAAAACATTCCAACCTGTAAAGAATTTTTGTGAGTTTATTTGACAATTAAACTGTCAACAATTTCCAGGAAACACAATCTCAATGGATTGAGATAATGTTCCAAAGAATGGTGGTGTGCCATCTATTTTTATAAATTACCAACAAAGGAGGAGACGTAAGTTGGTTACATAAAATTTATTGGTAATAGATTAGGGAGGTGGGAGAAAGCAAAGCAGGAAACTTCTGGGATTGGATAAAAAGTAAAATGATAGACACATGCTTCTTTTACATAGGTGGGTACAGGATAGTAAACAGTCAACAATTAACAAGATAACAATAACAATGAGGGAATCTTTGGTCTCCAACCTGGTGCCCTGGTACATTGGTTGTACTCTGAAGGGTCCGGAAAAAGGGAAATTACAAGTTATCCCAACATTCCAAAGGTATGTTATCGTGATGCAAAAAAGACAATAGGCTCAGTTAAGATCAAAGTAGGGAATTTAGCAGCCTAGGACATTACTACCCAAAATACAGACCATCCTTTGTGGTTGCTTTAGGTCTCTTAGTTTGCAAGGCCATCATGTAGGCCTTCCCTGAGCTTGGCAGGTTAGCATGCGGCCCCTTTTCCTCTATAGAACTCATCTCTTCATAGCAGAGGGAGCATTCAGCCATCTTCAAATCAATACCAACATTATCTCATTATGTGTGTGTGTAGGATGAAGGGGTCACAAACAAGGTCTTGAGGACTGACAAATAAAAATCACTCTGGTCCTCAGATATGAATGCAACAACTGTTTATATTTTTGTGTTTTTTCCTAATATTTGTCCACAGGCAGACATATTTTTATATGGTTTTAGTCTTCACCATATATGTGCACTTTTAAACTAATAAACTGTGTGAGAAGCACGCCAGGTTCCTGGATAGTGAAGGCCAATAGGAGCACAGAGGCCTTGTTATCAATACACCAGAATGGCCAAAGGCCGCTCTGAGCATGAGCCTAATTAGGATGTCCAAGTACTCTGAGCCAAGGAACCGTAATCAGGCCAAAATACCATGAGTGGGTGCAAGGACACATGGTACACTGTGCCTTCTGTAACCCAAATGATGGATGTCACCGTTGGTAACCAGCCTTCTTTGTCTCTAGAGTAATAGACAGATTACTGACCAAGAGTGTGTGAAGAAGTCTGCTAGAGAGAGAGCAGCTGGGCAGGAGACAGGAGAAGCTGCTGATCCAGAAAACTCAAGCACTACTACGATGTAAGATGGTGAGTTTAGAGGCAGCATGCGGCTGTTCAGATACTAAATGTGGGTACAGAGATTAATGCTACTATGTGAGAAAGATATGTATTCACCAGCTGGTGTCCAGCTGTTTGCTTGTATGGACTTTGATATAAGGACTGTTCTTGTCTAATGGCTATGTAGCCACTGGCCTCTGCAATAAAGACTCATTCTTATATACCCACAACTTCTCATGGCTTCTCCATCTGCCCCACTGCCAGAATTGACCTGTATCTCTCACACTTGGTAAAGGAGGAACTTGGACTAAGTTCCCAACAGTTAGTACAGTGGGCAGGGTTCGAGGAGGAACCTGCCCTGGAATAATCAAATGGGAGAATTTAGAAGAATACATGGACTCAAAGCCAGTCAGACCAGCAGAGCCGTGCAGTGCATGGGCTGGCTCTGACAACCTGTTTTTAAAATAAGTAATAAAAGTTAAAATTTCTCATTAGGTATGTACTTATTGTAAAACATTTTAAAAATATAGAAAGGGCTTCTTTTCTGAGGAAACACCAAATGGCAGATGATGCCCATGCTGCGGAAGGGCCTGGAGGCCCCGGGGGCTCTGGAATAGGAGGCCACGGCAGCTTCTGTGGAGGATTTGGCAGTGGCATCTGGGGCTGAGGTTGCGGCTGCAGTCAGGGCAGGGGCAAAAGACGTGGAGCTCGTGGAGGCAAGGCCAAGGACAAGGAGTAGATCCCTGTCACCAAGCTGGACCGCCTGGTCAAGGACATGAAGATCAAGACCCTAGAGGAGATCTATCTATTCTCCTTGCCCATCAAGGAATCAGAGATCACTGACTTTTTCTTGGGGCATCCGTCAAGGATGAGGTCTTGAAGATTATGCCCATACAAAAGCAGACACATACTGGCCAGAGGACCTGGTTCAAGGCAGTTGTCGCCATTGGGGACTACAGTGGACATGTTGGTCTGGGTGTTAAGTGCTCAAAGGAAATAGCCACTGCATTCTGTGGAGCCATCATCCCAGCCAACCTCTCTATTGTCCCTGTGGGGCGAGGCGACTGGGGGGACAAGATCAGCCAGCCCCACACAGTTCCTTGCAAGATGACTGGCTCCAGTGGATCTGTACTGGTGTGCCTCATCCCTACTCCCAAGGGGCACTGGCATTGTCTCAGTCCCTGTGCCCAAGAAGCTGCTGATGATGGCTGGTATTGATGACTACAATACCTTGGCCAGGGGGCTGCACTTGTCACCCTGGGCAACTTAGCCAAGGCCACCTTTTATGCCATCTCTAAGACTTACAGTTATCTCACCCCAGATCTCTGGAAAGAGACTGTGTTCACCAAAGCCTGTCAAGAATTCACTGACCATCTTGTAAAGACCCACACCAGAGTTTCTGTGCAGAGGACTCAGGCTCCAGCTGTGGACACCACATAATTTTATACAAGAAAAATAAAGTGAATTAAGCCTGTCAGAGGTGACACACGAACTCATTTTTTTTGGTTGATTTTTCTTTGTTAAATGGCATTTAAATATATAAAATAAATATCAAAAATATAAGTCTTTGTTTTACTATGGTTGCAAATATCAAAAAATTCTATATGTGACATGGCACCAAGAGTTAAGTTAGGGTTTTTCAAAATGCTGACACGCCGAGCTCAAAAGGTTCGCCATCGCCATCCCTGCTCTAAGACAATGCCTGTTAACATTTTCGTTTGTTTCTTCAAACTTTTATACATGCATTTCTTTTCTTCCTACATAATTTGATTGAATAATATATAATTTTGTTTTCTGCTTTTTTATTTCATATGATTTTATGATCTAATTACTGTAAAGTTTTTGTTTGTTTGTTTTTGTTTTTTGGTTTGTTTTTTTTTTACAGAGAGGAAGGAAGAGGGATAAGACATTTAGAAACATGGATCAGCTGCCTTCTGCACACCCCCTACTGGGGATGTGCCCGCAACCAAGGTACATGCCCTTGACCAGAATCGAACCTGGGACCTTTCAATCCGCAGGCCGACGCTCTATCCACTGAGCCAAACTGGTTAGGGCTACTGTACAGTTTTTATAAATATCCTTTAACAGCTTGTAATTTGCTTTAGCATTTTCTTGTTAGAAGACAATACTCCCTATTTCTTGGTATTATAATACTGCAAATGGGAAAGATAGTTGTAAATTCTGATTTTTTTCTGTGTTCAGAATAATTGCCTTACTATAAATTTCTAAAGATAAAATTGTGTGATCAAAGGAAATGAAAGAATTTAAAGCTCTTGATAATATTATCAAATGGCTTTCCAAAGTATTGTATTGATTTATAGTCTTGGCTATCACTCTAAATTTTTTTTTTCTGTTTTTCTTTTTATTTCATAGTTGTGGTATTTGCTCTTTTTCTTTTTTTTTTATTTATTTTAATTTTTTTATTTATTACAAAGGATATTACATATGTGTCCATTTTTTTCCCCTGCCCCAGACAGTCCCCTCTCCCCCCCCACCCG
>NW_006295184.1:16109-19618 GCF_000327345.1 Myotis davidii | reverse complement strand
GGACGCTGCTGGCTGCCACGCTGTCTCCCTCCGACCGTCTGGGCTCAGAGGTCTGGCAAACTTTCCTGCCCAAATCCCTGTTTTTTTTTTACCTTTCCAAGGGAGTTCTGCCCTTCCCGGCTGCAAACTGTCTCACCAGCTGAGCAATTTCACCAATTCGGGGTGGGTGCTATTAGTTTCAGCTGCTCACTCCATTTGCTCCGGGACACGACCTGGGACGCGTCTGCCTATATCGCCGCCATCTTCTCCAGCTCCTATCACTCTAAATTTTTATTATTTTGATGGAAAATGGCCAATGGAGAAATAAGGGAGACAACTGTAGTATTTTTAAAAATAAAGATAAATTTTTTTAAAAATTGCATATTTTTTACTGAAAAGGATTCTGTGATTCATCCACCAGGGTCCCTCCTGGTCCCACCATGGTCCCCCCGTCCCAACAAACCAGCTTCCTCCCTTCTTCAGGGAACTCACCTGCGGACATGCGCCACCACCAAATCCTCCTGCTAGTCAGAGGCAGGCCCAGCACAAGCAGCCTCCCACCTGAAGTTACAAGGTCACTAGCCACCAAGGTTGCCAGTAATCAATCACAGGGTCTCAAACCACCCCTCACTGGTAAGACACACCACCTTCTACCACATGGCAGAGCTCATCATGTGAACCTGCACGGGTGTCCAGCACATCCACTATCTCACACGCACAACACCCTCACAGTTGGTGTCACATACATCCTCTCCATCTCATCAGACTCACCCTGGGACTTGTACACTTGTAGACTCACAGAAAACAAACCTCGCACCCAGAGGCTGGATCCCTCTGCACCAGACAATTCCCTTAAGCCACTGCATGCAGGTGTCCACCCTAAGCGGGTGGGGTGAGCCACCATGACAGGCCTAAAATCCCTCGTCGGAGGACTCTGAGATCCCAAATGCAGACCTAAAATCCGGGCCTGAGCCATGGAAACTGGGAGATTGTAGCATTCTCCAGGTCCTATTAAAACTGGGCAGGTGCAGCCGGAAGTCCGGCAGACAACTCCCGGGCTCTTTCCTCTCAGACTACGTTTCCCAGAGGACACAGATGTCCAAGCTACTTCAGGTAGGAAGGTTGGTGGAGTGGTCGGCACGGAGGCAGGTGAGGGCTTCCCGACCTGAGGAGCAGAAGGGCTAGGCATGCGGCCTCCTCTGTAATCCTAAAGAGAGGCTGGACCAGAGCCCTTACTGAGGATGCTGAAGGTTAGGAATCCTGGAACCCAGGGCTGGGCAAGAGGAGCCTTGGTGGTGCTAGGCCTGTGAGCGGCCCCGGGAGGGTAGAGTGGATGTTGTCTGTGCATGAAGGAAACCAAAGAGTGTGTCTGCAATGAATGTATTTGGCTGTTTGTTGTGACAGCGACTGGATTCATGATCGTGCCTATGTGACAATGTAATTGTGTGGGTGAAGGGTTGTGTGAATGGAGCTTATGATTGTGGGTGGCTATTTGTAAGCCCGTTTACTTGCATAAAAGCACATTTACACAAACCGTTACACTCAGACTCACACCATCAGGCAGTTAGGGAGACACTACAGTAGTCATCTATAGATTCATACACACAACACAAAGCCCAAATCACATAATTTACCCCCAAGTTTATCATCATCACACAACCTTAGAAAAAGCCACATAGGTACTAAAAACAACCACCACCACCCTGAAACAACAACCACTACCATTACCCGTATGTCCACTTAGTCCTCACAAACAATTATCTGAGGCACTCACACATACCACTAAGAATCATAGAAACAGCTATGATGGACCATGGACACAGACAGGTCTACTCTACATCGCACTCAAGGTCACACAGAGTTTGAGTTCCAAGAAAGGCCTGGTGTCTCATAATTCTTCTCTACCTCACTACTTCTACCATTCCCCTTAGAAATACCTAGGGAAGGAGGAAAGGATGGCACTGTTACACATCCAAAAATAGTATCTGAGATGATTAGGTGCTGCTTCTTACCTGAAATGTGCATATTAACTATTACAGATGTCCCCCATTTCCCTCCCCTCTTTGCCCACCTCCATCCAGCCCCTGACCCCCTTCCTCCAGTCCCCTGGCCTTCACCACATGGTGGTCTATGTCCATGAGCTATACTATATGTGCTTTGGTTTTATCTCTTCACCTTCTTTTATCCAATCTGTCCCCCAGCCACCTCCACCCCCCACCCCGATATCTGTCAGTCTGTTTCATGTATCCACACCTCTGGTTCTCTTTTTGTCAGTTTATTTTGTTCATGAGATTCCACATGTAACTGAGATCATATGGTATTTGTTTTCCTCTGATGACTTATTTTGCTTGGCATAATAATCTCCAACTCCATCCATATTAACTTTTAAAATTCCTGTGTTATATTACTTTATTTAAAGTAAGAGTTATAATTCTTCAACCATGCTGAACATTTTGTTGAAAATTCTTTTACTCTCCTTATATGCATACATATATGCTTATGTACATAAGTATTTTTCCCCCAAAAGTACACCATGGTACACATGGTGTTGTAATTCCTTATTTAAAGATATTTAGGTCTCTTTGTCTGTACTCAAGGATAAATTTCAGCAGATTTTCCATGACACTTCCAGGTGTGATTCTTTCTCACCAGTACTTCGAACTAAATCCTCCGGTATTTATTTTGCTCTGGAATTTTTTCCTATTTATTTATTCTTTTCCATGTGTTATTTTAGTCTCTATTTTTCACATTTCCATTATACATACATTAAGTCTTTTGGGGTCATTTACTATTTCCTTGATCTTTTCTTAATGCCCATTTCCTTTTCCCTCTTATTCAGTGACAATTTGGTCAGGGTAGGTCTGAGCAGGTCAGTTTGGTTCATATCATTATAACATTGGGACACTGGTCTGCCTCTCTAAATTCCCCCTACTAAAGACCCTGGGCCCATCTTTCTTTTTTTCTTTTTCTTTTTAAAAATCTTCATTGTTAGGAGTATTACAGATGCCCTCCTTTTCACCCCCATTGCCCCCCTTCTACCTCATTCCTGCCCTGCCCCAGGCCTTCACCACTTTATATATATATTATTGATTTTTTACAGAGAGGAAGGGAGAGGGATAGAGAGTTGGGAACATCGATGAGAGAGAAACATTGATTAGCTGCCTCTTTCACACCCCCTACTGGGGATGTGCCCGCAACCAAGGTACATGCCCTTGACTGGAATCGAACCTGGGACCCTTCAGTCTGCAGGCTGACGCTCTATCCCCTGAGCCAAACCGGTTAGGGCGGCCTTCACCACTTTATTGTATGTGTCCATAGGTAATACATATATACATATATAATCTTTGGTTAATCTATTCCTGCCCCACTTCCCCCCTTCCCCCTGAGATTCATCAGTCTGTTCCTGTTTCCACGCCTCTGCTTCTATTTTATTTATCAGTTTATTTTGTTCATTAGATTTCTTATTCATTTATTTTGATTTTTAGATTCAGTTTTTGATAGATATGTATTATTGCCATTTTGCTATTTTA
>NW_006295184.1:12278-15303 GCF_000327345.1 Myotis davidii | reverse complement strand
AAGTGGGCCAGCTTTAGCTCTGAGGCTCCAGCTCTTAGGCCTCCCCTGCTGAAAGTGGGTAATCGAAACAATGTATAACTCCAGCTCTGAGATCCCAGCTCACTGAAAGCTGGTTTCTGGGGTTTTGTTTAGCTTCTGTATTTGTGACAATGTTTCAAACTGCAGGCTCAGAGGCCGGCAAGGCAGGCGGGGAACGTTGGAATCCTCCGTCACTGAAGCAAGCAAGCCCCATGTTAGCTTGAAGCTGCCTGGCTGCCGGCCGCCATCTTAGCTGGCAGTTAATTTGCATATCGCCCTGATTAGCCAATGGGAAGGTTAGTGGTCGTACGCCAATTACCATGTTTCTCTTTTATTAGATAGGATAATTTTTTCTCCTTCTTCCCCTCCTCCTTCTCCTTCTTCTTCCTCTTCCTCTTCTTAAAAAATACCCTTCAAAATTCCCTGTAATACTGCTTTGGTGGTGATGGATTCCTTTTAGCTTTTTCTTGTCTGTGAAGCTCTTTATCTGACCTCTAGTTCTAAATAATTTAGCTGGGCAATCTTGGTTGTAGGTCCTTGCTATTCATCAATTTGAATATTTCTTGCCACTCCCTTCTGGCCTGCAAAGTTTTTGTTGAGAAATCAGCTGACAGTTGTATGGGAATGCCCTTGTAGGTAAGTAACTGTTTTTCTCTTGCTTCTTTTAAAATTGTCTCTTTGTCTTTGACCCTTGGCATTTTAATTATGATGTGTCTTGATGTGGGCCTTTTTGTGTTCCTCTTATTTGTGTCTCTCTATGCTTTCTGGACTTATAAGTCTATTTCTTTCACCAGGTAGGGGAAGTTTTCTGTCAATATTTCTTCAAATAGGTTTTCAATACCTTGCTCTCTCTCTTCTCCTTCTGGCACCTCTATAATGTGAATGTTGGTATGCCTGAAGTTGTCCCAGAGGCTCCTTACAATATCTTCCTATTTTTGGATTCTTTTTTCTTTTTGCTCTTCTGATTGGGTATTTTTTGCTTCCCCATTTTCCAACTGTTGATTTGATTCTTAGATTCCTCTACTCTACTGTTGAATCCCTGTAAATTAGTCTTTATTTCAGTTAGTGTATGCTTTATTTCTGACTGGTCCTTTTTTATGTTGTTGATGCTCTAATTTCCTTGAAATTCTCACTAAGTCCCTTGAAGCTCTCATTAATTCCCTTGAAGCTCTCATTAAGATCCTTGAGCAACCTATCACCATGGTTTTAAACTCTGTATCCAGTAGTTTGCTTGCTTCTATTTCTTTCATTTGTGACATATTTCTTGGTCTCCATATTTTGGCTGCTTCCCTGTGTTTGTTTCTATGTATTAGGTGGAGCTGCTATGTCTCCTGAATTGGTAGAGTGGCCTTGTGTAGTAGGTGTCCTGTAGGGCCTAGTGGTTCAGCCTACCCAGTCACCTGAGCTGGGCTCTCTAGGTGTACCACTGAGTGGGCTGTGTGCACAGTCTTGTAGTAGTTGAGCCTTGATTGCTCTTGGTGTTACTGAGAGGAATTGACCTTCAGGCCAATTGGCTGTGAGGACCAGCTGTGTCTACAATGGAAGAGCTGCTGTGCAGGAGACACCTCTGTGGAGCACAACTTGCTTCAGTGGGGGCTTTGGTACTAACTGAGAGTGTGCCTTGAGTGTGTCACTTGTGGATATGTAGAATTGTAATCTGGTATGGTCTGAAGCTATCCACTGGGTGCAATGGTTCTGGCGCTTCCCAGGATGTGCAATGTCAGCCACTGCCTGGGGCCTCCTGCCAGGAGCTACAGAGAGATCTGCAGATGGTTGCTACTTGTATTGGGCTTGGAAGTGCCCAGGTGGTGCCCAGCTCTGTAGCAAGGCAGATTAATGCTAGTGCTGGTTATTGGGCCTCTTATTGAAGGTAAACTGACTCCAGCTGGTGAAGGTTTGAGAGATTTCAGGAGAGTCTGAAGCCAAAGCCTGAACAGGCCATTCGTATCTAAAAGATGCTGCAAGCAACTTGGGTGGGGCTGCAAGTTGGATGGGGTGGGGTCTCCAGAAATCACCAGGATGGAGCAAACAGTGTGGGCCATGCTGATGGAAACTCAGATAAGGCTGCCAGTCAGCCCTGTGATGGGAGAGGTTCCAGAACAGGAACAATGACCCCTATGAGCACCCCTGTATATGAGAAAGCCAACCCTGACTTCCTGGCCTGATGCCAGACCATCCACTTCCTTCCCGTATGTCTCTGGATCCCCTAAAGCTGCTGGCCTGGCGGTACTGGAGCTTAGAAGAAACTGGACCTTGTAAGTTCATGCACCATCTCTTTAAGAGGGACACCTGGGACTCCAACAGCCTCTGTGTCATTCAGCCACAATCTGGCTGATTTTTACAGCCTGAAGTTACAGGGACTTCTCTTGCCAGCTCTGGACCCTAGGCTGGGTGTCTGGTGTGGGGCATGGATCCCTTGTTCCTCATGGGAGGGAGGCCTCTACAGACACAATATCTCTCCCAATTAAGCCACATGTGGGTGTTGGACCAGCTCATTCAAATCTCCTACCAATCTCAATGTGCTTTCTTCTTCTCTAGTTCTGAATGATGGTTGATCTGTATTTTAGTTGTAGTTTTGATGTGGTTGTGGGAAGCGGTGAATACCTAATTTACTTTCACCACCATCTTGGTTCTCCTCCATCTTTCTTTTTTTTTAATTAAATCTTTATTGTTCAGATTATTACATTTGTTCCTCTTTTTTCCCCCCATAACTCCCCTCCATCCAGTTCCCCCCCCACCCTCTGCTCTCACTCCCCACCCACTGTCCTCATCCATAGGTGTACGATTTTTGTCCAGTCTCTTCCCACATACCCCACACCCCCTCCCCAAGAAGAGTCAGTCCACTCCCTTTCTATGCCCCTGATTCTATTATATTCACCAGTTTATTCTGTTCATCAGATTATTTATTCACTTGATTTTTAGATTCACTTGTTGATAGATGTGTATTTGTTGTTCTTAATTTGTTTCTTTACCTTTTTCTTCTTCTTCCTCTTCTTAAAAGATCCCT
>NW_006295184.1:6474-11428 GCF_000327345.1 Myotis davidii | reverse complement strand
GGGGCTTTGGTGCTCACTGAGTCTGCCCCCTGAGTGTGTCCCTTATGGATCTGAGGAGTTGTAATTGGATGGTCCCACTCTGACCACTGGGTACACTGGCTCTTGGTTCTAAGGAGGTGCTAATCTAGCCTCTGCCTGAGGCTCCCCAGCAGAAGCCAGCTGTAAAGCAATGCAAGTTGTCCTTGGGCCTTGGGGCAGCTGCAGTTTGTTAAGCAATTTTCAGATTACAAAGGGTAGGGCCTTTCATATGCAAAAGCCTCAGTGCAGGGCTTGGGCGGGGTGGGGTCCCAGGGGATCAAAAGCTCGGGCTGAGTGAGCAGTATGACTGCTCTCAGTCCTGTTCTCAGAGTCCCTGGCAATCGCTGTGAGCGCTTCCGAGAGAAAGCTGCCCTCGAGTTCCGACCAATGCCAGACAGTCCCGTTTCTCCTGTATGAGTCTGGGTCCCCAGAGACTCTCCCGGAACTGGAGCTCAGAGCCTGAGACTCCCTCACAATTGAAAAAGACAACCGTGCCCTCAGCCGCCAGCCCTCTCCACATGCACCTCCACACCTTTGTATTTTACTTCCGTACCACACCTCCTCTGAGTCTCAGTATGTTTTTCTCTTTCCTTCTAGTTGTAGAATTTCCACTCAGCCAGCCTTTCTGTGGTTCTGGATGATGTCCGTTTTGTCTTTTAGTTCTATTTTTGAAGTGGTTGTGCAAGGCAGCAATCTTCTGTTTATCTATGCTGCCATCTTGGTTTTCTCTTCCTCCAGTCTAACTTGACTCCATCCTGCTATAGTTGGATTTCCTACTTGTTTTGAGTAAGGTCAGGATTTGTCCAACTTTCCTCTAATCTTTCATGTATGTGTGATTGAGATCAGGGAGTAGGACACATGAAAGGATAAGAAAAATATTCTGAAGTAGCACTTTGGGAGCTCAGAGTCAAGATTACCTCATGTCTTTGTTTTTCAACCCCTCTCATACAACATTTTCTTTGGACTCTGAGTTTCTTCTAAAGTGTAACCAAGAGAATAAATATGTTGATTTCTAAAAAGGCTTGCCCCATGTAAGTTGGTGTTTTCTTGTCCCTAATTGAAGTCACTTTTTTATAGAGGTCATATGAATACCTACATTATTTATCATGATATTGTTACATAATTGAAATTATATAATAACTAAGAAAGTTATTATATGATTTAAATTATATAATGATGCCAAATGAGTGACTAAGTGATGATGCCAAAACTTCAGGTTCTTCCTTTTTTTGTTCCTCTCATCTCTAACCAGTGTTCATATACTCATTAGTGAATCATTCTTTATTTCACATATGCTCAGTCTTCTACCAGAAACAAGGGGAGAAGAGAAATAGTATTTTTGAGGGAAACATTAGTGTTTCTCTTGTCAAAACTTTTGTTTGATAAGATGAATTTAAAAAATTTTTATCTTAAATTTTTAACTTTATTTTTCTTGTTGACACTATTACAGATGTCCCCATTCCTCACCTTTGCCCATCTCCACCCAGTCTCCAATCCTCCTCCCCCCGACACCCCTTCCCTCTGGCCATCACTACACTGTTCTCTGTGTCTATGTGTTATGGATATATATTCTTTGGCTACTCTGTTCACCTTCTTTTATCAATCACCTATGCTGGCTCCCCTCTGACAGCTGTCAGTCTGTTCCATGTATCCATGCCTCTGGTTCTATTTTGTCAGTTTATTTTGTCCATTAGCTTCCACATATAAGTGAGATCATATGGTATTTGTCTTTCTCTGACTGGTTTATTTCATTTAGAATAATAATCTCCAGATCCATCCATGCTGTTGCAAAAGGTAAGATTTCCTTGTTTTTTATAGCCACTTAGTATTCCAGTGTATAAATGTACCACAGCTTTCTTATCCACTCATCTACTGATGGGCACTTGGGCTACTTCCAGATCTTGGCTATTGTAAAAAAAATGCTACTATGGACATAGGAGTGCATATATTCTTTTGAATTAATGTTTCTGGATTCTTAGGATATATTCCCAGTAGTGGGATAACTGGGTCAAAAGGCAGTTCCATTTTTAATTTTTTTAAGAAACTCCATGCTGTTTTCTACAGTGGCTGCACCAGTCTGCATTCCTACCAACAGTGTAAAAGGGCTCCCTTTTTCTCCACATCCTCACCAGCACTTGTTGATTTATTGATGATAGCCAGTTTAACAGGTGTGAGGTGGTATCTCATTGTGGTTTTAAATTGCATCACTCTGATGATTAGTGACATTGAACATTTTTTCATACATCTGTTGGCCATGTTATGTCCTCTTTGGAGAAGTGTCTATTTAGGTCCTTTGTCTATTTTTAAATTGAATTGTTTGTCTCTCTGGTGTTGATTTCTATAAGTTCTTTACATATTCAGGGAATTAATCCTTCATCAATATATTGAAGACAGTCTCTTCAATAAATAGTGTTGGTAATGTTAGACAGGTACATGCAAAAAATGTACCTTTTCCATATATTCTTCCATATAGTGGTTTCCCTTTTCATTTTGCTTCATGGTTTCTTCTGCTGTAGAAAACCTTTTTACTTTAATGTAATCCAATTTATTTATTTTTTCCTTTGTTTTTCTTGCCATATGAGATACATCGGCAAAAATATTGCTGTGAGAGATGTTTGAGAAGTTACTGGCAAAGTTTTCTTTTAGGATTTTTTACAGTTTTGTGACTTACATTTAAGTCCTCTATCCATGTTGAGTTTATTTTTTGTGTATGGTGTAAGTTGGTGGTCTAATTTCATTTTTTACATGTACCTGTCTAACATTACCAACACTATTTATTGAAGAGATTGTCTTTACTCCATTGTGTGCTCTTTTCATCTTTGTCAAATATTTATTCACCATAAAGGTGTGGGTTTATTTCTGGGCTCTCCATTTTGTTCCATTGATCTAGCTGCCTATTCTTATGCCAGTACTAGGCTGTTTTGATTACAGTGGCCTTATTGTGTAATCTGATATCAAGTATTGTGATACCTCCAAGTTTGTTCTTTTTCAAGATTGCTGAGGCTATCGAGGTCTTTTTTGTTTTTATATAAATTTTTGGAATATTTGTTCTAGATCTGTGAAATATGCCATTGGTATTTTAATAGGAATTGTGTTGAGTCTATCCATTGCTTTACATAGTATTGATATTTCAATATGACAGGCACTCATCTAAGTAACTAGAACTAAATCCTAGTAGGGGGGGAAATGAGACACATACAAATCATGTCTTGTGGAACTTAACTTGTAGTGAGAGAGACAAAATAAATATGTACTTATATAGTGCAAGACAACACAAGAAACACTAATACACACACACACACACACACACACACACAGAGCCTATATAATAAAAGCCTAATATGCAAATTGACTGAATGGCAGAATAAGCAGTGGAACGACCGGTTGCTATGAAGTGCACTGACCACCAGGGGGCAGATGCTTAACACAAGAGCTGCCCCCTGGTGATCAGTGCACTCCCACAGAGGGAGAACTGCTCAGTCAGAAGCTGGGCTAATGGCTGGTGAGCACATCAGCAGTGGTGGAAGCCTCTCCTGCCTCCATAGCAGCACTAAGGAGCAGCAAGCCGAGCAGTAGGAGCAGTGAGGAGGCAGGCAGTAAGAAGTGAGGGGTCCTGGACTGTGAGAGGGCGAAGGGTGGACTGAGGAACCGCCCCTCCCCCCAGTGCTCGAATTTCATGCACAGGGCCTCTAGTATATATTTAATATTTATCCGTATATACATATATGTGTATCTTATCTAATAAAGCATGAATATGCAAATTGACTGTCACACCATAATGGTCAAGATGGCTGCGCCCACAGTGGAGGCAGGTATTCTGTAACACAAGATGGCTGCACCCTCAGCTGAGGCCAAGTTCCTGTAACGAGCCTTAATGAGCAGTCAGCAGGGACCTGAGGCTGTGTGGTGCTGGGCCACCTCAGGCCATGCCCCCCATCTGGCAGGGCTTGACAGGGGACCTCAGACTGTGTCCCCCACCTGGTGGAGCTTGACGGGGGACCTCAGGCCACACACCCCACCCGGCAGGGCTTGATGGAGGACCTCAGGCTGCAACCCCGCCCCATGGCCGGGCCTGGGGACCTCAGGCCACACCACCCTCCCTGGCACCAGGCCAGGGGACCTGAGGCTGCACCCCATGCCCCAGTGCTGGACCGTGGGACCTGAGGCCACACCCTCCACCCGGTGGGGCTTGACAGGGGCCCTCAGGCCATGCCCCCTGCCCATAGGGGCTTGACAGGGGACCTCAGGGAGCACCCCTACCCTGATGCTGGGCCTGGGGACCTCAGGCCGTGCCACCAGGCCGGAGGACCTGAGGCCGCACCCCCCGCCCATTGGGGCTTGACAGGGGACCTCAGGCCATGCCCCCTGCCCAACAGGGCTTGATGGGGACCCTCATGGCATGACCCCTGCCCCAGCCCAGGCCGGGGAACCTCAGGCTGCACACCCCGCCAGGGGACCTGAGGCTGCACCTCCTGCCTGGCGGGGCTTGACAGGGGACCTCAAGCCATGCCCCATGGCCTGGGCCAGGGGACCTCAAGGCGCTCCACCTGGCCCGGCCCGGGGTACCTCAGGCTGCTCCCTTCACCCGTTGCTCGGCCAGGTGACCTGAGGAGCGACCCCCACCCGGTGGGGCCTGATAGGGGTGGGGCCAGCAGGGTCTGGATCTAGCCCAACGGGGGTGGTGCCGGCTGGGTCTTGGTCTCACGCAATTTCAAGGCACATGTGGTGGGTGGGGACTTGACTCTGGTTCCTATGGTGTGCCCCAGACTCTGGCAAGAGGAAGATTTTTATATACATTTTACTAATTTTCTTTCATTTCTGATACTTCTATTATAGAGAAAGGGCAAACAACAATATTAAAATATTTCCTCTAATTAATTCCCTTTTAATGTGCACGAATTTCGTGCACTGGGTCATTTTATAAATATATATATAT
>NW_006295184.1:6017-6348 GCF_000327345.1 Myotis davidii | reverse complement strand
TGTTTTAAAAATGATGATTTCGGTGTGAAAGACAAAGAACGTCCAGGTCAATTGAAAAAGTTTGAAGACCAACAATTACAAGCATTATTGGATGAAGATGCATGTCAAAGTAATAAACAACTTGCAGAAAGATTGAACATTGCTCAGCAAACAATTTCCGATCGTTTACAAGCAACGGGAAAGATTTTAAAGGAAGGAAAATGGGTGCTACATCAACTGAATGAAAGACAAATGGAAAACCAAAAAGTCATCAGTAAAATGTTGTTTCAACGGCACGAAAGAAAGTCTTTTTTTGCATCGAGTCTTTTTTTGCATCGACTGGCGATTAAAA
>NW_006295184.1:2024-5597 GCF_000327345.1 Myotis davidii | reverse complement strand
TCGCGATGGACATTACTTTGAATAAAGCACTTTTGATGCTTCTCTTGAAATTATCGGGTTTTCTTTGATTACAAAATACACATTATTTACCAGTACACCGTGTGTGTGTGTGTGTGTGTGTGTGTGTGTGTGTGTATGTATGTATAATTATATGGTAAACTTAAGACCAATGAGCAAATATGTGCCTTATGAGTAAGTGCATATGAGCTTTAGCTCACCTATTAAAAGAAAAAGGCTTTTAGAATTAGTCACAAATAAAACTCAACTCTATATCTGACATTTAAGTGATTCTGTAATTTAGAAATGTTACTTAAAAGGATGGATAAATTATATCAGGCAATTAGAAACTAAAAAATGCAGACTAAAATTCAGGCCACATCACACCATTAAACAAGGCAAAGAAGGGCACTATATAATTCTAAGATTTAAATTTCAAAATGAAGATATAATAGTTATGAATACACATGTATCAAATATTACAGCAACAACTTTCCAAAAGTAAATGGAAGGACACTCGGAAGAAGAAATAGATACTTGCCAGCATTAGTAGACATTAATTCACTCAAAGTCAAACCAAATGGACACAACTTAGTGAGAATATAGAAGTCCTAAATCACATACTTCCTGAAATTTCTCTTATTAATGTAGATTAAATTCTGTATGCTAATAATAGTGAATATCCATTATTTTCAAGTGTCATGGACCAGTGGAATTTACTAGCAAAATCAGAAAAATAAAATTACTTTTAGCAGCAGTTGATAAAATCTGTCTTAATCATTCCTGGATCAAAGAAGAAATATAACCTAAAAATGAAGAATTTCTAATAATCAGCAATAGCATTATGTATTGGCACACATAGGACTTAGTTAAAGCATATCTCTAAGGGAAAGGTCATAGCTTTAAATGCTTTGCACAAAAATTAATGAAAAAAATGTAAGTTAAAAGGGACTAGAAGGAAATATAGAAGGCCTTTCCAAAGATAAAAATTATATACATTGTAAAACAGGCAAAAATTATAACTAATATGATAAATCAATAGGACAAACCATCAGCTCTCGAATCAGGAAAGGAAAGAGAGATCACCAAATATATATATATTAAAAGGGGAAAATCAACAGAAACAAAGAAAATTAAAAAGAATGTTGGAAAAATACTTTTTTTGATTCTTTGCAAATATATTTAATTTATCCACATATATACTATTTTCAATTGCTCTTTACATGAACATGTCTTTATTACACCATAATTTATATAATAAGTCATGAAAGGCAACCCCCTCCTCAATTCACCAGTGAAGTCATCTGTGGAAGAGAGAATAATGAGCAACCTCACCTCCCATTAAAAGATATCTACATGCTAATCCTGGAACCTGTTCATATATTACCGTAAGTGGCAAAGAGATTTTGCAGATATGATTAACAGCTTTGAGATGGGGAGATTATCTTGGATTATCTGAAGAGTCAGGGTCAGAGAGAGATCTAAGTATGGAATACGAATACTTCTATTAGAGAAATCAACATTGCTGAATTTGGAGGAAGGGGACCACCAGCCAAGAAATGGTAATTAAAAAACCCTCTTTCCAATTAACTCTCAAGAAATGTTAACTGGCCTCTATAAACTAGAGCTTCCAGAAAGGTACCTTGATTTAGTCTAGAAAAACAGTTGTTGGACTTCTATAGAACTGTAAGATAATACCTTTGCTGTTTTAAGCTATGATATTTGTGGTGATTTGTTTCAGCAGCAGTAGAAAACTTATATGCCATCTGAGTTTGGAGTTTTCTCCATGGAGAACTTTCAATTTCCTTAATATAGAGCTTTTTTGGAATGGGCATTTATTCTTAAATCAATGTAGTAAGTTGTGTTTTTCAAGGAATCTATTTATCTCAACTTAGATACCATATCTATTGGAATAAAGTTGTTCATAGTATTCCGTTCTCCGCCCCCCCCCTTTTATTTTAATTCCTCATCCAAGGATATTTTTTCCATTGATTTTCAGAGTAGAAGGGAGGGAGGTGGTTGAGGGGGGGAGGGAGAGAGGGAGAGGGGGGGAGAGAGAGAGAGAGAGAGAGAGAGAGGAGAGAGAAACATCAACGTGAGAGACACATCAATTGGTTGCTTCCCACATGCACCCCAACCGGGGTGGGGATCAAACCTGCAACCCTTCTGTCTATGGGCCGACACTCTATCCCCTGAGCCAAACTAGCCAGGGTTCCCTTATTTCTCTTTTAATGACAGATTTATGATGATGCTCCCTTTTGAATTCTTGATATTGATAATTTATGTCTTCTTCTCTTGGCCAATATACTAATATTTTAACAATTTTAATGATCTTTTCAAAGAACCAGCTTTTAGTTCTGTTGATTTTCTCTCAGTTCGCCCTTGGTATTTCATTGATTACCGGTCTTATTTGTTCGTTCTTTTCTTCTGCATAATTTAGATTTAATCTTATCTTCTTTTATTCTAGCTTAAAATTCCTATGGGTTTTACCCATGTGTTATTTAGAAGAGTGTTTTTTTAATTTCCAAATTTTTGAGGACTTTTCAGATCCTTCTGATGATTCAGTTTTAATTTATTTTGTGGTCAGAGAACATCTCTGCAATTTCAGTCCTACTCGATTTGTTTTATTGCCCAAAACGTGGACTGTCTTGGTGAATACTCCCTATGCACTTGGGAAAAAATGGGTATTATACTGTTTTGGAGTAGAGTGTCAGTTAGGTCAACTTGTTTGTAGTGCTGATCAACTCTTTCTATATCTTTACTGTTTTGTTTTTTTGTCACTTGGCCTAACAAGCATTGAGAGAGGACTGCTGAAACCACCAAATACAATTGTGGATTTGTCTGTTACAATTGTCTCAGTTTTTGCTTTGTGTGTTTTAAAGCTCTGTTATTAGGTGCATGCATATTTAGGATTGTTATATCCTCTTGATTAATAGACCCCTTTATCATGAAATGTTCCTTTTGGCAATATAATTTTTCCTTTTTTAATGTAACTCCTTCTGCTTTCTTTTTCAATTGTTTCATGGCATATCTTTTTTCCTTCCTTGTATTTTAAGCTATTTTAATTTTGTCTATATAGTATAGCCCCTCCTTTTTTAAATCCAATCAGATCATCTCTGCCTTCAAATCTCCAAGGGTTGGCCAACTATAGGATGCAGGCCAAATTCAGCCCACAGCCTAGTTTTGTATGGCCTTTGAAAGGGCGAGGGCTATGCCCTCCATCTTACCCCGGATCATCCATGTTGGGGCAGTCGCCATGTGCTCAGGAAAGTACCTTCTTCCCGGAAGCCGGGATTTCTTTAAACTAACCAATGACAATCAAGAAACATGTGCGCCATAGAGATGACCACATCCTGTGTAACAAGACCCGACTTGCGCCTGGCCAATCGGCAGGGCCCACAGCAGCTCCCCCCCCCTCACTCCACCCCCCTATTAAAGGCCCTGATTTTCTCACGGGTGGCACTCTGCCTCCGCTCGCTGCCGGAGGGCGGGGTCGAGTTAGCTAGCTCAATAAAGGACCTTCTGCTTTTGCATCGGACTGGCTCCCTGGTGTGGTTTTCTTGGGGATCTTGACAT
>NW_006295184.1:0-1426 GCF_000327345.1 Myotis davidii | reverse complement strand
CTCTGTTTATTAGTTACAGGGCCCTGCTTTCCCTGGCTTCCCACCAGTCCCCTTTTTGGCAGAGCAGTGACCAGGCCTCTTCCAAGGGAGTGCACTGGAAGGGGACATTAGCCCCTCCTCTTCCAGCAGCAACAGGTACTGAACCCTTTCAGTACATTTGCAAACAGGGAGGTTTTACTAGCTCTATCTGCAGTTTTCATAGATCTCAGGCTTGCTACTCTATTTCTGGGCCTGTAGGAAGGCTAGTACCAGTCACTGGCTTATGGCTTAACTGCTGTAGCCTGCAAGCCAAAGGCCCAAGTACTTTCTTGCTGCTGCTGCTGCTTCTCTTTTTTTAGGGCCACTGCAGGCAGCTCAGGCATCCAGCCCCCCTTCTTTGATCATTCATTTCCCAATCTTGTCTGGAGCTGGGGAATAGCGCCTTTACCTGCCTTGCATCCCCAGAGGGCTGCTTGTCTGGCCCCAGATCTATAGAGGGCCGACCTTCCCTAGTGGCAACATAGGAACTGCAGGACTGGCGGATGTCGCAAGGTCCTGCAGGTTCTCCCCGTCTCTCCCTGAAGGACCGGGGGAGCCTTTCCCTTCTGGGTCCCGGCCAAAAGAATTGTCTGTCTCTGTCCCAATTTTCCCCTCAGGAGGCAAGCCCTCATCCACCGGGGTTTTTTGGACAATATGTCAATCTAAACCTGAATATAAGGAATTTGATCAGGATGCCCTGGGCAGCCATATATGACATAATGGACCCGGTAGGCAGCGGTCAGATCAAAAGACCCTGCATCCGGCCACCCCCCCTGGAAAGTGGGCCACTCTTATTCACAGAATTGCTGTAAATAAAAAGCATTAACATTATAACTTTTAAATCTACCCCAGAACTTCAGTTTAATACAGTAAATTACAACCCAGTTATGAGCAACTGATAGACAGAAATCTTTATTAACTAAGTAGGCTGATTCCCCTTTAACAGTGAGCAAAAGACTCTGAGAAAAAATAATTCTCGCAGCTGCAAGAGGCTTTGAAGACTATTAAAGGGGCCAGCCCAAACGTTCAGCCAAGCGTATCAACAGAAAGCAGAATAAATCAAAGTAGCTCTTACTTTACACAGACCAGTAATGATTTATACTTTTTTAGTGGACCAGCCCAGGATGGAGCTGTATCTAGTCCTCCTTCTCTGTAGTAATTTGGCTAGTCCCAAACAAACAAACTTTGTCCCGATCCCATGATGATCGGTGGCGAGAGACAGACAAGGGAGGGGGTGACCTGTTTTCACAGATCCTCATGCAGATGCCCGCCTGGCCGCGTCCCTTGGGAGCTTAGATTCGTCATAGCTAAGGTGCACCCGTATAAACCCCGGGCCTGGTCACCTCCACGTGGGGGTGAGTCGCCATTATGCCATATGACGAATCGCGGAACCGCAGGTTGGGGCCCC
>NW_006295183.1:4582320-4585204 GCF_000327345.1 Myotis davidii | reverse complement strand
GGTTAACCCATGCGTGTCTGGGTTATCTTTATGGTGACAGCCACAAGTAAAAGAATTCTTCTCCATCAAACCCTAAGCACACAAGAAAATCTAGTGTATTTAATGGTTAAAGCTTTTAAAAAGATAGAAATATAAAGCCAAGAATAGATGGAGCAATTGGATCATTAAAACATCATTGGAAAAATTAAAGTCTTCAAACCTGTGTAGATTATGAAGTTGTTGGAATACATACTCATAAGAAGTCATGAAATAGTATAGTTTTTCCAATTAGTGTTATAAATATAACCCCAAAAATTAGTATTTCTCAAAGTTTGGTTCCAGGACAATCTATTTCAAAATCACTCAAAGTGCCGTATAAGAAATACGGATTCTGGTGCTGCCATAAAATATCTACTTCAGAAGGTCTAACATATCTTGTGGGAGCATATATTTTTCAAATTCTTAGGATGATTATTAACCAACCAAAAGGAAAAGTACCACAGCCATGGATAGCAAATCACATTCCGCTTGGTGAGTGTGGTTCAATGGTTGAGTGTCCGCCTATGAACCAGGAGGTCATGGTTAGGGGCATGCAGGAGGCAACTGATACATAGTTCTCTCTCCCTTCCTCTCTGAAATCAATAAAAAATATATAAAATTTTAAAAATCATATCTGGAAGTCAACATTAGAACAAGGCTCTCTCACAAGGTAGGAACTTGGGCAAATACTCTACTTTATCATCCATTAATACTGAGTTAAGTCTGAGTTCAAGAGAACATATAATTCTATGGTGGTTGTGAAAATATATTCCCTTTTGTACTTGCCCATAAAAACTGGACGCCGAGTTAGAATTTGACGGTGCCACAGGCCACAGCTGAGGCCTGTAGTCTCATGGATGCTCCAGAAAAACAACACACAGAATATTTGATAAAATTTTAATGGCAGGGAGCTGAGATCAGTGCCTTCTATGCACACAGAGATGCAGAAGGTAGGGGATCTAAGTGTTTGGCTAAATTCTAAAGGTCAAAACCCACTTGCCTGTTTAAGTGAGTTTAATTCAGAAATTCTCCCTCATCTTTCAGAGGAAGCTTTAAAAATTTTATACACACACACACACACACACACACACACACACACACACATATACTTTTTAGTTGATTTCAGAGGGGGAGAGACAGGGAGAGAGAGATAGAAACCTCAATGATGAGAGAGAATCGTTGATTGGCTACCTCCTGCACACCCCACACTGGGGGTCTAGCCTCTAATTCAGGCATGTGCCCTGACCAGGAATTGAGCCCTGACCTCCTGGTTCATAGGTCTACACTCAACCACTGAGCCACACTGGCCAGGCCAGAGGAGCTTTTGTTCCACATCATCATTTCACTCAGAAATCATCCTTCCTCCTTCAGAATTTGGAAACAGCCAACAGTGGCCCTGTGAACATGCCTCCGATGTAGCTTTTATCCCCCTCCTATGATTAATTTTGCAGTGTTTTTTATGTTCTTTGACACAAAAGTCCCGGTGTCTGGAATACAGTATTTGCTTTTTAATGTGTAAGAAAACCCCAAGCTCTCTTTTCAGCCCTCAAAACAGCCCAGCCCAGAATAATACATTCATTGTCTTCCAAAGGAAAAGTACTTGATGGTGTCTGAGTTGAACAGGGCGCTGGAATGAAAATGAGCCTGCAAAGAAAACGGAATGAAAAATAGGTTTGTTTGGGGTGCCCAGAAGTGAAACGGATCACACGTTCAGGCAAACGCACCTAAAACCTGGCAGCTGCTTCCTACCAAATCCTGCCACCAAAATCAGGTTGGAACTATGGGGCGTGAGACAGAGAAGTGGACTGGAAATGAAGCTGCCAAGGGGAGCAGGACTGATTTTGCGAAGGTCAGTGCAATATAGGATTGGTCTGGACTAAGCGCATGCTCCAGTGTCATTTGCCATATATTCCAACACTTCAGAACAAGTATTTCTAGCTACTTTTAATACCAGCTCTGAGCCGTGACTATCTAAATAGACAGTGGACATTAAAGCTCACAGGGCTTGCTATTGCCTATAAAAACAAAGCCCAGTAGAGTTTGCTTTTATGACCCCTTTGTATTAGGCCCAGAGCCAATGGCGATTCAAGTGTTGCTGTGCCCTATCTGTCAGCATGCGCGGATCCATGGGGATTATTTGTAAGAGAATTTAAGTGTAGGAGCCAAGTTCCTCAGCCATAGTCTAGGATACTAATTCCTTCATTCTCATCCCCTGTGTTGCACCTGTAGCACTCACAGCATCATGGGAAGATCCAGGGTAAGAATTCTCACTTTTTCACCTAAAACAATAGGGTTTGTGAATGGTTAAGGGGTCCAACCTGCAGAGGCAGTGCCAGGGGATTGCTTAGACACTGGGTGTATTGTTGACCCTTCATAATTCAACTTATTCTCTCTACCCCAGTCTTCCTTTGAGTCGACTCTTGTGAGAAGGGTTTTCAATCGTCTACTTCAGCATCTCTAGCTGTCACGCTTTCCCTGAAACTACTTCCTGAGCGAGGGCACATGGCCAAGCCCAGCACATCGGATGATGTCTCTTATTTACTTATTCTTTGCTGCCATAATTTTTAAAATTTATTTCTCAATTACAGTTTACATTCGATATTGTTCTGTACTACTTGCAGCTGAATGGCCACAGTGTTAGAAAATCATGTGCATTACACAGTGGTCCTCTCACTGCTTCAAGGACCCACCTGGCCCCATGCGTAGTTATCACATCAGAGGATGTGTTTTCGAACCTTGAATCTTGAGCAAGAGACACGGGGGAGTTTGGAACTTGAAGGTCTTATTCATTTCAGTGACTGCAGAGGAGTCATGGGACCAGCATGTCCTCCTCTCTGAGCTTTGATGAGGAAACTGTTGCCAGGAA
>NW_006295183.1:4577651-4578390 GCF_000327345.1 Myotis davidii | reverse complement strand
CTTTTCACATGTGAGTGATATTTGCTTTTTAATGTGTAAGAAAACCCCAAGCTCTCTTTTCAGCCCTCAAAACAGCCCAGCCCAGAATAATACATTCATTGTCTTCCAAAGGAAAAGTACTTGATGGTGTCTGAGTTGAACAGGGCGCTGGAATGAAAATGAGCCTGCAAAGAAAACGGAATGAAAAATAGGTTTGTTTGGGGTGCCCAGAAGTGAAACGGATCACACGTTCAGGCAAACGCACCTAAAACCTGGCAGCTGCTTCCTACCAAATCCTGCCACCAAAATCAGGTTGGAACTATGGGGCGTGAGACAGAGAAGTGGACTGGAAATGAAGCTGCCAAGGGGAGCAGGACTGATTTTGCGAAGGTCAGTGCAATATAGGATTGGTCTGGACTAAGCGCATGCTCCAGTGTCATTTGCCATATATTCCAACACTTCAGAACAAGTATTCCTAGCTACTTTTAATACCAGCTCTGAGCCGTGACTATCTAAATGGACAGTGGGCATTAAAGCTCACAGGGCTTGCTATTGCCTATGAAAACAAAGCCCAGTAGAGTTTGCTTTTATGGCCCCCTTGTATTAGGCCCAGAGCCAATGGCGATTCAAGTGTTGCTGTGCCCTATCTGTCAGCATGCGCGGATCCATGGGGATTATTTGTAAGAGAATTTAAGTGTAGGAGCCAAGTTCTCAGCCATAAGTCTAGGATACTAATTCCTTCATTCTCATCCCCTGTGTT
>NW_006295183.1:4565733-4577334 GCF_000327345.1 Myotis davidii | reverse complement strand
ATTGTTCTGTACTAGTTGCAGCTGAATGGCCACAGTGTTAGAAAATCATGTGCATTGCACAGTGGTCCTCTCGCTGCTTCAAGGGCCCACCTGGCCCCATGCGTAGTTATCACATCAGAGGATGTGTTTTCGAACCTTGAATCTTGAGCAAGAGACACGGGGGAGTTTGGAACTTGAAGGTCTTATTCATTTCAGTGACTGCAGAGGAGTCATGGGACCAGCATGTCCTCCTCTCTGAGCTTTGATGAGGAAACTGCTGCCAGGATCCTCAAGCCACTTCATTCCTAGCCTGTGTGACAGGCTTGCTCCTTTATACCTGTTCTGTTTCTTCACTGATCTCTAATCTTGAAGCTAATATTTGTTCCCCCTGAATCATGGTTCTCATACTTGCCCCTGTTCTGATACAGTGTACCACGACTCTACTTTCTCTAGACAAGTTGAATAATTTCCCAATGCTAACCCCTCTGCTTCATTGACTCTGTTCTGATACAGTGTACCACGACTCTACTTTCCCAATGCTAACCCCTCTGCTTCATTGACGGGAATCTACTTCAGCTGGGATTCCATTTGGCATCAAACAAGAAAACAAAAGCCTGATGCAATGATGTAAGTAAGTGCTGGATTTATTTATTGCATAACCGTCGATCCTAGAGTACAAAATCCAGAGCTGGTAAGGTGACTCACTGCCAACCATGGCTAAGTGCCTTCTGTTTGGTTCGGAGCACCCTAAGCATGTTTCTTTTCCCCCAGTGCTTACTAGTCGACAGATATGCCTCCTGTTCATTTTAAAGGTGGGAGAGAAAACCATGGATCCTACTTATATTGGAGGAAGACTGTATTTTAACCAGGGAACACTCCTGTCAGGGAAAACAATAAAGATTTAAGAAAGTTAGGAGAAGATAATAATCAGTATATCCCTATAGATTCTGATCGGTAGTTCTGCCCCATTCCATTTTAGTGACTTATGGAGTGCCAGTTTAGGAAGTAATCCTTTAAAGCCCGGCACCCCAACATAACCCTCATAAACACACACACACACACACACACACACACGCACACGCGCACTCACACTCACACTCAACTTCCTTCCAGGACCTCTTCTGATTTTCTTCATTGCATTGACTAGTCAATGGGCACAGACAACGGCCCAGCCATTGTGCTGACTAGAGGCTGAACAGCACCAAGCTTGTCCCACATACAGACTACTCAGGCTGCCATAACAAAAGGCCAAATTCTGGGGCCCATGAACACCAGACATTTACTTCTACAACTCTTGAGACTGGTCAGTACAAGATCAGGTCCCAGAAAATCTAGTGTCCGCTGAAGGCCCGTTTTTGGTTAACAGACAGCCATGTTCTCCCTGTGTCCTCACATGGTGGGAGGTAAAAGGGAGCTCCTGAGGTCTCTTTTATGAGGCACTAACCCCATTCATGAGGGCTCCACCTCATGACCCAGTCATCTCTCAAAGCTCCTACTTCCAAGTACTATTCCACTGGAGACTAGGTTTTAACATAAGAATTTTTTTTTTGGGGGGGGGGACTGGAGGGGACAAACATTCAGTCTACACCAGGTAGTAATTGTACAGTTGCCAAATGTTCTACGTGGTTCAGGCAGCTTCTGTGATGTTAAGCACTTTGAGGGCTTCAGGAGTTGACTAATGTGAGTCTGAATTTAAGGGGGAGCTACGTGAAATGGGGTAAATTGGCGAATCTCTTTGAGGTGCCATTTCTGTACCTGTGGAATGGGACAAATAGTTCCCACATTCAGGGCTGTTGTGGGTTACCAATGTGCATGGCAATTGAAGTACCTAGTCCCGTGGTCGGCAAACTGCGGCTCGCGAGCCACATGCGGCTCTTTGGCCCTTTGAGTGTGGCTCTTCCTAAGCCTTAGAAGTACCCTAACTAAGTTAATAACAATGTACCTACCTATATAGTTTCAGGTTAAAAAATTTAGCTCTCAAAAGAAATTTCAATCGTTGAACTGTTGACTAATGAGTTTGCCGACCACTGAGCTAGCCCAATGCTCAGCACAGACTGAGTTTGAGAGACATTCTGTTTAGACAAAAGTGGGAAACTTTCTCAGCGGTCATACCGCGAGTCACACAGGCAAGAACTTTCATCCACTCACGTCAGTTTCATCTGGCTAAATTCAACTAATGTACAAAGATTTAAATCTTCCATCATATTCCACAGAAACATTTCTTGGCTTCCTGTGAAGTCATTTGTGTCTGCACTTAAAAATAACTCTTTGTGTTTCTGTCTCCAGAACAGGGCTTGGAGTCTTGAGCAGACTCATTATTTACCCACAGAATTTAACATAATGTCTGCTATGTGGTAGCTAGTCCATGAATGTCTGCTTGACTAAACATAAATATCCTATTCACAAATAATCTGCTAACAATAATACATGAAGCCTCACTGTATTCATGCATAAACAAATTGGAAGAAGAAATTTCCACAGTATTGTTGTGAGGATGTAAAATTTAAAACATGCTTTCTGGAACTCAGCTTTAATTTTTTCTACCTTTAATTTTTAAGCCAATACACCCAGTTGATTGCACTTATAAATGTATGCTATGCATTTAGCCATATCTCTTAAATGTTAAAGCCTATTACATACACAATCAACTCACTGATCAATGTACAGGCTTCTAAGATAATCAGCATGAATGACATAGATACTTCTGGAGATCTCAGAGAGGATTGCAAATACTTAACATATGTCTTCCACATAAACCTGTAAAACCACACATCGAATGACCTGGCTATTGGTTGGCTCATTCATTCCTTCAGAAGTTCACAAAAGCTAAAGTCACTAGTTACCGGAAGGTGAGCTCTTTCAACACTAGTTCTATTTTAAGAAATTTAGATATTTAAACCATAACAAATCAAAGTACATATGGACAAATTACCCTGTTTCGTGTCTTTACTAAAATTTCAGTGGAAGGAGATTCCTAAGATTTATTAATTCCTATGATCTCCTTCCAAATACAATTAATTTAATTAAGTTTATTTACTCCATTCCTTTTCTCTTTCAAACTTTTTGAAAATTTTATCTCTTTGACTTATATAATCACAAAATCCAGTAGCTCATGCGATTTATTTAGGCAAATTCTAATTATTATTTTCTGCTTTAAAATATTTATATCCTTTAACTAATAATTGCAAGAATTGATCTGAAGACAAATATCAGAGATGCATACACTGATTTATATTTTAGAAATGTTCTCTTTAAATGCATTTTGGTTATTTGGTTATATCCATTTCATTCACTACACACACAGGCACACACACACACACTAAAGAATTGTTAAGTGGTTTATGGTGAGATCACAAGGTGAATCTATGCAAGCATTTAAATTTATCTGTGGTTTCTTTTTTGTTGTTATTTTGTTTTGTTTTTTAATCCTCATCCAAGGATCTTTCCCATTGATTTTTAGAGAAAGTGTAAGGGAAGGGGAGAAGACACACAGAGAGAGAAACATTGATGTGAGAGGAACACATTGATTGGTTGCCTCCTGCATGGGCGCCGACCAGGGCTGCTGGGGATCAAGCCTGTAACTGAGGTACATGCCTGTGACCAGAATCAAACTCAGGACCCTTCTGAGCCAAAGCGCGTAGGGTTTGTGTTATTATTTTAACAACTTGGGAAGACCTCAAAGTAGAAAGAAGTTTCTCTCTTAAAGACTGAGGAACATGGATGTGATGGAAGCTTAAACTCCCTCTAAATTGAAGATGACTTGACAAAACTACCATGATTATTTTTCCCATACTAGATTTCCAAACAAATCTGTGATCTCTTAGCCTTGCTATGACCATGTACCTATATACAGCGGAAGACAGCTCAGCCATAAGAAAAGATGAAACCACATATGTGCCATATGTAGCCACATGACTTGCTATGACCATGTACCTATATACAGCGGAAGGCAGCTCAGCCATAAGAAAAGATGAAACACTGCCATATGTAGCCACATGAACGGATCTTGAGAATATCATGCTAAGCAAAATAAGTCAGATACAAACCATCAAGAACCATATGATTTCCTTCATATGTGAGATATAAAGCAGGAAGCAGCAAACAAACAAAATGAACAAACAACAAACACTTATGGACACAAACGTATAGTGGTTACCAGAGGAAAAGGGGGTAGGGGGGAAAGAGGAAAGGGGGTCAAATATATGGTGATGGACAGACTTGACGTTGGGTGCTGGGAACACAATACAATACACAGATGATGTATGTATGGAATTGTATGCCTGAAACTTACGTAATGTTATTAGCCAATGCCACCCCCAATAAATTTAATAAAAATGTTTAAAAAGATAAGTAATACATTGCCCTGGTTTCTTTGGCCATATTCCAGATGATTTACTGGACCGTGTCGATTTTTCACTTCCCAGTGCCAGAGATTGTGTCTGTTTGGGGAAATCAATTGCTATTTTTATATCGATGCCGAAGCAGAGCCGACCCTGCAGGAATCTTTAATTGCTCTTGAGTTTTTACAACCGTTCCTCTCATACAAGGTCCGGATTTCATTTCCACGCACGGGTTCTGTTGTGCGATCTCCGGTGGCCTTTTGCCATGGCCATTGCTTACTACTCTTAGTTCTGATTTTTGTTCCTTCTGGACTTGATTTCTTGCTGCTCCCGACACCTGCTCCAGCCTGATAAACTGACAGCACCAATTGTAAATCTTGCCCGGATGCTTTCCTTTCCGGGGGATGGAAAAGAGCGCGTGCCCATGGGTTAGAACACTTTAGCAAACATCAGGAGTCCTGTCCCTTCCGCTTTGGAATCCTGTTCTTTAGAAATAGCCATGCTGCTCCTTTGTCGGGTAAACCTTGCCCCCGATCACCTCCCTCTTTTCCGCTGTCTGACACCCCTCTGACAAGCTCCATTCAGGGGACAGCTCCTCAAGGCAGCCACCTTGCCCCCCTCCCCATTCATTCCCAGACCGGACTGAACGCAGGCTACCCCGTCTGCTCAATGCTCTTACAGCGGCCTGTGATCCATTCCATCGGAGCACGGCCCCTGCTCTAATCACTGGCAATCATTTGACTGTCTCATGCTATTTCTCGTGATTAACAACCGTTTTCTCTTTTTCTCCACTGCAGGCACAGAAAATACTCAAGTGAGTATTTATTGAGTCGATGGTCAATGGAGAAGTGACACAGGCCAAAGACAAAGGCAACAGATCTCAGAAAAAGTCCAGGACTCCAGCTGAATGAAGCCGGCTCAGATTCTGACACCTCACAAAGCAGGGATGCAAATGAAACGTCTAAGAGTGTGCCTGGGAGCTCCGTGCAAGTCCTGCACAGCGACACCCTCCTTGGCTGAGGCACCTGCGTTGGACCCTGGCACGGCCCATGAATATGCTGCTTCTAAAATTCCGGCTTTTAGGAACCAGATGTCCTGAGCAGATTTTACTCAATTTCTGTTTTTGATTTCCTTCTCCTTGGAGAGTTTCGGTGCTGAATTATCATGGCTATTTCTAGCTTGGGGGTATGTAAGGTCTATGATTTCGTTGGAGATGAAGGACAATATTTGGTATAGGGAATATGTACTTGATTCCAGATTTTATAAAAAAATGGTTACCTGTTTCTTGGCCCCCTTTTTTTCCCACCCCTACCCATGATCAAGACACTACATAAATGATTATCACAATATTTTTTTTCCTTTTTGTCATTAATCTCCGTTTTCCCCCTGAAAACTGACCACCTTTGTCTTCAATAATGGGCATGTGGCAGACACATATTTGAACATGTTATCTATAGTCAACAGCCCCAGGACAACTATAACTGGGACTCTATGTCCTAGGTGATCTTGGAGATGAGATTTTCTTTTGGTATGTGCACCATTGAAAAAAGAAATGTGTTTGCTTGTTTAAAAAATATTTTGATTGATTTCAGAGAAGAAGGGAGAGGGAGAGAGAGAAACATCAATGATGAGAGAAAATCATTGATCGGCTGTCTCCTGCACGGCCCGTATTGGGCATCCAGCCTGAAATCTAGGCATATGCCCTGACTGGGAATCAAACCGTGACCTCCTGGTTCATAGGTTAACACTCAACCACTGAGGCACACTGGCTGGACGTGTTTTGTTTTTATAATAAAATTAATACAGGCTTATTAAATACAATTGGCAATATGGACAGAACTAGGAATAAGTATAACATACCAACTGTTAGCCCCACCATGCAAATTCAATAATTATTATTTTATAGTTACTTATTTCATTTTGTGCAGCTTTACATTCTTGATATTATGTTGTACATTTAAAAAATGAATATATGTTATTTAACTTTTCCTCACTCTTTAGGTTCAAATTTCCACACAGCTGCTTGCTAATTTTCTTTTTTAACTAAAAATTTTTAATCTTGACACAATTATAGGTGTCTCCCTTTTCCCCCACCCTTTGCCCAGCCCTACTCACTCCTGCCTCCCCACCCCTCGGCCTTCACCAAACCACTGTCCGTGTCCAGGGGGTGTGCACATAGGTTCCTGAGCTAATCCCTTCACCTTCTCTATTCATTTTCTTAAGTTGTATACCCAGTCTGTGGCTCTGCTTCCTCACCTGTAAGGAAGAGATCATAATCAGGGCTACCCCACAGATTCTAAATAGCCTGTGAGACAATATGAGTGGAACGCTTATAATAAAAACTTAATGAAAATTATGAACATAGTCATAATAATAAAACATAGTTCACTATTTTGATGTGTCAAGTGCTTCAGATATATTTCTCTCCTCAGCAGATGGGAGACAGTACAATGTTATGGGAAGATTGCTGACTTCCAGAAAAGTGAAGCCTGGCTTTGGTGTTGCTACTTAGAGCTGTCTCACTTAGATGAATGCACACATTTTGACATTATACCTCAACCACTTTTTAATAGTAGTATAAAAAAGATGAGTGCTAATGACTTTTCTTGCTCTATGCCCAGACAAATATGTCAACTCCAAATCATGAGCCTTGCTATAAATTACACCCTAAAGGGGATAGAGAGAAGAGAGAAGAGATAATGAGGCTTCAGTGGGGTATGAATCGAGGTTGGGTGGAACGACATAAATCCGTTTTGGAAACCCTTTTTTAATGCCTCCTACTGGGTTAGGGGTTTAATCTCAGATCGTCACCCTCCTCTGACTCATTATTTAACACCAAATATTTATTTTAAATGTTTGTTTACCTCCCCCAAGTTCTCCCACTTTAGAATGGCATATCGCTATTTTTAATTCTAATAGCAAATATTTTATGCCTTATTGAAGGGAATCTGCTGCAATGAAAGATCCATTTTCTGTAGAGAGAAGAGCCATCATGATTAATAGTGGAAGGAAAGAGTTAAATTGATGAAAAAAGAACAAGAGACATTTTGAAAGTTAGAGATTTGGGGGGGCGGGGTAGAGATATGAAATAAGAAGGGAAAGCAGGCAGACGAAGCTTTGGGGCATCTGCATTATGTTACCACAAAAGGGAAGGTGCGTCACACAGCCCCTAGATTTTACTGCAGGTGGTAACGTAAATGCTCAATCACCTCCCAGTCAGAATGTGAGACTCCATTCTAATGGGAAAAATAAACACACCAAAAGGAAAGTCAGTCCTCCATAACCTCAGGTTCCACATCCAGAAATGCAAACACCACACCATCTGCAGTGGTTGAAACTGCGGACGTGGAACCCACAGAGTGGAGGACTCAGTAGGGGAATTGAGCATCTGGGGATTCTGGTATATGAGGGAGTTCCTGGACCTATCCCCGCAATGGGTACCTAGTGAATGCTGTAAATCTTATCAGAGCAGGGCCGATACATTCTAGGCTTGTCCATTCTTAGTGGAGACTTCGGAAGGATCTTGAAAGGTGTTCCTAAGGCATTGAGTTCTCAAGGAAGAAGTCTGTGTGAAGCATAATAGGGTCCAACTGAGCTTTAATGCATTTCAAGTCTTTTGCTTTTCTTGATGACTCTTGTCAAATTATTTTAGATATTCCAGGGAATTTCCATCTTTTTATGTCTCACAGCAAATCCCACGGGGCCTGTGACTGGGGAAAAGGTCATCATTTATCCTAAAAGCTAAGCTATCCAAGTTCTTGAAATTTAGATTGTGCTACCAAGTTTAGCCTGTAAGGTTGGGTCTACTTGTTACTAGTATAAATAAAACAGAAATTCAACTCATTTGGTACCCATTATCTTTCTTTTGTTCTAATACATCACTGAAATATAAAAAGTATATATATAGAGAGAAAGAGACACAAATAAAAGGTGTACCACTCCAAATATTTTCACAAAATATATGGAGAGAGAGAGAGAGAGAGAGAGAGAGACAAATAAAAGGTATACCACTCCAAATATTTTCACAAAATATATCCATTCATGTAACCAACCAAATGAAGAAACATAATGTTTCTAGAACTGGAGGATTCCCCCACCCAAATGTCCACCTTCATAATCACTAGCTTCCAAAGTGTAACTACTCTTAATAAATTGTTGTTGTTCTTAATCCGCACCCAAAGATTTTTTTTTCCACCATTCATGTAACCAACCAAATGAAGAAACATAATATTTCTAGAACTGTAGGATTCCCCCACCCAAATGTCTACCTTCATAATCACTAGCTTCCAAAGGGTAACTACTCTTAATAAATTGTTGTTGTTGTTAATCTGCACCCAAAGATTTTTTTTCCATTGACTTTAGAGAGAGTGGAAGGAAGAGGGAATGACAGAGAGAGAAAAACATTGATATGAGAGAGACACATTGATTGGTTGCTTCCTGCACAAGCCTTGACCAGGGCTGGGGACCGAGCTTGCAACCAAGGTATGTGCCCTTGACCAGAATCGAACCTGGGACCCTTCAGTCTGCAGCTGATGCTCTATCCACTGAGCCAAACCAGCTAGGGCTATTTCTGTTTCGTGTTTTTTTTTAACATAATTTAATATACATGAAATCAATAACCACACTGTATCTCATTTTTGTGACATTTCCTTTTTTATTTTATTTATTTTAATTTTTAATCTTCACCCAAGGATATTTTTCATTGACTGTTAGAGAGAGGGAAAGACAGGGAGAAATATCAGTGTGAGAGAGACACATTGATTGGTTGCTTCCTGCACAAGCCTTGACCAGGGCTGGGGACCGAGCTTGCAACCAAGGTATGTGCCCTTGACCAGAATCGAACCTGGGACCCTTCAGTCTGCAGCTGATGCTCTATCCACTGAGCCAAACCAGCTAGGGCTATTTCTGTTTCGTGTTTTTTTTTAACATAATTTAATATACATGAAATCAATAACCACACTGTATCTCATTTTTGTGAGATTCATCATTGTTGCTGTCTACTGTAGGAGTCAACTGTTTTCACTAAGTTGTATTAATATACCGTAATGAAGTTGTGTTAGATAGAACCTTAATGAAGTGTTCGATCCTACTGCTGACAAATTGGTATTGCCATTTTGGAGCTTTAATAAATATTGCATATATATGCCTTCTTCTCGTATACAAAATTCTTATATATCCCTTAGGCAGTTTACACATGGCATTGCTGAATGAAGCAAAGAAGGAATACATTTGCATAGGATTTCTATTTCAGACATTCATAACAATCAACTTGTACCTGCATTGATTTTTCTTTGATTTTCTAGAGGCTCAGAATTCTCAGACACTCCTGTTCTGTTGGTACAAACAGAACTCCTCAGATTGATATTGAAGGTATTTTGCTAGGATTGTATTTTATTGTATTTATTTATTTATCTACTAGAGGCCTGATGCACAGAATTCATGCAAGGGGCTCAGCCCCACCGCTGCTTCGTCCAGAAGGTTGTCTGGAAGGATGTACAGAAGGGCGTCTGGTCTAATTAGCATGTTACACTTTTATTATTATAGATTTATTTTATACTAGAGGCCTGATGCACAAAATTTTTGCAAGGGACTCAGCCCTGGCAGCCACAGCTGCCTAAGCCCTCATAGCCCCAGCTTCGTCCGGAAGGTCGTCTGGATGGTCGTTCTGCTGTTCAGTCTAAGTAGCATATTAGCTTTTTATTATATAGAATAATTGAATCTTTGTTCATTTAAATGTATCTCACATGATTACTTATCCCATAAGGAGAAGAATATTATGCATAATATTATTGATTTCAGAGTGGAAGGGGGAGAGAGAAATAGGGGGTGAAAGAGAGAGAAACATCAATGATGAGAGAGAATAATTGATTGGCTGTCTCCTGCATACCCTACACTGGGGATTGAGCTCACAAACTGGGCATGTGCCCTGACCGGGAATCTAACTGTGACCACCTGGTTCACAGGTCAATGCTCAAACACTGAGCCATGCAGGCCAGGCTGGTATTGTATTTTCAAAGCCTGACTTAGGTCAATGCTCAAACACTGAGCCATGCCAGCCATGGTATGGGTAACATGGGGTGGGTCAATGGTACACTGTAATTCTTCTACACTGTGGAGAAAGGTGAGTGAGTTTGCAAGACACTGTCGAAGAGAACTACAGGTCTTCTGCTGTTGTCATTATTATTTTCTACTTTTCCATCACACGCTGGAAATAAATTTTAAAAATTGAATCTTTGTTCATTTAAATGTACCTCGCATGATTACTTATCCCATAAGGAGAGAAAGATTATGTTAAAAAGTTGGAAAAGACAAAAAAACAAATTCAGAAAGTCATATGAATAATATAACTACATCTGTGTTTTATCAATAAAACTTGATGAGGCAGAAATTGTATTTTCTCCCGGAGGCTCTGGAGCTCGTGTACTCGTAATGCTATGATTACGTTCCTGGTGTCAGGAGCGAGGTTAAAACCAGATCTACTGTGCTATTCGCAGCATCAGAGTCCCAATGAGCTGGCAGGGGGTTATCTCTTCTGAGCTGGAAGAATTGAATTTGGGGAAATGAGAAGAGTGTGGGCAGATCATCGAATTCAGACACGCTGAACACTTTTTAAAAAAATAAACATTACCTATGTAAGCAAACTTTTTGTTTTCTCCTAGAGAAGTTCAGTCTGCTCTGCCAGATGGACAATGCATTCTTAGCCTGATTGACAGATACACATGTCTCAAACTGTGGTTCAAGGACAACCTATGTGAGAATCACTTAAAAAGCTAATTAAAATGCAGATTCCCTGGCCAATGATCTTTGGGAAAGGACCTAGTTACTTGTAACTTTCACTAGCTTCCCCTGGGATTCCGCTATAAGCTAAAGAATGGGTAATGCTTCACTACACCAGTGTTTCTCAAACTTTACCACGTACTAGAGTTACATGCAGGCCTTGTTAAAACACAGATTACTGCCCTGGCCAGTTTTGCTCAGTGGTTAGAGTGTAGGCCCATGCACCAAAGGGTCTCATTCCTGGTCAAAGGCATGTACCTTGGTTGCAGGCTCGATCTCCAGCCCAGGGGGCGTGTGATGTGGGAGGTAACCAATCGATGTGTCTCTCTCACATCGATGTTTCTCTCTGTCTCTCCCCCTTCCTTCCTCTCTCCATAACATGTAAGAAAATGCATTATCTCAGCTCAAAAAGGAGAGTTTCACTTAATGGGGAAACACTAAAGACATTCCCCCTAATGTCAGGAACAAGACTGGGACACCCATTATCACCACCACTATTGCATAC